>NC_081861.1:100841629-101156653 GCF_963259705.1 Myotis daubentonii | reverse complement strand
AAAGGCCCATAAAATTCCTAGAACAGTGGATGAAAATAGATCAACACCAACTGAGATCATTTTAAAATTTCAGAGTGTTTGAAGAAGAGATGTTAAAGCTTCCTGAGAGTATAAAAAGGACACTTATAAAAAGGTCAGGAATTAGAATTTTTTTTTATTTCTCAATACACAACACTAGAATCTAGATAATAAACAAGCAATGCTTTCAAATTTTTGAAGAAAAAATATTACCAACCTTGAATTTATTTTTTTCTTTTTTTTAAGTTTTATTGCTTAAAGTATTACAAAGGGTATTACATATGTGTCCTTTTTTCCCCCGCCCTTGACAATCCCCCATCCTCCTCTACCCCTCAGTGTCTTATGTCCATTGGTTATGCTTATATGCATGCATACAAGTCCTTCGGTTGATCTCTTACCCCACTCCCTCCTGCCCCCCAACCCTTTCCGGCCTTCCCGTTGCAGTTTGACAATCTGTTTGAGGCAGCTCTGCCTCTGTATCTATTATTGTTCATAAGTTTATAATCGTCTCTATTATCCATGAATGAGTGAGGTCATGTGGTATTTTTCCTTCATTGACTGGCTTATTTCACTTAGCATAATGCTCTCCAGTTCCATCCATGCCGTTGCAAATGGTAAGAGTTTCTTCTTTTTTACAGCAGCATAGTTTTCCATCGTGTAGATGTACCACAGTTTTCTAATCCATTCATCTACTGATGGGCACTTACAACCTTGAATTTATGACCAAATTTATGGTAGCGTGAAAGTATTTTCAGATATGTAAAGTGTTATGGATTGAATTGTTTCCACCTGAAATTCAGATGTTGAATTCTTAACTGCCAGTACCTCAGAACATAAACTTATTTGGAAATAGAGTTGTTAAAGATATAATTTTAGTTAATATGGTATCACACTGGAGTAGGGTGCACCCTTAATCCAATCTGATTAATGTTTTTATAAAAAGGGAAAATTTTGACAAGGATACACACACAATGAGAATGCCATATGAACACAAAATCAGAAATTGGGGTGATACACCTATAGGAAAAGAATGCCAAAGGTTGTCAGCAACCTACCAGAAGCTAGGAAAATCCTTTGGAACATGATTTTCCCTCATAATCTTTAAAGGCCATACAAATTGCCGACCCCCTAATTTTGGAATTCAACTCTCTGGAACTGTCGGACAAAACATTTCTGTTGGTTAAACCACTCAGTTTGTTGTACTTTGTTATTGCAGCCCAAGCAAACTAATATTGAAGTTAAAAACAATTACCTACCATCTACCATTTGACATTAGCAACTGGAAGATGTACCCCACAAAAATTAAGTAATAAATGATGAAAATTTAAAGACATATGATATGATACAGGAAATTGGAAATACAACACATGGAAGGTCCAAAAGTAATCCTTATGATAATGGTGAAGGAAGAGCCCAGCTTTGCACCAAGTATTGAGAGTAACCAGTTTAGATTGGTTTAGTAAAATTCAGACAGACATCTCAAGATTTCTGCTGCTAGGAGACCATTTAGTTCTGTAGCCTGAGGGAAGAATCCCAAGGTAAGTTTAATCCAGGTTCTTCTGAGTACTAGGCTTTCCTAGATAAGTGCTCTTGAAATTTCTATTTTCCCCTTCATGCTGTCTGACTCAATTGAGAATTATGACACAATTCTCACCCTGCCTATCTACATTAGACTGTGAAATGTATTTAAAATAAAAATTTATTGTGTTAATCTTTGGAAATTTTGTTATAGTCACTATTCTACCCTAATAAACCACAAGATAAAATGTTTTGCTTCAAAAGCCCCTGAGAGGAGATTGGCTATGGTGGGTTTAGAAAAAAAATGATATATAGATCAGCTCATTCCTTTTCAGATGTCCAGTCACTGACCCACACTACTGTCCTGCCATATATCTTCATATTGGTGAGGCTAGGTTTCCTGGGGCTCACTCAAGGGTTTTCCTAGAATGAGTTTATAAACTTTCAGAAAAACTGAAGCTAGACTATGAAACTCAAAGACTCTTTTCAACTTTTATCTGTGTCAGTATTCTCTTTTCCTTATACAACCTGGTCTATGATTACTCTCTAATAACCTTTCTTATTCATTTATATTTAAATATTTGTTCAAAATAACACAACATTTGATAAAACCACAGATTAATGATGATTAGAAAAGCAAATAAAAAAGTCTGAGAAGGTCAGAAGATATGGCTAATGTTCTAAGCAACAGACTTTTTGTATTCTCTCTAAAACTTTTCCATGGTTTAGTAGCTTACCTCACACTCCCCTCCCTTCTGACATTTCAGACTGTCTAGATTATTCCAGTCCACACTGAGTGCTGAAATTAATGCTGAAGGAAATGTAAAAATAATAAAGTCTACCTTCTGTGTTTTACAGGTGCACAAAGACACATGGATATTAAATGGCTGAGCTGGTATTTGAACTGAGATCAGTTTGCAAACATGTCCTTTAAATATTTATCCTCTACTGACTCTTCAGACCAAAAGTCTAGCAAAGTGGAACTTCATAAAAAGGGTCTACATAATCTAGAGAAAGTAAATACCTGGATTGAAGTGGAAATTTGTGGATGAAAAATAACCAAATATATAATGAAGCCTTTTGGATGGTATCAATAGAAAGGCATTCAGGAAGAACATATGAGGACTTTTGTAATTTTGTAGAATCTTAAACTTTTAACAATGTCTACATTTGTTTTCTTTTCATTTTTCAATGGTCAATAGCCTTAAAACACAAAGGATGTGTGAGCTTTTTGAAGAGATAGGAAGGGAGACAGAAGTTGGATAAATAATGCCCTACTTTTCCACCAGGTATAATATTAAAAAAAGATAGAGAGAGAGAGAGACTTTCCCAAAATATTCTTAGTAATGATATCCCTGATTATATACATGCTATGATCTGGGAGTGATGGATTCTACTTCCAGTAAGGACATAAAAATAACAATTAGATAGAGCTTTAACTGACAAGTCAACCAAGAACTAAAATGACAGTATTTATTCACATTTTGGAATGTTCTGAAGCATGCTGGGCCACTATTTAGGTCATACTTGGGGTCCCATGGCAGGTCTTGCAATTGGTTGTTGTAGCAATAGTTGATATGCTATATTTTCTTTACTGCCTATTCCTTTTCCTTATCTTGGATGAACATCTGGGTATGGTGTAATAAATGGAAAATTTTAAACTAGATATAGAAGAGTAATAGAAGACTAAGTGGATCTTTAAAACAGTGAAGATGGTGCTTGATAATGCCAACAGTTTTTGTATTAAATTAGGACAAAATACAGCAAAAGAACCCTACAGTAAAACCCATATCATATCTAGTGGGTTAAAATTCCTGATTCGCTGTGTTAACTCTAGGTGCCAGACATCTGACAATTAATATCTTATCCATTATAGGTGGCCCTAATCTCCAAAAATTCCTGGGTTACAGGATAATAGTTTTTCTTGCCTAAAAGAAGAGAAGCTGTCTTTAGAAACATATGCAAAAGTGCCACTTCCATGGGTTTGAGCTTTCTTGGGAAAGTATGATCCTATCATAGGATTGATAATATCAAATTCAATTATTTGCAGCTAGTTTGTTTCAGGATATACCATAGTTAAATATATTTTTAAAAAGTATTTTTCAGCTTCTGAATATTTTAGAATAATTTTTTCTCTTTCTTGAATAGGTGAGTTTGGGGGGCAATATTAGAAAATAACCTCAATATTAGCATCCTTTGATATAAGGTAGAAGCTTGTTGTAATTTGTTCTACCTCATTTTGCCCATTTGAAAAAGGGAGTGTCCAGTTTATTCATTTGATAAAAATCCTATATAATAAAGAGCTAATATGCAAATAGTCATCACACCCTCATGCCGTAATGCCCTAATGGCTCAGACACTCAACACTGGGGAGAGAGGAATAGGGACAAGCCAGGAACAAATGAGCTTGCAAGAGAGGAATAGGGATCAGCCAGGCTGCAGCCCAGGAGAGGGACAAGCCACCTGCTCCATGGTCCCGGGCACCAGTGGCTGCGGCTGCAGCTGTGGCCTGGGAGAGGGACAAGTCACCTGCCCTGGGGTCTTGGGTGCCAGTGCTGCGGCTGTGGCCTGGGTGAAGCCACCTACCCACAGTCCCCTGTGACTGCGGCTGGCCCGGGCAAAGCCAGCCTGGATCCTGGGTGCCTGCACCTGGCCAGAGGGAGGGAATTCTGGGTCCTAGGTGCAGGGAGAGGCAGAGGCAGTTAGGGGCAATCAGGTCAACAGGGGAGAAGTTAGGGGTGATCAGGCTGGTAGGAGAGCAGTTAGGGGCGATCAGGCAGGCAGGCAGAGGTGGTTAGGGGTGATCAGGCAAGCAGAGGTGGTTAGGGGTGATCAAGCAGGCAGGCAGAGGGGTTAGGGGCAATCAGGCAGGCAGGCAGGTGAGCAGTTAGGAGCCAGTGGTCCCGGATTGTGAGAGGCAGTCGGACATCCCCAAAGGGGTCCTGGATTGGAGACAGTGAAGGCTGGACTAAGGGGTCCCCCCTACCACGCATGAATTTCATGCCCTGGACCTCTAGTACTATTTATAATCATGGTATTTTAGAAACAAACTAAATGCCCAATTTAAGAGGAAACATGCCAGTTGTTAAGATCGATATCCAAAACTGTTTCAAATTAAAGACCAGCAAAAATATAGAAATAATTTAAAGAACAGTAATCATGACTATGCTATATAAGTGATACAAACTAGAATATTAAATTATATGTAACATATGATTATAATTATGTTGAAATGTGTACACAGAAAATATACTGTAGAGACTTTTTTCAAACTTTTAGCAATAGTTCTCTGCCATGTTTATGGGACTAGAGATGATATTTTTTCATGATCTTTTCTATATTTCCAAAATTTTCTATAATGGACAGATACCTATTTTATAACCACGGAGTTATTGAAAAGAAAATAAGGAAGAAAAAAAGAAACAGAGAGATCTAATTGACCTTCTTTTCCTTTTTCTATATAATCAAGAAAACCTACACAGAGAATTATTAGGGATGGTTTCCAGGGAATCTCCCTTAAATGCAAATTCTAGACCCTAATACAAGTTAGCTTTTGCAAGTAAAATACATTTGTGTCAGTTATAGGTGTTTTTCAAAAGCAAAGAGAGGGAGGAAGGAAAGGTTTTATTTCAGTGGAGCAATACTGCCACCAAAAGAAAAATATTAAGGAACCCTCACAAGAGAGAGAACGAGAGAGAAGAGGAGGAGAGGAGAGGAAAAGGAGAAGAAAACTTTCTATGTAGACTAACTGATTTCACCTTTGCCAAAGACTCACCAGAGAACATAAAGGAACCAGTCGTACCCAGCTCAGTAGTTATTAATAAGCTAGTATGGCTTCCCTTCTCTTGAGCCATTTAAATGGGGGGAGATATCTGAGAGGCTGGGAGTCTTCACCAGACAAAATAAGAAACTATGTAAAGAGAATGTGATGATAGAATGCAGAAAGCAAATATGTCAGAATCAAGATCTATGGGTAGATTGCTAAACAATAGCTATAAATTGTGCTTCGTGGAGTGCTAGGGGTTCAGCGAAAGTGGTTCAGGAAACTCCTCATTTTAAACAGAGTGTCCTAGGAGAGAGAGAGAGAGAGAGAGAGAGAGAGAGAGAGAGAGAGAGAGAAACATCAATGATGAGAAAGAATAATTTATTGGCTGCCTCCTGTATACCCCACACTGGGGACTGAGCCCACACCCGGGCATGTGCCCTTTTCTGGGATCGAACCTGGGACACTTCAGTCTATAAGCCGACACTCTATCCACTGAGCCAGTTAGGGCTTATATTTTTTTATGTATTGAATTTCCACATGAAATTTTGTTTGAAGAAGAACAATATCAAAATAACTAACCTAGAGCATCACCAGTTTTTTTATGCTGGCTTTTATATGTTTACAGGGTGATAAAGTATGGGAGGTTCAATCAGGTTTGTGGGAATAGGACTGGAGGATGTAGCTCCCTCATTTGGTCCTTTCCACAGAATTAGATGAAATCTGGATATCCCTAGATTTGATCATGTTTTAGAAGACACTATACATTGCTGGAAGTAGGAGTTGAATTCCCATTATGTCATTATAGCTAACCATACTACTACTGGGAATTCAAAACTCACTTCTCAATGTACTTCAATGTATCATGTGCAGTTAATTAGACAAGGCACAGGAGTTATCAGGGAGAGGAAGGCCCTGACCATTTTTAGCAATGAGATGATATGATAAAAATTATATTTTCATTATATTAAAGGCTTCTAAATCTCATCTTGAAAAATAAACATTTAAAAATAATAACCCAAAAATGAACAACATAAACTGATGAACAAAAATAGATCCAGAGTCATAGAGGCATCAAACAGACTATTCAACTTAAGAGGGAAGGCAGGGGAGCAGGGAGGGTAAGAGACCAACTGAAGGACTTGTATGCATGCATATGAGCATAACCAATGGACACAGACAGTAGGGGCATGAACTCAGGGGGGACCCTCAGCCTGGCCTGCACCCTCTTGCAGTCCAGGAGCCCTCAGGGGATGTCTGACTGACAGCTTAAGCCCGCTGGAGTGGGCATAAGGTGGCAGTTAGACATTCTTAGCACTGTTGTGGAGGTGAGAGAGGTTCCCGACACCGGTGCTGCACTCGCCAGCTGTGAGTCCGGCTCTGGCTGAGTGGCGCTCCCCCTGTGGGAGTGCACTGACCACCAGGTGTCAGCTCCTGCATTGAGCGTCTGCCCCCTGGTGGTCAGTGCACATCACAGCAGCCAGTCATTCCATCATTGAGCAGAACCTAGTCCTCCAACATCCCCCTAGGGGTCCTGGATTGCAAGAGGGTGCAGGCCAGGCTCAGGGACCCCACCAGTGCATGATTGGTGCCAGGGAGGGACGCGGGAGATTGGCCAGCCAGGGAGGGTCCAGGGGAGGGCTCCAGGGTATGTCCGTCCCCTCTCTCTCAGTCCTGATTGGCCAGACCACAACAGCAAGCTAACCTACGAGTTGGAGAATCTGGCCCCTGGTGGTCAGTGCACGTCATAGTGAGTGGTTGAGTGGCTTTAGCATATCATTAGCATATTATGCTTTGATTGATTGAATGGCTGACCAGACGACTAGACACTTACCATATTAGGTTTTTATTATATAGGACTAGAGGTCCGGTGCACAAAAATTTGTGCACTCGGAGGGGAGGGAGGGTCCCTCAGCCTGGCCTGTGCCCTCTCACAGTATGGGACCCCTCGGGAGATAACGACCTGCTGGCTTAGGCCTGCTCCCGGGTGGCAGAGGGCAGGCCCAATCCCTAGGTGCAGCCCCTGGTAGAGCTCAGAGCAGGGCTGATTGGGGAGTTGGGGCGCCTTCCCCTGTCATGCACAGAGCAGGGCAGATTGGGAGGTTGCGATGCCACCCTCAGTCACGCTCAGGGTAGGGCCTATTGGGGGGTTGGGGCACCGCCCCGTCACACTCAAGGCAGGGTCAATGGGGAGGTTGTGGCGCCACCCACTGTCACGCACAGAGCAAGGCCCATCAGGGGGGTTGGGGCTCCGTACCCTGTCATGCACAGAGCAGGGCCGATCAGGGGGTTGAGGAGCTCCCCCCGTCAATCACAGAGTAGGGCCGATAGGGGAGTTGGGACACTGCCCTGGTCACACTCAGGGCAGGGCAGATCAGGGGGTTGGGGCACCACCCTCTATCACCCACAGAGCAGGGCCGATCAGGGGGTTGAGGCGCCGCCACTCTCACACTCAGGGCAGGGCCGATGGGGAGGTTATGGCTCTACCCCATCACACACAGAGCAGGGCCCGTGGGGGGGGGAGGGTTTGGGGCGCCGCACCCTGTCACACACAGAGCAGGGCTGATCAGGGGGTTGAGGCGCTCCACCCTGTCACACACAGAGCTGCAGTGCGATCAGGGGGTTTGGGCGCTGCCCCCTGTCACGCTGATCCCGGTGCCGGGATGCATATTACCCTTTTACTATATAGGATAGAGGCCTGGTGCATGGGTGAGCTGGCTGGTTTGCCCTGAAGGGTGTCCTGGATCAGGGTAGGGGTCCCCACTGGGGTGCCTGGTTAGGCTGGGTGAGGGGATGATGGCTGTTTGCAGCTGGTCACACACCCTTCAGGGTGGGGGTCCCCACTGGGGTGCCTGGCCAGTCTGGGTGAGGGGCTGAGGGCTGTTTTCAGGCTGACTGAAGCTCCCAACTGCTCCTTTTTTTCTTTTTTATTCTGGGCCAGGTTTAGCTCTGGCTCCAGCACTGAGGCTTCTGCTGCTGAAAGAAAGTATCTGGTTTGTTTCAGTTCTATAATCGAAACACTGTATAACTCCAGCTCTGAGATCCCGGGCTCGCTGAAAGCAGGTTTCTGGGGTTTTGTTTAGCTTCTATATTTGTTACAATGTTTCTTAAACTTCAGGCTCAGAGGCCGGCAAAACAGGCGGGGAACGTTGGTTTCCTCTGTCACTGAAGCAAGCAAGCCTCATGTTAGTTTCAAGCTGCCTGGCTGCCGGCCACCATCTTGGCTGGCAGTTAATTTGCATATCTTGCTGATTAGCAAATGGGAAGGGTAGCAGTCGTACGCCTATTACCATGTTTCTCTTTTATTAGATAGGATAATTAGGTAAAATATGAAGTAACAAATTATTAATAGTGAAATAATGAACTGGCTTTTTAACAACTTTCTTTGGCTTTTAATCTCATTTATTATACTAAAATAAATCAATATAGTTAATTATTTAACTGTATAAAATACTGCCATTTGATACAACATGGGTGATCCTTGAGAATATCATACTAAGCGAAATAAATTAGACAGAAAAAGTTAAAAACCATATTATTTCATTCATATGTGGGATATAAAACTGAAAGCAACAAACAAACAAGGTAAAAAGCAAACAAAAGTTCACAGACACAGACAACAGTATGGTGTTTTCCAGAGGTAAGGGGGGAATACTAAAGAATAAAAGGAGTTAAATATACAGTGATGAAAGTTGATTCAACTCTGCGTGGTACAATACAAAGAGCATGTATCAGAAATGTACACTTGCAACCTATATTGTCTTACTAACCAATGTCATCCCAGAAATTCAATAAAAATAAATGTTGTAAGAGGAAAAATGAAAATAAAATCAAAAGAAACTATAGAGGTGATCAAAGTATATATGGCTAAATATTCTTATAATTATGGTTTGGAAAAAGAGGTTTTTCTCTATTTGTGACCTAAAAGCCACACTCTATAATGGAAATAATTGACAGGTTTGACTGTATAAAGATTAAAAAAATGTTTAATAGTAAATAATAATAAAATAGAATAAATAAAATTTAAATAAAATACATGTATAACACTGGAAATTATTTGTAATATGCACTACAGGCAAAGAGGAATATATTTAGTATCAAAGGAACTCTTGCCAGTTAATGAAAAAATTGATGAAACCCCTGTATTAGTTAGCTTACACTAAGTTATACCAAGATAAAAAAAATAGCCTCAAAATGTCAGTAGTTTACAACAGCAAATATTCATTTTTTGCTCAGGCTACATGTCCCTCTCAGGTCAACTCTGTCTCTTCACTTCTCTCCTGATCTTTATTGAAAAATGCAAGCTGAAAGAGTAGCTTCTATATAAAACACTGCTGATCTTGTGGCAGAGGAAAGTTGGTAGATTAGACTAGTCTCTTAAGCCTTTCTCCAAAATGGAATATGTCATGTCTATTTGTATTCTATTGGCTATGGCTATTCACAAAGCCAAGCTCAATATCTGTGAGAGAGGAGCTTAAGCCTCTTGCATGGAAGGGCTCCATTAGGAAGAATAGCAAGCATTTTGAGCAATAATACAATCAATTCAAACTCTATAGAAAATTAGACAACATAGCACTCAAATATTTGTAAATTCTCAATATCACTTATAGTCAGTCAAATGCAAATTAAAACAATCATTAGCATCTTTCAGATTGAAGTTAAATCAAAAGAAAATTTTTTAAAAATGATAATTATCCAATGTGGGAGAGAATCAGGAAAATGAGTATTTTTAAACAGATTTTAGGAATGTAAATTAGTTAAGCATTTTTGAAAAATAATTTGGTAATATTAATAAAAATTTATAAGTTCATATAATTTCAGCCAGCATTTCTACTTATCAAGATTTACCCTACAGACCTCTGACTTCTAGCATCTACTGTTAATGATACTGATGACAAATATGTCAGACTAGATTTCACTTCTTTCAAGTCATCTAGCTCTTCCCCAAATTTAAAATTTTCAGGAGTTCTTATTTATACATAGTCCAGATTTTATTTTGATGCATCATGTTTCAGGGCCTTTTTCCTATTCATCACAGGCACCTCTCAACAGTCCATTTAAATTTTGGCCATTTTGGCAATGGAAAACTTTGTATAATTTCTTGATAGTTGCCTTTCCTTTGATTTTTCTTCTCTTCCTTCTGGAACTCCATCAAGATGGATGCTGGCCACCTTGAATTATTTCTCAATATCTAATATTTGTCAAAATAACCATCTATTTCTTATTTTTCTTCTCTCTTCTTAGACATTTTCATATATTTATCTTCAAATTTGTCCTTAGTGATAATTTAAATGATTCTGTTTAGTGGTTTTGTGATCTATGCAAAGAGCAATGAAAATTTAATTATGATATATAAATTTAATTTTATTTAATTTTATTTTTCAATGAAACTTATTGGGGAGACACTGGTTAATAATATCATATAGGTTTCTAGTGTACATTTCTATGATGCATGATATGTATATTGCCTTGTGTGCCCACCATCCAAAGTCAAATCATCTTTCACCACCAATATTTAGCCCCCTTTACCTTTACTACTGCCACCTATCTTGTAACCTCCATACTGTTGTCTGTTCCTATAAAGTTCAGGTTTACATCCCACAAATGAGTGATATCATATGGTCTTATTTTTTTTCTGACTGACTTATATCACTTAATATAATATTCTCAAGGTCTAACTGTGTTGTTACAAATGGCAATATTTTATTTTTCCTTATAGCTGAGTAGTATTCCATAGTATATATGTACCACAACTTCTTTATCCAATCCTCTATCACAGGACACTTTTGTTGTCTCCATGACTTGGCCACTGTGAATATAGGGGTGCATATATCTTTGCAAATAAATATTTTCAAAATTTTTGTGTAGATGACCAGAAGAGGGATTGCTGGCTCATAGAGTAATTATCAATTTTTTTGAGAAATCTACATACTGTTTTCCATAGTGGCTGTACTAGTTCACATAATAGAAGTAAATGAGGTTTCCATTTTCTCCACAACCATTCCAACACTGGTCAGTACCTGTCTTGTTGATAAAAACCATGATTGTTTGTTTGGTATTGAGTTGTATGTGTTCTTTTTATATTTTGGATATTAACCCCACGTTGGAGTTCTTTGCAAATATCTTCTCCCATTAGGTTGGTTGACTTTTTATGGTTTGTGGTTTCTGTAACACTAAAGAACATTGGTATCTTTAAAAGTGTAAAGATAATGGTAGAGCTGACAGAAGGTACTAGGTAGAAAATGTGAAAGAAATAATAGGAACACTGTAAGCTTCTTTTCTTTCACATCTCAACATATGGAATAAGACTTATATTATCTTGATATTAAATCTGAAATAGACATTACAAAAAAGTAAAATCACAAGTCATTACCTTTCATAAACATAGATACAAATAAACACCTATGATAAACATAAGCAGATCACAACAAGGTATACACAAAATAAAATGCATCACGATTCTGGAATTCATTCTGGGAGTGTAAAGTTGGATTAATACTTTAAAATTTTTAAAAATAATTTTCCACATTATTTAAATAAAAGAGAGAAACCCTAGCCCTAGCTAGTTTGGCTCAATTGATAGAGCGTTGGCCTGCAGACTGAAAGGTCCCGGGCTCTATTCTGGACAAGGGCACATGCCCAGGTTGTGGGCTCAATCCCCAGTAGGTGGTATGCAGGAGGCAGCCAATCAATGATTCTCTCTCATCATTGATGTTTCTAGCTCTTCCTCTCTGAAATCAATAAAAATATATTTTTTAAGAAAAGGAAAGAAACCTTAGGATCATCACAATAAATTCTTTGATAAAACTCACCATCCTTTCTGATAAAAACTTTCAACAAATAGCAACTGAAGATAACGTCCTTAATCTGTGTAATCTGTCTATTCTTTTCTCCTCATCTATATGACTATTCTCATACAAATACCAAACTGTATTAATTACTGTAGCAATTATATATTTTTGAAATTATGTGGTATTAGTTATTCCACTTTGTTCT
This sequence comes from Myotis daubentonii, assembly GCF_963259705.1. Classification (NCBI taxonomy): domain Eukaryota; kingdom Metazoa; phylum Chordata; class Mammalia; order Chiroptera; family Vespertilionidae; genus Myotis; species Myotis daubentonii. Next base: position 101,144,358 of record NC_081861.1, on the reverse strand, counting down.
TTGTTTTCAAAATAGTTTGGCTAATCTAGTATTTTGTATTTTCATGCAGATTTTAAAACCAAATTTGACTTATAGAAATATAACTGCTATGATCAATTTTAGAAAAATTGACACCTTAATAAAATTGTATTTTCCAATCTATGAACATGATTAAGCTTTTTTAGGTCTTCTTTGTTTAACCCTTGCAATATTTTATAGGTACCAGTGTGCAGGTTTTGTATACCTTTCATTAAATGTATCTTTGATAGTGTAGTATAACTATTATATAGCTATGTTTAATATTTTTATAATCATTTACTGCTATTTTGTAGAAGCCTAATTTTTATATAGACTTTATATCTTATCAACTTGCTAAATTTATCTGTAGGTCTGATTGTTCCTTTAAAAATTTCTTATGATTTATTACCTACATTATTTGCATATGAAGACAGAACTTTTACCTCTCCAATATTTATGTCTGTTTTTACTTGCCTTACTTCACTGGTTAGGACTACAGTACAATTTTTAAAATGTTTTTATTGATTTTAAAGAGAGAGTAAGGAATAGGGATAGAGAGATAGAAATATCAGTGAGAGAGAAACATCGATCAGATGTCATGTTCCCTACTGGGGATTGAGTCCACAAACCAGGCATGTGCCCTGACCTGGAATTGAATCAGTGACCTCCTGGTTCATGGATCCACACTCAACCACTGAGCCATATCAGCTGGGTCATAGTACTATTTTATTAGAGTGGTATGAATAGAGAATTTTGGTTAAAAGAATTCCATCCCATATTTTTACTGACTTTAATTATTGTATTGTTTTTCTTTGTTGTTCATTAATTTATTTTTAAACTTGAGGCCCACTGCATGAAATTCATGCATGGGTAAGATCCCTAGTGGCTATTGGCTTGGTGGTAATAAACTTTCTATCTTTTTTTTTTTCCTGCAAAGCTCTTTATTTCAACTTTGATTTCGAATGATGGCCTTGCTGGATATAGCAGTCTTGGGTTCAGTCCCTTGGTTTTCATTACTTTATACACTTCATGCCACTCTCTTCTGTCCTAAAAAGTTTCTATTGAGAAATAAGTGGACATTCTAATGCAGTGGTTCCCAAAGTGGGACACACACCCCAGAGGAGGGCAATTTGATTTTTAAGGTGGGCAATTTGAGAATGAATTATTAAAAGTGATTTTTATGCATTTCTTATGGTTCTGGGGGCCTCATATATGTATATAAATATATATTGTGACATACTTATGCATTTCAGTTCTCTATATGTTTTGAAATTTTATTTGCTATTTTTTCATATCACTTCATATTATTATTATTTTTAAACAATTTCTTAGTTATTTCTTTCTCAGTACTTCTACTGTCCTTTTATTTTTCTCTTTCATGGATTCCCTGTTCTTTGGAAGCTTGTTTAAACCAAGTTATTAACCTTTTAGGCTACCTCCACATAAATAGGAGCTCACTTTTTGGATAATAAGAATTATATGTCACAGGGAAGGGGGCAGCAAGTTTTAGAGATGCTTAGGTGGGGCATGGCCAAAAAAGGTTGGTAACCACTGGTCTAATGGGAGCTCCCTTATAGGTAACTTTCTGTATCTCTCTTGGAGCCTTTAAGATTATTTCTTTGTCTTTAATGTTTGCCATTTTAAGTATTATGTGCCTAGGTGTGGGTCTTTTTGGGTTCATCTTGGTTGGGACTCTCTGTATTTCCTGAACTTGATTAAATATTTTCTTCACCAGATTAGGGAAATTTTCTGTCAATATTTCTTCAAACAGGTTCTCTAATACATTCTCAGATTGTTTTCCTTCTGGTACCCCTATGATGTGAAAGTTGTTACATTTCATGTATCTAACTTTGAATTCTTTATGTGACTAAGTGCTTGCCTCCATTTCATTTAGTTCCTTTTCTGGCAAGTCCTCCTTTTCTTTCATTTGTGGTTTGGTTTTATTTCTTTGTCTTCCCATTTTTGCTTTCCCATTGCATTTATTTCTATGTATTAGATTAAACTGCTATGACTCCCAGAATTTGTAGGAAGGTCTTATGTAGTAGGTGTTTTGTGGGAACCAGTGATGCACTATCTTAGATCTCCTGAGCTGGGTGCTCTAGGAAAGCCCCTTTCTTGGGTTATTTGGGTTCTGATGTAGTTGGATCTTGCATGTTATTTTCCAGTTTATAGAAGGAAACTCCTGTTAGGATGTCTTACCATGTGGCTCAGCCTGACCACATTGTGCAAGCTGTTGTGTAGGTGCTGACCGAACAGAACAGAATACAACACAAAGAAAACAGAAACAAAATAAACAAAACAAAAACATACACAAGACCCCTCAACAAGAACAAAAGCAACCACCAGAGAAGAGAGAATTAAGAAAGAGAAAAGAGAGCAAGAATGATAGAAGAAAAGAAAGAAAAACTATGAGAAAAAAATAAAACAAACAAGGCACACAAACAAACAAACAAAACACAAAAAAAATGGTGGCGGGAGAAAAAAGAATATGTATGTGCAGAGCTGAAAATAAGAATAAAGAATTAAGGGAATAGGTGAAGAAAAACATTTTAAAATATAAGTGGAAGACAAGAAAAGCAAATATTTTTGAAAAAGAAATTAGAGGAGAAGTCAGATAGAGCCAAAATGAGAAAATAAAAACAGGTAAGAAAGCAGGAGAAAACGAAAAGAGAGGGGAAAAAAGAGTAGGGAAAGCGAATAGCAAAATTAGATATATGATTGAAAAAATAGACTAGAATAATAAAAAATCAATAAAGCAGAGAGATAAAAAAGATAGATTTACAAAGGAAAAAAGGGAAGAGAAAAATAAAAGAAAAGAAAAGAGTTTAGTGCCTCATGAGTGCTCCCTTTGGATCCTACTCTTCTGATGACTATGGCTGATTGTTCTGTCTTCCAATTTTGGCTTCCCATTAGGTACTGAGGGCCTAAACACTGTCAGGAACTGTCCTCCTTTGGCTTTCAGCGACCTGTTTGAAGTTTTAAGAGATCCATAGTTTGGGTCTGTCTCCACAGGACTTGGCTACAAGCAGGTGTGGCTAAGCTGTCCTTTAAAGTTGGTTTATTAGCAGCATGGGGACCAAGGCTGGGTCAGCAAACTTCCCCTGGTTCCTGGGGCTCTGTCTCTGTCCACTTTTGCCTGCTAGCCAGCTGTCAATCTTAATCACTCAAAAATCTATATCTTAAAGGGATTTCAGCAGGGGAGGTGCACTTTAGATTTCCTGGAATGTGGTTGGTGTGTTTCCCTGTCTTAGAGCTACTCCACTGTGAGTCCCTAAAATATTACTCTTCTGTGGACTAAAGGGACCACATGCTAACCTGACAAGCTCAGGGAAGGCCTGCATGACAGTCTTGCAAACTCAGAGACCTAAAGTAACCATAAAAAATGGTCTGGAATTAAACTTTAACTAAGAGCAGTTATGGTGGGTAGTCACCTCCTAGGCCAGTATCTTCACTGACAAGGTGATTCTTTACCATAATTGAGCCTATCTGTCTTTTTGCATCTATGATAACATACCCTTGAAATGTCTGGGTAACTTGTAACTTCCCTTTTTCTGGACCCCTTGGGCACAACATAATGTGCTGTGCTCCAGGACAGATACCACAAATTCCTTCATTGTTATCATGTTAGTTGTTCTTACACCCACCTAAGTATGTGTCTATCATTTTAGTTTTTATCCAACCCCAAGGATTTCTCCGCTTTGCTTCCTCCAGCCTCTCTAGTCTGTCTTCAGCGGATTTCATGTAACCCACCTACGTCCCTTTTCTTTGATTACAATGTATAAATCCAGATGTAACCCGCCATGCTTGGGAACATTGTCTCAATCCATTGAGGTTCTGCTTCTCAGCAATTGTCTACAGTTTGGCTCAAATAGGCACATACAACAATATTATGGTTACCCCGAGAAAGAGTGTTTGAGGTATAGAAAAGGGTAAAGGGTGCCAAACATTTGGTAACAGAAGATGGTTTTACTTTGGATGGTGGGCACACAATGCAATATACAGATCATGCATCATATAAATGTACACTTGAAATCTATATGATTTGATTAGCTAATGTCACCCCAAAATTTTAATAAAATAAATATTTAAATATAATGCCTACTAGTGGCCCGATGCACAAAATTCATGCATGGGGGTGTGTCCCTCAGCCCAGCCTGCACCCTCTCCAATCTGGGACCCCATGGGGGATGTCCGACTGCTGGTTTAGGCCCGATCCCACAGGACATCCCTCTTGCAATCCAGGACTGCTGGCTTCTAACTGCTCACATGCCTGCAGGCCTGATTGCCCCTAACCACTCTGCCTGCCGGCCTGATTGCCTCCAACCACCCCCCCCCCCATTCTGGCCTTATCACCCCTAACTGCCCCACCCTTGCCAGCCTGATTTCCCCTAACTGCCCCCCTGCCAGCCTGATCGCCCCCAACTGCCCCCCTTGCTGGTCTGATTGCCCCCAACAACCCCCCCTGCCAGCCTCCTTGTCCCAAACTGCTCCCCCTGCAAGCCTGCTAACCCCCAACTGCCCCCCTTGCCAGCCTTCTTGCCCCCAACTGCCCCTCCCACTGGCCTGATCTCCCCTAACTTCCCCCCCTGCTGACCTGCTCACCCTCAAATGCCCCCCCTCAACCGGCCTGCTCTCTTCCAACTGCTCCCTCTGCTAGCCTGATTGCCCCCAACTGACCCCACCCTGCCAGCCTGATTACCCCCAACTGCCCCCCCCACCAGCCTGCTTGCCCCCAACTGGCCCCCCTGCTGGCCTGATCACCCCAAACCTGCCTCTGCCTCAGCCCCACCACCATGGCTTTGTCCAGAAGGTCTCCCGGAAGGTCTCTCAGTCTAATTAGCACATTACCCTTTTATTAGTGTAGATAAGTATGTAAGTTCTTTGGTTTATCTCTTCTCATTCCCCCAATCCCACATCGATGTATGTCAGTCTGTTCCATGCCTCCCTGCTTTCGGTCTTATTTTTTGGTCAATTCATTTTGTTCATTACATACCACAAATAAGTGAGGTCATGTGATATTTGTTTTTCCCAGTTTGGCTTATTTCACTTAGCATAATATTTTCCCGCTCCATCCATGCTGTCCCAAAGGGTAAGAGAGCCCTGGACATGAATAATAGGGTAATGAAGACCTGGGTGGGTAGGGGCTAGGAGAAGGATGGAAAGGGGGTGGAAATGGGAGATATTTGTAATACTATCAACAATAAAAATATATTTTAAAAAATTAATACCTAAAACAATGAAACTCCTAGAATAGCATATAGGAAAAATCTTCTTGATAGGTGTCTTATGAAAAATAGTTCTTATTTTATTTTTGTTCTTGCAAATGGTGCTATTTTATTTTTTATTTTTATAAGTCTTTTTTATTGTTTAAAGTATTATATATAGTATTACATATAACTCCTTTTTCCCCATTGAACTCCCCCCAACCCACTCCCACTGCCCAACATATGCCCTCACCCCCCTAGTGTCTTTGTCTATTGGTTCTGTGTATACAAATATACAAGTCCTTTGGTTGATCTCTTAATGCCCCCTCCCGCCTTCCCATTGAAGTTGACAGTCTGAGTTCTCTTTATATTAATCTGAAATTTTATGATAATTGTCCTTTTTTATTGAATTCATTGGGGTAACACTAACCAGGGGTGGGCAAACTTTTTGACTCGAGGGCCACAATGGGTTCTTAAACTGGACCGGAGGGCCGGAACAAAAGCATGGATGGAGTGTTTGTGTGAACTAATATAAATTCAAAGTAAACATCATTACATAAAAGGGTATGGTCTTTTTTTTTTTTTTTTTTTTTTTTTTAGTTTTATTCATTTCAAACGGGCCGGATCCGGCCCGCGGGCCGTAGTTTGCCCACGGCTGCACTAACCAATACAATTAAACAGATTTCAAGTGGACAACTCTATAATACATCAACTGTATATTGCATTCTGCATTCACCACACAGTCAAGTCTCCTTCCATCACCATTTACTTCTGCTTTATACTTTTCAACTTCTCTGAACCCCCACTTTCCCTCTGGCAATAACCATATTGTTGTCTGTGTCCATGAGGTTTTGGGTTTTTTTTGCTTAATCCCTTCACCTTTTCACCCAGTCCCCCAAACCTCTCCCCAATGATAGCTGTCAGCCTGTTCTCTGAACCTATGACTCTGTTTCTATTTATTTTGTTAGTTTATTTTATTCATTAGATTTCAAATATACTGAAATCATATGGCGTTTGTCTTTCTCTGATTGGCTTATTTAACTTAGCATAATGCTATCCATGTTCATCCATACTGTCACAAAAGGTGATATTTCCTTCTGTATTTTTTTTAAGTTTTATTGCTTAAAGTATTACAAAGGGTATTACATATGTGTCCTTTTTTTCCCCCGCCCTTGACAATCCCCCATCCTCCTCTACCCCTCAGTGTCTTATGTCCATTGGTTATGCTAATATGCATGCATACAAGTCCTTCGGTTGATCTCTTACTCCCCTCCCTCCTGCCCCCCAACCCTCCCCAGCCTTCCTGCTGCAGTTTGACAATCTGTTTGAGGCAGCTCTGCCTCTGTATCTATTATTGTTCATAAGTTTATAATGGTCTCTATTATCCATGAATGAGTGAGGTCATGTGGTATTTTTCCTTCATTGACTGGCTTATTTCACTTAGCATAATGCTCTCCAGTTCTATCCATGCCGTTGCAAATTATAAGAGTTCCTTCTTTTTTACAGCAGCATAGTATTCCATCATGTAGATGTACCACAGTTTTCTAATCTATTCATCTACTGATGGGCACTTAGGCTGTTTCCAGATCTTAGCTACGGTGAATTGTGCTACTATGAACATAGGGGTGCATATATCCTTTCTGATTGGTGTTTCTGGTTTCTTGGGATATATTCCTAGAAGTGGGATCACAGGGTCAAATGGGAGTTCCATTTTTAGTTTTTTGAGGAAACTCCATACTGTCTTCCATAGTGGCTGCACCAGTCTGCATTCCCACCAGCAGTGCACAAGTGTTCCTTTTTCTCCACATCCTCTCCAGCACTTGTCGTTTGTTGATTTGTTGATGAGAGGCAGTCTCACAGGTGTGAGATGGTACCTCATTATTGTTTTGATTTGCATCTCTCGGATGATTAGTGACTTTGAGCATGTTTTCATATGTCTCTTGGCTTTCTGAATGTCCTCTTTTGAAAGGTGTCTATTTAGATCTTTTGCCCATTTTTTGATTGGATTGTTTATCTTCCTTTTGTTAAGTTGTATGAGTTCCCTATAAATTTTGGAGATTAGGCCCTTATCAGATATGACATTGGCAAATATGTTTTCCCACACAGTGGGTTTTCTCGTTGTTTTGTTGATGGTTTCTTTTGCTGTGCAGAAGCTTTTTTATTTTGATGTAGTCCCATTTGTTCATTTTCTCTTTAGTTTCAAGTGCCCTAGGAGCTGTATCAGTGAAGAAATTGCTTCGGCATATGTCTGAGATTTTATTGCCTTTGGATTCTTCTAGAATTTTTATGGTTTCCCGTCGTACATTTAAGTCCTTTATCCATTTTGAGTTTATTTTTGTGTATGGTGTAAGTTGGTGGTCTAGTTTCATTTTCTTGCATATATCTGTCCAATTTTCCCAACACCATTTATTGAAGAGACTATCTTGACTCCATTCTGTGTTCTTGCCTCCTTTGTCAAATATTGAGCATATTGTTTCGGGCCGATTTCTGGGCTCTCTATTCTATTCCATTGATCTATATGTCCGTTCTTGTGCCAGAACCAGGCAGTTTTGAGAACAGTGGATATTTCCTTCTTTTTAATGGATAACTAATAGTCCATTGTGTAAATGTACTACTGCGTTTTTATATAACCATCTACTGATGAGAACCTGGGCAGATTCCAAATCTTGGCTATTGTAAGTAAATAACACTGCAATGAACATGGGGGTGTGCATATATTCTTTCAAATTAGTGTTTCAGGTTTCTTGGAGTGTATTCCCAGAAGTGCAAACACGGGGTTACAAGGAAGTTTCATTTTTTATTTTTTGAGGAAACTCCATACTGTCTTCCACTGTGGCTGCACCAATTTGCATTCCCATAAACAGTGCATGAGGGTTCCCTCTTCTCCACCTCCTTTCCAGTGCTTGTTGTATGTTGATTTATTGATGATATCCATTTTGACAGTCAGGAAATGACATCTCAATATAGTTTATTTTGTAATTTTCTGATGATTAGTGACATTTCCCATTTCTTCATATGTCTATTGACTGTCTGTATGTCCTTTTTGGAGAAGTGTCTGTTCAAGTCATTTGCACATTATTATTAGAGTATTTGTTTTAGGTGTGTGTTAAGTTTCATAAGTTCTTTTTTGAAGTTTTTAGAAATTTATCTTTATTGTTGAAAGTATTACATATGTCCCCTTTTTTCCTCTACCTTGCTCCCCTCCACTCAGCCCAAGCCTTCATTACACTACTGTCTGTGTCCATGGGCTATATATTTAAGTATTTAAGTTCTTTGGTTTTTCTCCTTTTGTCCCCCCTGAACCCCCACAAGATATGTCAACCTGTTCCATGCCTCAGGATTTATTTTTTAAAATATATTTTTATTTATTTCAGAGAAGAAAGGAGAGGAAGATGGAGATAGAAACATCAATGATGAGAATCATTGATATGCTGCCTCCTGCATGCTCTGGGGATCAAGCCCAAAACCCAGTCATGTGCCCTGACAGGGAATCTAACTGTGACTTCCTGGTTCATAGGTCGATGCTGAACCATTGAGCCATGCTGTCCAGGCAGTATTTAATTTTTTAGTCAATATATTTTGTTCATTAGATTCCACAGGTGAGATCATGTGATATTTGTCTTTACTTGATTGGGTTATTTCACATAGCATAATAATCTCCAGGTCCCTCCATGCTGTCTCAAAGGATAAGAGATCCTTCTTTTATGGCTGTATAATATTCATTTGTGTAAATGTCCCATTGCTTTTTTATCCATTCATCTACTGATGGGCACTTGGGCTGTTTCCAAGCTAGTGTAAATAGCGCTGCTCTAAACATAGGAGTGTATCTAGTCTTTCTGATTGATGTTTCAGGATTCTTAGGATATAGTCCTAGAAGTTGGGACACTGGGTCAAAGGCAGTTCCATTTTTAATTTTTTGAAGAAACTCCACACTTTTTCCATAATGGCTCTACAAGTTTGCATTCCCATCAGCAGTATACTAGGGCTCCCTTTTCTCTGCAGTCTCACTAACACTTGTTGTTTCTTGATGTATTGATGGTAGCCATTCTGGCAAGTGTGGAGTGATATGTCATTGTGGTTTTAATTTGCATTTCTCTAATGATTAGTAATGTTGAACATTTTTTTATATGTCTATGGGCCATCTGTATGTCCTCTTTGGAGAAGTGTCTATTAAGGTATTCTTCTATTTTCTTTTTCCGTTTAATTTATCTTTATTGTTGAAAGTATCCCCTTTGACCCCCTTTGCCCATACCACCCCAACCCAAGGCCTTCACCACACTATTGTCTGTGTCCATGGGTTATGGATATTTTCATATAAGTTCTTTGGTTATCTCTTCCTGCCCACCCATCCATCCCCACCTTCCCTCTGAGATTCATCAGACATTATCTTCCTTTGTTGAGCTGTATGAATTATTTATATATTTTTGAAATTAACCCCTTATCAGATGTATCATTGGCAAATATGTTATCCATATATTGAGTTTCTTTTTCATTTAGAGGGTGGTTTTCTCTGCTGTGAAGAAAATTTTCAGTTTGATGTAGTTCTGTTTTTTGTTTTTTGTGGTTTTTTTTTATGTTTCCTCTATTTCTCTTGCCCTAACAGATGTGTTGGCAAAAATTCTGCTACTTGAAATGTCTGAGATTTTATTGTCTATGTTTCCTTCTAGGATATTTGTAGTTTTATGACTTACATTTAAGTCTGTTATCCATTTTTCGTTTATTCTTGTGTATGGTGTAAGTTGGTGGTCTAGTTTCATCATTTTGCATTGGGCTGCCCAGTTTTCCCAACACCATTTGTTGAAGAGACTGTCTTTATGCCATTGTATGTTTTTGCCTTCTATGTCATATATTAATTGGTTTTTATGGCTTGGATCAATTTCTGAGGTTTCTATCTTGGTCCATTAGTCTACATGCCTATTCTTTTGCCAGTAACAGGCTGTTTTGATGACAGTGGCTTTGTAGTATTACTTGATATCAGGTATTATAATCCCTCCAACTTTGTTTTTTCCCCCCTCATGATTGCTGCAGCTATTCGGGGTCTTTTTTTAGATTCCAGATTAATTTTTGAAGAGTTCATTTTAGGTCTGTGAAATATTCTGCTGGTATTTTAATGGGGATTGCATTGAATCTATAGATTGCTTTACGTAGTATGGGTATTTTAATGATGTTGATACTACCAATCCATGAACATGGTATGTTCTTCCATTTGTTTGTCTTCCTCTATCTTTTTTTTCAGCATCCTGTGGTTTTCTGAATACAGGTCCTTGGTCAAATTTATTTCTAGGTATCTTAATTTTTTTTGTTGCAATGGTAAATGTTGCAATTGTTTTTTTTAGTTTCTCTTTCTGTGAATTCATTATTGGTGTATAAAAAAAGCCATAGACTTCTGGGTGTTAATTTTGTATCCTGCTACATTCAAAAATTCATTTATTATGTGTAGTAGTTTTTTATGGAGTCTTTAGGGGTTTTTTTATGTGCAATATCATGTCATCTGCGAATAAGGACAATTTTACTTCTTCTTTTCCAATTTAGATGCCTTATATTTCTTCTTCTTGTTTGGTCACCATGGCTAGTACCTCCAGTACTATGTTGATCAGGAGTGGTAAGAGTGGGCATCACTGTCTTGTTCCTGTTCTTAGGTTAAATGGTTTTAGTTTTTGCCCATTGAGTATGATGTTGGCTGTAGATTTGTCATATATGGCTTTTGTTATGTTGAGGTACAATCCTTCTATTCCCACCTTGCTGAGAGTTTTTTTTTTTAATCAAAAAAGGGTGTTGGATTTTGTCAAATGCTTTTTCTGTATCAATGGATATGATTATATTGTTTTTAACTCTCAATTTTTTATGTAGTGTATCATGTCTATTGATTTGCAGATATTGTATCATCCATGCATCCCTGGAATAAATCCCACTTTGTCATGGTGTATGATCTTTCCAATGTAATGCTGGATTCGATTTAGTAGAACTTTGTTGGAATTTTGGCGTCTATATTCATGAGGGATATTTGCCTGTAATTCTCTTTCTTTGTATTGTCTTTATCTGGTTTTGGGATTAGGGTAATGCTGACTTCAGAGATCAGAGAAAGAGCTTGGAAGTGTTCTTTCCTCTTGAATTTTTTGGAATATTCTGAGGAATATAGGTTTTATTTCTTCTTTGACTGTTTCATAAAACTTCCCTGTGAAGCTGTCTGGTCAAGGTCTTTTGTTTGTTGAAAGTTTTTTGATTAGTGCTTCAAATTCCTCTATAGTTTTCAGCCTATTCAGATTTTTTTATTCTTCCTGGTTGAGTTTTGGAAGGTTGTATTTTTCTAGAAATATGCCCATGTCTTCTAGGTTGACCAGTTTGTTGGAATATAGTTGCTCATAGTATTTTTTTTATGATTCTTCATATTTCTATTGGACTGGTTGTTACTTCACCTCTTTCATTTCTGCTTTTGAGTATTTGGGTCCTCTCTCTTGTTTCTTGGTGAGCCTGGCTACAGGTTCATCAATCTTGTTTTTCCTTTCAATGAACCAGCTCTTGGCTTCATTGATGTTTTGTATTTTTTTAAATATACTTTTTATTGATTTTTTACAGAGAGGAAGGCAGAGAGATAGAGAGTAAGAAACATCGATGAGAGAGATAAACATGGATCAGCTGCCTCCTGCACACTCCCCACTGGGGATGTGCCCGCAACCAAGGTACATGCCCTTGACTGGAATCGAACCTGGGACCTTTGAGTCTGCAGGCTGATGCTCTATCCACTGAGCCAAACCAGTTTGGGCAATGTTTTGTATTTTTTTTTTGTCTCTATGTCATTTATTTCTGCTCTGATCTGTAATATTTCCTTCCTTCGACTCATTCAGGGCTTTTCTTGTTGCTCTCTTTCTAATTCTTCAAGTTGTACAGTTAGATGGTTTATTACCAGTTTGTTTGTTTGTTTGTTTGTTTGTTTGTTTGTTTTTTGAGGTAGGCCTGTAATGCTACGAACTTCCCTCTCAAGACTGCTTTCACTGTGTCCTATAGATTTTGGATTGTTGTGTTTTCTTTTTTTTTAATTAAATCTTTTTTAAAAATTAAATCTTTATTGTTCAGATTATTACATTTGCTCCTCTTTTCCCCCCCCCCCATGTCTCCCCTCCTCCCAGTTCCCGCCCCACCCTCCGCCCTCACTCCCCACCCACTGTCCTCATCCATAGGTGCACGATTTTTGTACAGTCTCTTCCCACATCTCCCACACCCCTTTCCCCCCCAAGAATAGTCAGTCCATTCCCTTTCTATGTCCCTGATTCTATTATAATCACCAGTTCATTCTGTTCATCAGATTATTTATTCACTTGATTTTTAGATTCACTTGTTGATAGATGCATATTTGTTGTTCATAATTTGTATCTTTACCTTTTTTCTTACTCTTCCTCTTCTTAAAGGGTACCTTTCAGCATTTCATATAATCCTGGTTTGGTGGTGATGAACTCCTTTAGCTTTTCCTTATCTGTGAAGCTCTTTATCTGACCTTCAATTCTGAATGATAGCTTTGCTAGATAAAGTAATCTTGGTTGTAGGTTCTTGGTATTCATCACTTTGAATATTTCTTGCCACTCCCTTCTGGCCTGCAAAGTTTCTGATGAGAAATCAGCTGACAGTCATATGGGTATTCCCTTGTAGGTAACTGAGTTTCTTTCTCTTGCTGTTTTTAAGATTCTCTCTTTATCTTTTGCTCTTGGCATTTTAATTATGATGTGTCTTGGTGTGGTCCTCTTTGGATTCTTTTGTTTGGGGTTCTCCGCGCTTCTTGGACCTATAAGTCCATTTCTTTCACCAGGTGGGGGAAGTTTTCTGTCATTATTTCTTCGAATAGGTTTTCAATATCTTGCTCTCCCTCATCTTCTGGCACCCCTATAATTCTGATGTTGGTACGCTTGAAGCTGTCCCAGAGGCTCCTTACACTATCCTCGCATTTTTGGATTCTTTTTTCATTTTGCTTTTCCGGTTGGGTGTTTTTTGCTTCCTCGCATTTCAAATCATTGACTTGATTCTTGCGCTCCTCTGGTCTGCTGTCAGGAGTCTGTATAATATTCATTAGTTCAGTCCGTGTATGCTTAATTTCTAGTTGGTTCCCCAACATAACATCGAGGGTCTTATTAGTTTTCTTGTAGATCTCATTAAGTTTATCGGCGGCTTCTAAACAGTTCTTGAGAGACCTTAAAAGTGTGGTTCTGAACTCTATATCTTCCCTTGACAATTTTGTCCTGTTTCTTTGTCTCCGCATTTTGTTATGCTTCCTTGGTGCACCCCCTAGTGGTCTTTGTTCGCAGTCTTATAGTTAAACCTTGATTGTTGTAGCTAATAGCAGGGAGGGTTTGACCTCCAGGCCAAGTGGCTATGAGAATCAGCTGTGTCAGCAGTGAGAGAACTTCTGTCCTCTAGGGAGGTGCTAATCTAGCCTTTGCCTGAGGCTATCCGGCAAATGCCTCTGTGCAGGGCTTGGGCAGGGCGGGTCGAACAGGATCAACAGGGTGGGCCGGAGAAAGCCGTTATGGCGGCTCTCAGTCCTGTCCCCAGGGGCTCTGCCTCTCTGAGTTCCAGCACCTGCTGCAAAGCTGGGAGAGAAAGCTGCACTCGCTCTGACCGAAGCCAGACAGTCCCGCTTCTCCCGTTTGAGTCTGGGTCCCTAAAGACTTGCCGGGATCTGGTGCTCAGAGTCTGCGACTCCCTCCCGATTGAAAACGCCAACCACGCCTTCCGCCGCCAGCCCGCTCCGCACACTCCGCACCTCAGAATTTGACTTCAGCACTGCGCCTCCTCTGAGTGTCCGTATGCGTTTCTCTTTCCTCCTAGTTGTAGGACTTCCACTCAGCCAGCGTTCCTGTGGTTCTGCGTGATGTGCGTTCCATCTTTTAGTTTCACTTTTGAAGTAGTTGTTCAAAGTAGCAAACTCCAGCGTTAACCTATGCCGCCATCTTGGTTCTCCTCTACATGTGTCTCTTTTTTTTTTAATTAAATCTTTATTGTTCAGATTATTACATTTGTTCCTCTTTTTTTCCCCCATAACTCCCCTCCTCCCAGTTCCCGCCCCACCCTCCGCCCTCACTCCCCACCCACTGTACTCATCCATAGGTGCATGATTTTTGTCCAGTCTCTTCCCGCATCTCCCACACCCCTTCCCCCCCTCCCCAAGAATAGTCAGTCCATTCCCTTTCTATGTCCCTGATTCTATTATGATCACCAGATTATTTGTTCACTTGATTCTTAGATTCACTTGTTGATAGATGCATGTTTGTTGTTCATAGTTTGTATCTTTACCTTTTTCTTCTTCCTCCTCTTCTTAAAGGATACCTTTCAGCATTTCATATAATACTGGTTTGGTGGTGATGAACTCCTTTAGCTTTTCCTTATCTGTGAAGCTCTTTATCTGACCTTCAGTTCTGAATGATAGCTTTGCTGGATAAAGTAATCTTGGTTGTAGGTTCTTGGTATTCATCACTTTGAATATTTCTTGCCATTCCCTTCTGGCCTGCAAAGTTTATGTTGAGAAATCAGCTGACAGTCATATGGGTATTCCCTTGTAGGCAACTGAGTTTCTTTCTCTTGCTGCTTTTAAAATTCTCTCTTTGTCTTTTGCTCCTGGCATTTTAATTATGATGTGTCTTGGTGTGGTCCTCTTTGGATTCCTTTTGTTTGGGGTTCTCTGCGCTTCCTGGACTTGTAAGTCTATTTCTTTCACCAGTTAGGGGAAGTTTTCTGTCATTATTTCTTCAAATAGGTTTTCAATATCTTGCTCTCTCTCATCTTCTGGCACCCCTATAATTCTGATGTTGGTACGCTTGAACCTGTCCCAGAGGCTCCTTACACTAGTTTCGTATTTTCGGATTCTTTTTTCATTTTGCTTTTCCAGTTGGGTGTTTTTTGCTTCTTCGCATTTCGAATCTTTGACTTGATTCTTGCTCTCCTCTGGTCTGCTGTTGGGTGTCTGTATAATATTCTTTATTTCAGTCAGTGGATGCTTATTTTCTAGTTGGTTCTTTATCACAGCATCGAGGGTCTCATTAGTTTTCTTGAGGATCTCACTACATTTATCGGCAGTTTCTAGAAAATTATTGAAAGACCTTAAAATTGCGGTTTTTAGCTCTATATCCTTCATTTCTGTCATGTTTCTTTGTCTCGGCATTTTTTATGCTTTCTTGGTGCACCCCCTTGTGGTCTTTGTGCGCAGTCTTGTTGTAGTTAAGCCTTGATTGTTGTCGGCAATACTGGGGGTGATTTGACCTCCAGGCTAACTGGATATCTGTTGTGTTTTCATTGTCATTCGTTTTCAGGATGTTTTTTATTTCTTTTTTATCTCTTTGGTAACTCAATCCTTGTTTAATAGTATGCTAATTCAGCCTCTAAGTGTTTGAATTTTTGTGATTGTTTTTATTGTAGTTGATTTATAATTTTTTGACATTGTGACCTGAGAAGATGCTTGATATGATTTCAATCTTCTTGAATTTGGAGAGACTTCTCCTGTGTCCCAGTATGTGGTCTATCTTTGAAAATGTCCCATGTGTGCTTGAGAAGAATGTATATTCTGCAGCTTTGGGGTAGAATGTTTTGAAGATGTTGATTAAGTCCATCTGATCTGGTGAGTCATTTAGGATTGCTGTTTTTTTTTGCTGATTTTTTTTCTAGAGGATTTATCCAGTGATGTTAATGAAGTATTAAAGTCTACTATGATTGCATTGCTGTCAATCTCTCCCCTGATATCTTCCAGAAGATTTTTTTTGTAATGGGTGCTCCTGCATTGGGTGCATATATGTTTACCAAAGTTATATCCTCTTGTTGTATTGATCCTTTTAGAATTATGAAGTGGCCTTTTTTTTTTTTCTCTTGTTATGGCCTTCACTTTAACGTCTATTTTGTCAGGTATAAATATTGCTACCCCAGATTTTTTTTCCATTTGCCTGAAAGATATTTTTCCATCCCTTTTTTCAGTCTGTGTGAGTCCCTTGTTCTGAGTTGGGTCTCTTGTAGACAGCATATATATGGGTCGTGTTTTCTTATCCATTCAACCACTGGATGCCTTTTGATTGGAGCATTTAATCCTTTTACATTTAATGTTATTAACTATAGGTACTTGTTTGTAGCCATTTCTATTCTTTAAGCCTGTGTTTCTTCCTCCCTTTCTATTTCTTCTTGTTACAGCATTTCCTTTAGCATTTCTTGGATTGCTGGATTGGTAGTGATAAATTCTCTTAGCCTTTTTTTTTTTTTTTTTTTTTTTTTGTCTGCGCAGCTTCTGATTTCCGCTTCAATTTTGATTGATAGCCTTGCTGGATAGAGTATTCTTGGATATAGTCCTTTGCTTTGCCTCACTTTGTATACTTAATTCCATTCCCTTCTGGGTTGGTGTGTTTATATTGATATTTTGATGGGGGATCCTTTGTAGGTAACTCTCTGCCTCTCTCTTGCAGCCCTTAAGATTCTCTCTTTGTCATTGTTTGCCATTGTAATTATGATGTGTCTTGGTGTGGGTCTTTTGGGGTTCATCTTGCGTGGGACTCTCTGTACTTTTGTGACTATTTTTTTCCCCATATCAAGAAAGTTTTCTGTCATTATTTCTTGAAATTGATTCTCTAATCTTTGCTACTCTTTTTTTTTCTTTCTGGCACCCCGAGTATACATAAGTTACTTTGTTGCATGTTGTCCTAAAGCTCCCCCAGGCTCTCCTCCTCCTTTTTATTTATTTTTCTAAGGTTGCTATTTATTTTATTTATTTTTTTATTGCTTAAAGTATTACAAAGGGTATTACATATGTATCCATTTTATCCCCCCGCCCTAGACAGTCCCCTAGCCTCCCCTATCCCCCAGTGTCTTATGTCCATTGGTTATGCTTATATGCATGCATACAAGTCCTTTAGTTGATCTCTTACCCCCCTACCTCTTGCCCCCCAACCCTCCCCGGCCTTCCCGCTGCAGTTTGACAATCTGTTTGAGGCAGCTCTGCCTCTGTATCTATTATTGTTCAAAAGTTTATAATGGTCTCTATTATCCATGAATGAGTGAGATCATGTGGTATTTTTCCTTTATTGACTGACTTATTTCACTTAGCATAATGCTCTCCAGTTCCATCCATGACGTTGCAAATGGTAAGAGTTCCTTCCTTTTTAGAGCAGCATAGTATTCCATCGTGTAGATGTACCACAGTTTTCTAATCCATTCATCTACTGATGGGCACTTAGGCTGTTTCCAGATCTTAGCTATGGTGAATTGTGCTGCTATGAACATAGGGGTGCATATATCCTTTCTGATTGGTGTTTCTGGTTTCTTGGGATATATTCCTAGAAGTGGGATCACAGGGTCAAATGGGAGTTCCATTTTCAGTTTTTTAAGGAAGCTCCATACTGTCTTCCATAGTGGCTGCACCAGTCTGCATTCCCACCAGCAGTGCACAAGTGTTCCTTTTTCTCCACATCCTCTCCAGCACTTGTCGTTTGTTGATTTGTTGATGATAGCCAGTCTGACAGGTGTGAGATGGTACCTCATTGCTGTTTTGATTTGCATCTCTCAGATGATTAATGACTTTGAGCATGTTTTCATATGTCTCTTGGCTTTCTGGATGTCCTCTTTTGAAAGGTGTCTATTTAGGTCCTTTGCCCATTTTTTGATTGGATTGTTTATCTTCCTTTTGTTAAGTTGTATGAGTTCCCTATAAATTTTGGAGATTAGGCCCTTATCAGATATGTCATTGGCAAATATGTTTTCCCACACAGTGGGTTTTCTCGTTGTTTTGTTGATGGTTTCTTTTGCTGTGCAGAAGCTTTTTATTTTGATGTAGTCCCATTTGTTCATTTTTTCTTTAGTTTCAAGTGCCCTAGGAGCTGTATCAGTGAAGAAACTGCTTCGGCATATGTCTGAGATTTTGTTGCCTTTGGATTCTTCTAGAATTTTTATGGTTTCCCGTCGTACATTTAAGTCCTTTATCCATTTTGAGTTAATTTTTGTGTATGGTGTAAGTTGGTGGTCTAGTTTCATTTTCTTGCATATATCTGTCCAATTTTCCCAACACCATTTATTGAAGAGACTATCTTGGCTCCATTGTATGTTCTTGCCTCCTTTGTCAAATATTAATTGAGCATATTGTTTCGGGCCGATTTCTGGGCTCTCTATTCTATTCCATTGATCTATATGCCTATTCTTGTGCCAGTACCAGGCAGTTTTGAGAACAGTGGCTTTGTAATACAACTTGATATCTGGTATTGAGATCCCACCTACTTTGTTCTTTTTCAGGATTGCTGCAGCTATTCGGGGTCTTTTTTTATTCCAGATGAATTTTAGGAAAATTCGTTCTAGATCTCTGAAGTATGCCGTTGGTATTTTAATGGGAAGTGCGTTGAATTTATAGATTGCTTTGGGTAGTATGGACATTTTAATGATGTTGATTCTACCAAATCATGAACATGGTATGTTCTTCCATCTGTTTATGTCTTCCTCTATGTCTTTTTTCAACGTCCTGTAGTTTTCTGAGTAGAGGTCTTTTACCTCTTTAGTTAAGTTTATTCCTAGGTAGCTTAATTTTTTTCTTGCAGTGGTAAACGGGATTGTTTTTATAATCTCTCTTTCTGAAAGTTCACTATTGGTGTATAGAAATGCCTCAGATTTCTTGGGGTTAATTTTGTATCCTGCTACATTGCCAAATTCATGTATTAAGTCTAATAGCTTTTTGATGGAATCTCTAGGGTTTTGTATGTATAATATCATGTCATCTGCAAATAAGGACAGTTTTACTTCCTCTTTTCCAATTTGGATGCCTTTTATTTCTTCTTCTTGCCGAATTGCAATGGCTAACACTTCCAGTACTATGTTGAACAGGAGTGGTGAGAGGGGGCATCCCTGTCTTGTTCCTGTTCTTAGGGGAAATGGTGTTAGTTTTTGTCCATTGAGTATGATGCTGGCTGTGGGCCTGTCATATATGGCTTTTATTATGTTGAGGTATGATCCTTCTACTCCCACCTTGCTGAGAGTTTTTATGAAAAATGGGTGTTGAATTTTGTCAAATGCTTTTTCTGCATCAATTGATATGACCATGTGGTTTTTTTCTTTCAATTTGTTTATGTGATGTATCACGTTTATTGATTTGCAGATATTGTACCATCCTTGCATCCCTGGGATAAATCCTACTTGGTCATGGTGTATGATCTTTCTGATGTCCTGCTGGATCTGATTTGCTAAGATTTTGTTCAGGATTTTGGCATCTATGTTCATGAGGGATATTGGCCTGTAATTCTCTTTCATTGTGTTGTCTTTACCTGGTTTTGGTATTAGGGTGATGCTGGCTTCATAGAATGAGCTTGGAAGTGTTCCTTCCTCTTGAATTTTTTGTAGTAGTCTGAGGAGGATAGGTTTTAGTTCTTCCTTGAATGTTTGGTAAAACTCCCCTGTGAAGCCATCTGGTCCTGGGTTTTTGTTTGATAGAAGCTTTTTGATGACTGCTTCAATTTCTTCCATAGTTATTGGCCTGTTGAGATTTTTAGATTCTTCCTGATTGAGTTTTGGAATGTTGTATTTTTCTAGGAATTTGTCCATTTCCTCCAGGTTGTCTAGTTTGTTGGAGTAGAGCTGTACATAGTATTTTTTAACAATCATTGGTATTTCTATTTGGTCTGTTGTTATTTCGCCTCTATCGTTTCTGATTTTATTTATTTGGGTCCTCTCTCTCTGCTTCTTGGTGAGTCTGGCTAGAGGTTTATCAATCTTGTTTATCCTTTCAAAGGACCAGCTCTTGGTTTCATTGATTTTCTGTATTGTTTTTTTGGTCTCTATGTCATTTATTTCTGCTCTAATCTTTATTACCTCCTTCCTTCTGCTCCCTCTGGGGTTTTCTTGTTGCTCTCTTTCTAATTCTTTGAGTTGTAGAGTTAGATGATTTACTACCATTTTTTCTTGTTTTTTGAGATAGGCCTGTAGAGCTATAAACTTCCCTCTCAGGACTGCTTTCATTGTGTCCCATAGGTTTTGGATTGTTGTGTTTTCATTGTCATTAGTTTCCAGGATGTTTTTAATTTCTTCTTTGACCTCATTGGTAACCCAATCAATATTTAATAGCATGCTATTCAGCTTCCAGGTGTTTGAGTATTTTGGGTTGTTTTTATTTTAGTTTATTTCTAATATTATGCCATCGTGGTCTGCGAAGACATTTTTTATGATTTCAATCTTCTTGAATTTGGGGATACTTTGTTTGTGACCCAATATATGCTCAATTTTTGAATATGTCTTATGAGCATTTGAGTAGAATGTGTATTCCCTGGCTTTGGGGTGAAGTGTTCTGAAGATGTCTATTAAGTCCATCTGATCTAGTGAGTCATTTAGGATTGCTGTATCTTTGCTGATTGTTTGTTTAGAGGGCTTATCCAGTGCTGTCAGTGGTGTATTAAAGTCTCCTACTATGATTGTATTGTTGTCGATCTCTCCTTTGATATCTTCCAGGAGTTTTTTTTTGTGAATTTGGGTGCTCCTACATTGGGTGCATATATGTTTACCAGGGTTATATCTTCTTGTTGTATTGATCCCTTTAGTATTATGAAGTGGCCTTCCTTATCTCTTGTTATGGCCTTCACTTTGAGGTCTATTTTGTCCGATATAAATATTGCTACCCCAGCTTTCTTTTCCTTTCCATTTGCCTGAAAGATATTTTTCCATCCTTTCACTTTCAGTCTGTGTGAGTCCCTTCTAATGAGGTGGGTTTCTTGTAGACAGCAGATGTATGGGTCATGTTTTTTTATCCATTCAGCCACTCGATGTCTTTTGTTTGGAGCATTTAGTCCGTTTACGTTTAAAGTTATTATTGAAAGGTACTTGTTTGTAGCCATTTCTTTTTTTGTGTGGCTGTTTTCTTTCTGAGCTTTTTATTTCTTATACCAGTCCCTTTAGCATTCCTTGCATTGCTGGCTTGGTGGTGACAAACTCCCTTAGCCTTTTTTTGTCTGTGAAGCTTCTTATTTCCCCTTCAAGTTTGAATGATAGCCTTGCTGGATAGAGTATTCTTGGATTCAGTCCTTTGCTTTGCATCACTTTGTAAATTTCAGTCCATTCTTTTCTGGCCTGATGTGTTTCTGTTGAGAAATCATTTGACAATCTAATGGGAGATCCCTTGTATGTAACTTTCCATCTCTCTCTTGCAGCCTGTAAGATTCTCTCTTTGTCCTGAACATTTGCCATGGTGATTATGATGTGTATTGGTGTGGGTCTTTTCGGGTTCACCTTGTTTGGGACTCTCTGGGCTTGTGTGACTTTTTTCTTCCCCACCTCAGGAAAGTTTTCTGATATTATTTCTTCGAGTAGGTTTTCTAATCCTTGTTCATCCTTCTGTTGTTCTGGTACTCCTATTATTCGTATGTTGTTTCGTTTCATGTTGTCCCAAAGCTCCCTTAGGCTCTCCTCCTGTCTTTTAATTTTTTTCTCCAATTGCAGTACATTTTGGGTGTGTTTTGCTTCCTTGTCTTCTAATTCACTAATTCGGTCCTCCGCTTCTCCTAGTCTACTGTTGATACTTTCAATGGAGTTTTTCATTGCAGCTATATCACTCTTCATTTCTTCTTGGGTCTTACTTAAGTTGTTGATTTTTTCATCTGTTTCTTCTAGCTTCTTCCATATGTTATCAATTTTTTCATCTGTTTCTTCTAGCTTCTTCCATATGTCATCGATTTTTTCATCTGTTTCTTCTTGCTTCTTGCAGAGGTTGTCGATTTTTTCCTCCATCCGGTTTATGCACTCCAGGATCCTTATTCTGAATTCTTTATCTGTCATGTTGCATGCCTCTGTATTACTTAGCTGCTTTTCTGGAGAGTCCTCCTTCTCTTTCCTTTGGGGGTTTCTTTGTCTACCCATGTTTGATCTCACTGACATATCTAGACATTGAGTCGTTCAGTGGTTGCTCCCTTGGTGGCAGGGACTCCTTGGTCTGTGGTTGCTCTTCGGGCAGTTGCGTTAGCAGCTGCTCTTCAGTTGGCAGCAGCTCCTCTGGTGGGTGCTGTTCACAGCTGTGGTGGCTCTTCTGGCTGGTGGGGCGAGGTTTCACGTACAGCTGCTGTTCCTCAGCAGAGGATGTGGTGCTCAGGAGGTTGCTGTTGCTTGGATCTGCTGCGTTGATTTAAAGGCACAAAATACAACACAACAAGGCACCACGTACCAGGCACTATACACAAATATATTCATGATATTAATAACCCAAATAAAGGTGACCACCTGAATTAAGAGAATTAGGGGATAAGGAAGAAGGAAGAGAAAAAGATAAAAGAGAAAAAAGAAAAGAAAAGTAGGGACCAAAAAAAGAGTGCAAAAATGAAATTGGGAAAAAGAAGGGGGGAAAATAAAAGCAAGAAAAGAAAAGAGAAAAAAAAAAGAGCAAAAAGAGAGAATGAAGTGGAAGAGGGGAAGAGACTTTTTATATGAGGAGAATACTCCTATAGAACAGCCATTAATCCCAACAAATTCCAGCAACAGCTCCCTGGATATGAATGCAGACTAGAAACAACCAATAATATAATGATGAAAATAGAATGGAGAACACTAATCCCAAGATAAAATAAAGAGAAAATAAAATGGCACTTTAAAAAATGGTAAAATGATAGCAGTAATAATACTGGTTAAAAATAAGAAGGTAGTAATTAAAAGGGTAAAATCAGGTGATGGAAAAAGAAGAAAAGAGACAAAAAAAGAACAGAAAAAAAAGAAAAAAAATTGGTTTCTTAGTTAAAAAGTGAAAAAAGAAAAAAAAATTGCAGTAGTGAAGGTCCTTCATTTCTTCTATTCTTCAGTGTGGCTCGCCTTAGACCTTCCAGGTATCCAGGAGAGTGTTGAGTTTCCCTGCGATATACTGTTCCTCTGTGTTGTAAACCACAGTCCTTATTTTAAAGCATGCCGCATTTATTTCCCAGACTGCCTTATTTTGTGTTTAGCAAAGAGTCAGTTTGTTGGTCAGCCTCTGGGTGGCAGTGTTCTGGGGTTGGCCTCTGAGGCTATAGTGCCTCTCTGTCCAGTGGAAGTTCACTGCCCAGAGCTGACTGCATAATAGTTAGTTACTGGCGCTATGTTGTTGCTGGGATTGAAAATCCCTCTATAGGCCAGACCCTGTTAACTCCCAGGGACTGATCAGGTTATCTTAATCCTTGATCTCGTACAGGGTGGAATCTGGGTGTGGCTGTGCTCCTTGCCTGGGGGCTGGGGGGAGGAGTATCACTCTCCGGAGAGGGCGGCTGCCCCAGTCCTGGGCTCAGGGGTGTCTCAGCACTCAATTCACTGCCACCTCTCCCGGCTCCCCCTCTTTCCCCAGTCTCTCCCCAGATTCCACTCCTCCGCACATTCTCCCTCTCTTCAGCACAGGTGAGTGTCTGTATCCGAAATGTCCCATGAACAGGATTCAGTGAAAACAAACAAACAAACGCCGGCCGCGGAAACGGGGAAGGCTTGGTTTCTGTAAGCTTCTTCTCTTACCGGGACTGCATGGTCAGGTCAGCTCTTCAGGCTGCCCCCTTTAGGCTCAGTCCTCCGTGATCACAGAACCCAGCTCTCAATTACCCCGGCGGCGCCAGGAATTCCGCGGTTCTCCTTTCCCCCGTCAGGGGCTGTGCCTGTCCCAAGGGACGCGGCTGTCTGCCATGCGGTCTCCCTCTGACTCTCTGGGCTCAGAGGTCTGGCAAACTTTCCTGCCCAAATCCCTGGTTTTTTTACCTTTCCATGGGAGTTCTGCTCTTCCCGGCTGCAAACCCTCTCACCAGCTGAGCAATTTCGCCAATTCAGTGTGAGTGTTACTAGTTTCAGCTGCTCACTCCATTTGCTCCGGGACAGGACCTGGGACGCGTCTGCCTATATCGCCGCCATCTTCCATCTCCTCCAGTTGCTATTTAGATTGGGCTTGTTTCTCTACCTTATCTTCTAACTCAATAATTAGGTCCTCCACTTCTTCTAGTCTACTGTTGAAACCTTTCATCGCATTTTTTATTGTAACTATATCCCTTTTAATTTCTTCCTGATTTTTGCATAGGTTGTTGATTTTCTCGTCCATCTGGTTTATGAGCTGTATGACCATTACTCTGAATTTTCCCTCCTGACATATTGCATGCCTCTATTTCACTTACTTTCTTTCTTGGTGATTTCTCTTTTTCTTTCCTCTGGGGTTTGTTTCATTGTCTCCCCCATTATAGCTATAACCAGAAGTTCCAAGCACCGAGTTGCAGGGGCCTGAGTTGTGTGTGGCAGGAGTGTTGTGCCACCCGAGTATCACAGAAGAGCTCAGACACTGAGAAGTGTGGCTGCTGTGGTAAGCAGGAGCTGTGTGCACCAAGAACGAGAGTCCCCATGCGCACTGAGAATTGGAGTCACTGGCGCTTGGTGTGGCTTTGCGCACACACCTAGAATCAGGGTCCTCACATGCGCAACCTGCAAAACAGAGTCCCTGCATGCATGCACTAAGAATCAGAGTCCCCAAGTGTGCGTTGGGGATCAGAGCATGTATGCGCACCTGAGAATTGAGAATTGCAGTCTCTGGTGCTTGATGTGGCCTCACGTGCACTCTGTGATTCAGTGTTCCCTTGCACATGCGATGAGAAACAGAGTTCCCGTGTGCACATGCTGAGAATCAAAGTCACTGGCACTCACTTTGACCTTCAGCACACATGCCTTAATAAAAGTCCCTGGCCTGCTAAGCTAGCAGCGTTGCAGAGCTATTCAGTGTCAATAGTATGCCCATTCATCTGCCACTGGTCACGCAGGTCCTATGCCACTGCAGCGGGCCAACGGGGAGGGGGATGCACTCTGTGATTTACAGAAATCTGTGGCCAGGTGGATGTCTGGAGTCTTGGTGTCCCTGGGTCTGCATCTATGGTAGCAGGTCTTTGTCCAGAGTGGATGTAGGGTCCCGGTTTGCATCTGAGGCTAGTCTGGGTGGTGGTGAGGCTAGAATACTAGTCACAGCAATTCTGCCCTTTAAGATGGCGTGGTTTCTGTGCCAGCACCAGCTGCCTGGGAGTGTTTGCAGTGGCAGTGGAGTCTCGCAGTCTAAGACTGCCCAGTCTGTCAGCCCCCAAAAGTCCTGCAGGATCTAACTGTCCCTAGCTCACACACACACACACACACTCACCACACACTCCCCTTTTGCTCCCTCACTCTCTCACATACTATCTCTCCCTGCCGTCTTGCTGGTCACCATCTTCCTTCCTTGACCTTCAATTTTAAATGAAAGCCTTGCTGAATAGAGTAAACTTGGTTGCAGCTTCTTGCTTCTTCTTACTTTGGAAAATTTATTCCAATCCCTTCTGGCCTGAAATGTTTCTGTTAAAATCAGCTGACTGCCTTTTGAGAACTCTTTTATAAGTAATTAACTTTCTGTCTTTTGCTTCCTTTAAGATTTTCTCTTTGTCTTTAAGCTTTGTGACTTTATCCTGTGTCTTGGTGTATGCATCTTTGGTTTCATCTTGATTGGGACCTTCTGTGCTTACTGTACTTGTATGACATTTTCTTTCACCAGTGCAGATATGTTTTCAAGCATTATTTCTTAAAATAGTTTCTCTATCCCTTTCTTGCTTTCTTTTCCCTCTGCTACCCCTATAATACAAATGTTGTTATGTTCCATGTTGTGCTAACATTCTTTTAAACTATTCTTATGCTTGTGTGTGTGTGTGTGTGTGTGTGTGTTTATCGTCAGTGTATTCCAAATTCCTAGTTCAATCCTTTGCTTTATCCAGTCTACTGTTTATTTCTTCCAGTGTAGTCTTTATTTTAGATACTGTATTTTTCTCTTCAGATGGGTTAATTTCATGGTCTCTAATTCCATTTGTATGCTATTGAGGATCCTTTAAACAATTATTTAGAACTCTTTTTATGATAAATTGCTTGCTTCTATTTTTTTAGCTCTTTATCTTAAGATTCCTTCTCTTATTTTCTTTGTGGTATGTTTCTTTGTCTTCCCATTTTGGTTGTCTCTTTATGATTGCTTCTGTGTTTAATATATAACTCATATGAGTTCTAGTCTTGGTGGGTTGGCCTTATGTAGTATGTTACATGTGGGACCCAATGGTGCAGTATCCTTGATCTCCTGATCTGGGTGCTCTAGAAATGTTCCTTGTGTGTATTTTATGGGCCCTCCTATTGAGTCTTGATTACTGTTGGCCTATTTGTGGGAGGTATTGACCTCAGGCTGGCTGACTGTGAGGTTCAACCCCTACCAATGGCATATAAACTGCTGTACTGATGCAACAAAACAAACAAACAAAATATAATAAAACATAAAACAAAAATACCAACAAAAAAAGAATAAGGATAAAAAATTAAGAAATAACAAAACAAATTTTAAAAATTAAGAAACAAAAAAGAATAAGAAAAGGGAGAAAGAAAACTATCATAATAAAAAAAGAAAAAAATAATAAATAAGAGATTGGAAACAGAAACAAAAGAATATGAAAATTAAATGAAAAAATATAGTAAGAAAAGGAAAAGAGAAAACAAATATTAAAAAAAGAAAAACTAAAGACAAATAAAAGAAAGAAAAAAAAAGTAACAAATAATAAGAAAATGGAGTTTGCCTCAGCAGGGTTTAATGTCTGCTGTGGTCTCCCTTTGGATTGCTCTTTGTGATGTTTTTTGGATTCTGCTCCCATGTTGTCTGAAGCTAGTCACTTGGTTTGTTGTTCCTGGGATTCTCTGAAGAAACTCTGGTGTACTCCTATGTCAGCCATTGCCTATGTCTGGCCCTTGGCAACCTCTCTGAGGCTACAATCAATTCACAGCTTGTGGCTGCCTCTGTTGGGCTTAGCTGCACATGAAAAGGGCCAGGCTGTGTTCCAAGGCCAGCTTTTACCTGCACTAAACCCAGGGGTAGATCAGCAAACATCTCAAGGTACCCTGGGATCTGCCTCCACCTGCCTTTGCCTTCTGGCTGACTGTTAGGCTTAGTCATTAAAAGGGCTTAGTATTTTAAAGGGCCACTGGCAGAATTGGGAGGTTGTGACTATTAGATCTCCTGTGTGGGTAGGTGATATTCAGATTTCAGGAAGCATAGTGTGTGTAATCCCCTGTCCCAGAGCCACATGTCTGAGTCTGTTCCAGATTTTCCCCTGACCTTGGCAGGGCAGAGTGCCTAGTAGCCAGGTGCATGGGGCCTCCAAAGCCAAGAGGTTGTATCTGACAGAGGACAAAAGGGTGTTTCCATTTGGTCTCCCATGCAGGGGAAGCACCAGCCTGGTTCCCAGAAAAGTGGGGAAAATGTCCCAGCCCCAAATCCAATCACTGACATCCACAGAGTCTTCCCAGGCCTTTCCCCTTCCCATATATTCCACTGTCTCAACAACAATTCTGAAGATTCAAGGTGGGGTGATCGGGATTTCTAAGTGTGGGGTAATAGGTTTTCCCCAGCTTGTTGCCACTCTGAGGAGTTTGCTCTGCCTAGGAAAGTTGGCTGCTACAGTATTGGAGGATACCCAGCACAGAGATTTCAGTGGCTGTTCCTTCACAATTCTCTTCCAAGCCACAAACCTCCGGTGACTCCATTCTGAACCACTGCCCCCTCCACCAGAACCCAGTGTGAGCAACTGTGAATGAAACTTTGCACATTAGCCCTTCATAGAAGCCTTTGTCTCCACCTGGCTCTGCCTCTCCTTGGTGGACAGAAACCCTGCCACTCTTCACAGTCAACTGATATGTGGGTGCCTGCCTCTGGTTCTGGTGTTCCAGTATGGAGAGCCAAGACTGGGGTCCAGGCTTCACTCTTCTAAGGGGGAATCATTTACAGCTGAGCTATATCTCTGTAACTTCAGCACTACCCATGGGAGTGGGGCCAACTCCCTACTGATCTCCCCCTTCCTACCATTCTCATGGTCCATTTATTTTCCATTAAAGTTTACATTCAATAGTATCCTGTATTAGTTTCAGGTGTATACCATAGTGGTTAGATAATCATGTAGTTTACAAGGTGAACCCTTAATATTTCCAGTGTCCACCTGGCACCATGCATAGTTGTTAAAATATTGGTTATATTCCTTATACTGTCCTTTGCATCCCCAGCACTACAAAATTCATATCTATATCCCTAATATGCAAATAGACCGAACAGCAGAACAACCGGATAACTGAACAACTGGTCACTATGACATGCAGGGTGCATGCATGGAACATGGCAGGCGTTGGCAGCAGGTGGCAGTGTGTGGAACATGGCGGGCGGTGGCCACAGTGGGATGTTGGAGCAGGTGAGCAGGGGCACCACACCAAAGCAGGGTGCCAGTCGCTGTCATCGGGTGAGCTTCTGGTGGTTACTGAATATTCTTTGCTCCTGAAGGGCAATTAGGACAGCAGCCCCTGCCATAGACACTGCTCGCATCAGCTGCTGGCGCCCGGCGCTAGTCCCGATCCCTCAGCGCCGTCAGTGTGTTATGCCCAGATTTCAAAGTTCCCAAGACCCCCAGGGAGCCAGTCAGTCCGATGCAAAAGCAAAGAGTCCTTTATTATGCAAGCCGGCCTGCGCTCCCCGTTCACCAGACCCACCGACACAGCGGAAAGTCCAGTGGCCGAGAGAGCGAGGCCTGATGGGACAGGGGGTTTTAAAGGGGGGTGGAGTGAGGGCAGGAGAGGGCACTGTGGGCCCGGCCGATTGGCCAGGCGCGAGTCGGTACAGGATGTGGTCATAGTGATGGCGTGCACTTCCCTTGATCACCATTGGTTAATTCAGAGAAATCCTGGGTGTGGCTAGCAGCGCATGGCCCCATCCCAAAATGGAGGACCCAAGGCAAGATGGAGGGCGCAGTCCTTGTCCGGCTCCTGCTGCTGCCGCTCAAACTCGCCACAAGGCAGGATGGCCCCCCACATGGGGCCCGGCGGTCGGCCCACGCAGGCCCCGGTCCCCCCGACCGGGCCCCGAGGGCCGCACGGACCCTTGGCCTCAGCGCGGGCAAGTGGGGAGCCAACCACGGGGGAAGGGAGGAAAGAGCGAGGCGGTGAGGCCTCCCGCTCCCATGACCTCCCCCGTGGTCGGTCGCCGCCAGGCCCCCACCCCTTGGCCCGCCGCCGGCCACCATGCAGCCGGTCCGGAGACTCGACCACTCCGGGGAGGCCAGGCGCGGAGGGATTTCAGAGCCCAGCGGCCAGACTCCTCCCCCCCGCACCGCCCGGAGAGGCAGGCGGTGCGCCTTTCAAGTGGGTGCGAGCAGCAGCTGCTAGCCCCAATCTCTCTTGAGGGTTTCTCCACCTCCCCCTGCTCCTGAGGGGAGATTGGAGTAGAAGCTGCTGCTGGCATCCACTGACAGTGCTGGCCTCGCTTGCACCCACTGTTAGCACCGGCCCTAATTGCTCCATGCTGTCAGCAGGTGCGAGAGGGGTGGGCACCATCAGTATATAGGAGCGGTGGTGGTGGGAGTGGGGCTGCTGACAGACAGGCGATGAGGGGCTGCAGAGGGAGGGGCCAGGTGGGGGCGTGGAGGATGGGCCGAGACCCGCCTCTGTGCCCACCACAGCCTCACAGCCCACAGTTACTTTCAAGGTGCACTAATTCATGCATAGGGCCCCTAGTTTGATAAATATAAGCAGAAGTGAGCTAGGTCTATGGAACAAAATCACCAAAACGAGAGTCAAAATACCTTGATAAATTTGCAGACTGAAACCAGTTTCCAGACCCAGATTTCCTTGCAAGAAGGATGGGGACATGTTTCCTTAAGGAAGGACATTGCTACAGTGTGAGAAATTTGTATTTAGACATTTAGGGGATTGATGAACACTGATTATGAACTGACACTAATATTTCTGGATACCCAAAGCTTTACTATTTACTCAAAGATTTATCTATTGGATACCAGTTAGATAGAGTAGTAACTTATGGAGGTCAAGTGATCACTGGAGATTTAGCAAAGATTGATCTCTCTGTGGCTTATTGGGTCCACAATCTCACCCTTTGGTTATATTCCCCTGATCCATCTATAATAATAAAAGCATAATATGCAAATCGACAAAACAGCTGTCCAGATGACCTTCTGGACAAAGCTGGGGCTGCAGCCACAGAATCAAGGCAGCTGCCGCGGCTGCAAGGGAGGGATCGAGGCAGCCACAGCGGCTGCGAAGGCCTACTCATGCACAAATTTCATGCATCGGGCCTCTAGTAACTGATAATTGGAGTAGTCATACTCAGCTACTAACAGCATCCTTGCGTTGGTTTCCTGACTTGCATAGTAAGGGATTTTATGGTAAGAAAAGCTAAGTGGAAATCATTATTATTGTCTCTACTTACAAATATAGTAAACTAAAAGGAATACAAGGTTCCTGAATGGATTGCCAACCTTAGTGCAGCATCAAATACTTAAAAATGTAAAATTAGTCGTTCCTACAACATTTCCATTCAGCTTGTCTATTTGGCTAGTACCAAAGACAGATGAATTTTGGATAATGACAGTAGATTTTGTAAGTTTATTCAGGTGTTAATTCCAATTGCAGCTGCTATTATAGATGTGGATTTATTGTTTGAGTAAATTAATACATCCCCTAGACCTGGTATGCAGCTAGTGATCTGGAAAATGCCTTTTTCCCTCTATAGTTGTAAGAACCAATAGAAGCAGTTTGATTTTAGTTGGTAAGTCTATCAATATACCTTCACTGTCCTACCTGAGGAATATATCAACTTTTGATGCCTGTGTCATAATTTAGTAATAAGGACCTCCATTGACTTTCTCTTCCACTGGATATCATCCTGGTCCATTAAACTGATAGAAATCTGCTGATTGGACCTGTTTAACAAGAAGCAGCACATACACTAGATACTTTAGTAAGACATGTGCTAAAATGAGAACAAGAAATCCCACAAAAATTCAGCCACCTTGCATTTCAGTGAAACTTCTAGTGGCCAACCACATCAAGATATCCCTTCCATAATGAAGAATATATTCTTGCATCTAGCTCTTCTTACCACTGAAAAAGAGAGAAAAAACCTTTGTGGGCTTCTTTGGATTTTGGAAGCACTATGTACCTCTTTTCGTATGCTACTCTTACTCATGAATGAAGGACTGATTTTGAGTGAGGCCTAGAAAAAGTGAAGTTCTTGTAACAGGTACAAGCTGCCATGAAAACTGCTCTACCACTTGTGTTATTTTATAGAACAGATATATGATAGTGTTTAAATAGTAAGGGGCATATAGAGTTGCTGTTTGGAGATTTGAAGACCCCACAGGTGACTCTAAAACTCAGGATTTTAGGGCAAAATCGTGTCATCTGTGGAGAATTACTCTCTTTTTTTTTCCTTTGAAGGCTTTATTTATTTATTTATTTAGTTAGTTAGTTAGTTAGTTAGTTGTCTAAAGGTTTACATATGTCTCCTTTTTCCCAAATTGACCCCCCCCAGCCATTCCCACCCCTGGCAAGCCCCCACCAGCCCAGTGTCTGTGTCCATTGGTTATGCTAATATACATGTATACAAGTCCTTTGGTTGCTCTCTAACCCGCCCACCTCCCCTGCCATTTGTTTCTGGTTCTATTTTTGTTCATCAGTTTATGTTGATCATTATATCCCACATAGGAGTGAGATCATGTGATATTTATCTTTCTCTGACTGGCTTATTTCGCTTAGCTTAATGCTCTCCAGTTCCAACCATGACGTTGCAAATGTTAATAATTCCTTCTTTTTCACTGCAGCATAGTATTCCACTGTGTAGATGTACCACAGTTTTCTAATCCACTCATCTGCTGATGGGCACTTAGGTTGTTTCCAAATCTTAGCTATTGTAAATTGTGCTGCTATGAACCTAGGGGTGCATATATCCTTTCTGATTGGTGGTTCTGGTTTGTTGGAATATATTCCTAGAAGTGGAATTACTGGGTCAAATGGGAGTTACATTCTCAACTTTTTGAGGAAAGTCCATACTGTTCACAGTGGCTGCACCAGTCTGCATTCTCACTAGACAGGAGATTTTTCTGACACTATAAGTGATGCTGTCTACTAAATATACCATATTCACCAACTTTTCAATCACATATGAAGATAGTGATATACCTGGTAATTCCTCTAACCAGCTCATGAAAAATGTCTCTCCACAAGAAATGTCAATGTTGGGGGAAAGGTTGACTTCATAAAAAATTCTTAGAAATACATTTTTAACACAAATAATTTATGTATCTGAAAATTCCTAATGATTGCAATTAAGTTGTCAAAGTGATACTGAAAACACTGTCTTCAGATGATTACTCAGCCTTTACATATTTCAGTCACCATGGTTACTGTGCTAGAACTCTCATACAATTGTTGTATTGATGATGTCATCCATGACAAAGTAATTAACATTGGAAGAGATGAACCTGTGAGTTCAGTATCTACTTAACATAGTGTAGGAAATGTTTTTAAGGAAACTGCGCTTATTTTCTTTGTTTTCACCACTGGAAGTTAAAACCAAGTTTCATAATTCAGAGATGAATGATTTATTTCTTGAAGTCCAAATTAAGAATACTTCATCTTCAGATGTTTTTATACAAAAGGTTTCCTTAGAGCCACCTGAAATGTACATTGCAGCAGAATTAAATAATGTAAATTGGGCTGGAGAAGATGAGTGTACTTTTGGGACAAGAACATTTTTGAAGTCAATGGAACAACGTCAATATTTGTACCACTTTCAGATCAAGCAGGAATTTTCAGAGAAATATGGTGCCA
Source organism: Myotis daubentonii (assembly GCF_963259705.1). Classification (NCBI taxonomy): domain Eukaryota; kingdom Metazoa; phylum Chordata; class Mammalia; order Chiroptera; family Vespertilionidae; genus Myotis; species Myotis daubentonii. The sequence continues at coordinate 101,111,536 of NC_081861.1, read as the reverse complement.
TAAAAGGACTAACAGAAATGGGAAAATTGGATATAACTTGGAAAAGAAATCTTGGTGAAATGGCAATGCTACATACAATCCAACTTGAAAAAGAGTTTCCACGTTATGAAAACATGAGCATCTCTTTGGAGACAATTCCAGATACTGTAATTCTAGAAGAGCCTTTTCATATTACCTGCAAGATAACAAACCAGAGTGATAGGAAAATGATATTGGATTTGAAGATGTGTGATACAGATTCTATTCGTTGGTGTGGAAGCTCAAGAAGGTATCTTGGAGAGCTGCCTCCAAGTTCATCACTCTGCTTTACCTTGACATTACTGACCTTAAAAATGGGCCTACAAAGTATCTCTAGATTTAAGATAACAGACAAATTATTAAAGAAAACGTATGTCTGTGATGATGTTGCAAAAGTCTATGTAATGCCTTCCATTGTTAAAATAAAAAAATAAATAAAAATTCTAGTGTTGTGCTTTCCAGGAAGTTTGACGGTAAAGTTTTTCATACTTTTGCCAGAAGCAACATTCTACACTAATAGCAAATATACAGGCAGATTATTTTCATTTACTTGCCTCTGAGGATTAAACATTTGTTTATTTCAAAAACAAGAATTTGTTGGTTTACATTTTATATGGATTACTTTTGAATTACACACATGTATATTTCTTATATTTATGACTTCATTGAAATCATTACAGATGGTCAATGGACTCTTTTTTTTTTTTTTTTTAGAATGAGGCCACAATTTAAATATGATTATACATGCTTTCTAGAAATTCATAATAGCAATTGGCACTTGCTGTTTCGGTAAAGCTGGTATTAATACAACATAATATCTTAGAATTACATTGAGGATTTAATTAAAATAATTATTATGGTTTACTTGGTAATATTTCAATTTACCCTTTTTAATTTTTTTCTCCTTTCCCATTCAGTCAACAGAAAACTATCAGTGACAGTGCTTAATATAATTCAGGATGGTCCTCATAGTTTAAACTTGTTGACATTTGCTAGTTGGAAAAGACATAATTTTTCTAGTAGTATTCTAAATTATTGGATCTGTAGCCTTGTATTTATGAAAAATCCTGAACTGACTCTTTTCAATTAATCTTGGTAATGTTCTATGAACTGTGGACTTGGTTTATTTTCATCAGTTCTTATTCTTATAGGACACTTGCAAATTCTACTTGTATTACACAGGGTTTTTCTTTTTTAATTTTATTTTATTGAATTTATTGGGTGATATTGATGAATAAAATTATATAGGTTTCAGGTATGCAGCTCTATAATAAATAATATGTATGTTGTATTGTTTTTTAACACACCAAGTCAAGTCTCCTTCCATCTCTATTTATCCTGCCTTTACCCTCTTTTACCTCCCCACCTTTTCCCTCTAGCAATCATCATACTTTTGTCTATGAGTGTTTTTTTTCTATGTTTATCTCTTCACCATTTTCACCCAGTCCCAACACCCATTCCTTTTGACAGATGTCAGTCTCTTCTCTGTATCTATGAGTCTCTTTCTAATGTATTTATTTATTTTGTTCATTAGATTCTACATATAAGTGAAATCATATACTAATTGTCATTCTCTGACTGGCTTATTTTAGTTAACATAATATTCTCCAGATCCATCCATTTTGTCACAAAGGTAACATTTCCTTTGTGTGTTTTTTTCATGGCTGAGTAGTATTCCATTGTGTAAATGTACAACAGCATTTTTTTACTCATCTACTGATGGGAACTTGGGCTGCTTCCACATCTTACCTAATGTAAATAATACTATAATGAACATAGGGGTGCATATATTCTTTCCAAATAAGTGTTTTGGGTTTTTTTGAGGGTATATTCCTAGAAGTGGAATCACTGGGTCATAAGACAGTCAATTTTTAATTTTTTGAGGTTACGTCATACTGTTTTTCACAGTGGCTGCACCAATCTGAATTCCCAGAAATAGTGCATGAGGACTCCCTTCTCTTTGCATCCTCGCCAGCACTTCATGATTGTTGATTTATTGATGATAGCCATTTTGACAGGTGTGAGGTGATACTTCATTGTGGGTGTAATTTGCATTTCTCTGATGATTACTGACATTAACCATTTACTTTTAAAATTTTTTATTTAATTATCTTCCCCCATTGACCTATTCTAACCTGCCCCGACCTCCGAGCATTTATTTTTATATCAGATCCAGCAATACATTAAAAAGTCATGCACTATGAAAAAGTGGGATTTATTCCAGGGATGCAAGGTTGGTATAATATCTGCAAATCAATAAACATGATACACTACATAAACAAAATGAAGGATAAAAACCATAATATCATATCAATAGATACAGAAAAATCATTTAATGAAATCCAGTGCCAAGGAGTGTAGAAAATGGTGTCTGAATAGGCAGCAGTGTCGTGCAACTCCTCTTAGGGCCAGGCCAGAAAAGCAACTAAATTGGAGAACATCTACCCTGGATTAAAAAAATTAGACACAGCTGAGGAGACAATTTTCAATAAGAAAGGGCAGAAGATGCCTAGAGAATACCACATGCCAGCCATAACCCATGCGGAACCACCACCGTGCCCCAGCAGTGAGTGGTGCAGTACCTCCCAGAAGGCTCCCAGACATCTGCCCAGAGAGTGTGCCACCAGAGTGAGCTCCCACACCAGGCCTCGTAAGCAGCCCACTGGGACCCAGCGATCTAGGATCTGTCTCCAAGACCCCACAGTGAGTGCAATCCAGGAAGAACCCCGTGCCCCATCCCTACCCCTGACCCCAGAAACATGCTGCAGGCCTGACCGGGAGCCACCTGGTGCCCACTTCACCCTGGTCTCCAGGACAGTCCTCCTGGGGCCATCCAGAGAAATCCAATGTGCACCTCACTCAGGGTGACAAGAGAACTCATCACCAAGACATGTCATAATTAAAATGGCAAACATTAACAACAAAGAGAGAATCTTAAAGGCTGCAAGAGAGAGACAGAAAGTTACCTAAAAAGGTTCTTCCATTAGATTATCAAATGATTTCTCAACAGAAACACATCAGGCCAGAAGGAAATGGAATGAAATATACAAAGTGATGCAAAGCAAGGGACTGAATCCAAGAATACTCTAACCAGCAAGGCTATTATTCAAAATTGAAGGGGGAAATCAGGAGCTTCACAGAAAAAAAAAGGCTAAGGGAGTTTATCACTACCAAGCCAGCAATGCAAGAAGTGCTAAAGGGACTGTTGTAAAAAGAAGAAATAGAAAGGGAAGGAGGAACAAAGGCATAAATAGTAAAATGGCTACAAAGAAGTACTTATAAATAATAACCTTAAATAAAAATGGAATAAATACTCCAATCAAAATACATAGAGTGGCTGAATGGATAAGAAAACGATGGCCCATATATATGCTGTCTACAAGAGACCCACCTCAGAACAAGGGACTCACACAGACTGAAAGTGAAGGGATGGAAAAATATTTTTCAGGCAAATGGAAATGAAAAAAAAAAAAAGCTGGGGTAGCAATACTTATATCTGACAAAATAGACCTCAAAGTGGAGGCCAAAACAAAAGATAAGAAAGACCACTTCATAATACTAAAGGGATTGATACAACAAGAGGATATAACCCTGGTAAACATATATGCATCCAATGTAGGCGCACCCAAATACCTAAAAAAAACAACAACAAAAAAACAAACAAAAAAATAAAAAGAGAAACTTCTGGAAGATATCAAGGGAGAGAGCGACAACAATACTGTCATAGTAGGGGATTTTAATACCCAATTGACATCACTGGATAAATTCTCTAGACAAAAAATCAGCAAAGAAACAGCAATACTAAATGACTCACTAGGTCAGATGGACTTAATCGACATCTTCAGAACATTTCACCCCAAATCTACAGAATATACTAGTACATTCTTCTCAAGTGCACATGGGACAGAAAAAAAAATACTATGAACAACTCTATTCTAACAAACTGGCCAACCTTGAAGAAATGGACATATTCCTAGAAAAATACGACCTTCCAAAACTCAGTCAGGAAAAATTTAAAAATCTGAATAAGCCAATAACTATGGAGGAAATTAAAGCAGTAATCAAAAAACTTCCATAAAACAAAAGCCCTGGGCTGTACAGCTTCACAGGGTAATTTTACCAAACATTCAAAGAAATATTAAAACCTATCCTCCTCAGACTATCCCAAAAATTAAAGTGGAACATTTCCAGGCACATTCTATGAAGCCAGCACCACCCTAATACCAAAACCAGATAAAGACAATGCAATGAAAGAGAATTACAGGCCAGTATCACTCATGAACATAGATGCCAAAATCCTTAACAAAATTCTAGCAAATAGGATCCAGCAGTACATCAGAAAGATCATACACCATGACCAAGTAGGATTTATCCTAGGGATGCAAGGATGGTATAATATCTGCAAATCAATAGACGTGATATATCACATAAACAAATTGAGAGATAAGAATCACATAATCATATCAATTGATGCAGAAAAAGCATTTGACAAAATCCAACACTCTTTCTTGAAGAAAAAAAAACTCTCAGAAAAGTGGGAATAGAGGGATCAGACCTCAACATAATAAAAGCCTTATATGACAAAGATACAGCCAACATCATACTCAATGGGCAAAAACTAAAACCATTTCCCTTAAGAACAGGAACAGTACAGGGATGCCCACTTTCACCATTCCTGTTCAACATAATACTGGAAGTCTAGCCACAGTGATCAGACAAGAAGAAAAAATAAAAGGCATCCAAATTGGAAAAGAAGTAAAACTGTCATTATTTGCAGATGATATTATACTGTACATAGAAAACCCTAAAGACTACATCAAGAAACTAGTAAATTTAATAATGAATTAGGCAATGTAGCAAGATATAAAATTAACAACCAGAAATTTATGGCATTTGTATACACCAATAATGAATTCTCAGGAAGGGAAACTAAATTACGATCCCATTTACCACTGCAACAAAAACTTAAGGTACTTAGAAATCAACTTAACCAAGGAGGTAAAAGACATGTACTCATAAAATTACAGGACATTGAAAAAAGAGTTAGATGAAGATATAAAAAACTGGAGGTATATACTGTGTTAATGGATTGGTAGAATCAATATTATTAAAATGCCACCCAAATAAATCTATAGATTCAATCCAACCCCGATTAAAATATAAAAGGTATACTTCACAGATCCAGAACAAATATTCCAAATATTTATGTGTAACAAAAAGTGACCCTGAATAGCCAAAGTGATTCTGATAAAGAAGAACAAAGTTAGAGGGATCACAGTACCAGATATCAAGTTATACTAAAAGCCACTGTAGTATACAGACTGGTATAGGCACAGAAACAGGCATAGAAAAGAACAGAGACCCCAGAATTTGTCCCAACCCATTATGCTCAATTATTATTTGACAAAGGAGGCAAGACCATACAATGGAGTAAAGACAGTCTCATCAATAAATGGATCTGGAAAAAATGGACATGTACATGCAAAAAAAATTTAAACTAGATCACAAACTCACACCATACACAAGAATAAACTCAAAATGGATAAAAGACTTAAATGAAAGATATGAAACCATAAAAATCTTAGAAGAAACCATAGGCAGAAAAGTCTCAGACATCTCTCATAGTAACATGTTTGTGCATATATTTCCTAGGGCAGTGGTCAGCAAACTCATTAGTCAACAGAGCCAAATATCAACAGTACAATGATTGAAATTTCTTTTGAGAGCCAAATTTTTTAAACTTAAACTATATAGGTAGGTACATTGTTATTAACTTAATTAGGGTACTCCTAAGGCTTAGGAAGAGCCATACTCAAGGGGTCAAAGAGCCTCATGTGGCTTGAGAGCTGCAGTTTGCCAACCAAAGTCCTAGGGCAAGGCAAACAAAGGAAAAAAACAAACAAATGGAACTACATCAAAATAAAAGTCTTCTGTACAGCCAAAGAAACCATTTACAATATGAAAATGGAGCCTACTGTATGGGAGAACATTTTTGTCAATGATACATTTGATATGGGGTTAAGTTCCAAAATATATAAGGAACTCATGCAACTTAACAAAAGTAAGACAAATAATCCAATTAAAAGTGAGCAAAGGACCCAAATAGACACTTCTCCAAAGTGGACATATAGATGCTCAAAATCAGTAATCATCAGAGAGTTGAAAATTAAAATGACAATGAGGTATCACCTCATACCTGTCAGAATGGCTATCATCAACATATCAACAAATGACAAGTGCTGGCAAGGATGTGGAGAAAAGGAAACCCTCATACATTGCTGGTGGGAATGCAGACTTGTGCAACCAGTATGGAAAACAGTATTGTTTCTTCAAAATATTAAATATGGAAATGCCATTTGACACAGCGTTCCCACTTCTAAGAATATATCCCAAGAAACTGTAAACACCAATCAGAAAGAATGAATACAGTCCTATGTTCATAGCAGTGTAATTTATAATAGGTAAGATCTGGAAGCATCCCAAGTGCCCATCAGTAGATGAGTGGGGAAAAAAAATCTGTGGTACATTTACACCATGGAATACTATGCAACAGCAAAAAAGAAGGATCTCTTACTCTTTGAGACAGCATAGTGGGATGTAGGGAGTATTATGCTAAGTGAAATAACCCAGTCAGAGAAAGACAAGTATCACATGATCTCATTCATATATTGAATCTAATGAACAAATAAACTGATGAAAAAAAATAGATCCGGGGGGGGGGCGTTGGTGGGTGTGTGTGGGGGGAAATAGATCCAGAGGCATGGAACAGATTATCAAATCTAGACTGAAGAAAACTAGAACACTAATTCAAAAAAATATCTAAACCCCTATTTTTATTGCAGCATAATTTGAATAGCCACTATTTGGAAAGAACTTAAATGTCCATCAATGGAAGAATGGGTAAATAAGAAATTATATATATTATATACTAGTAGAAAATGTGCATATGCAATGGAATACTAGTCAGTCCTAAAAAGAGAATGAAATATTGTCATTTGCACCAACTTGGATGGACCTTCAGGGTATTATGCTAAGTAACATAAATCAGAGAAAGCAAATACCATGTGATATCACGTATATGTGGAATCTTATCAACAACAAAACTTAAATTCATAGATACAGAAAATAGATTGTTAGTTGCCAGGGGGGAGAGAAATGGGGGACAAAATGAGTAAAGGTATTTAAGAGGTAGAAACTTCCAATTTCAAAATAAGCAAGTCACAGGGATATAACATACAGCATAGTTATACAGTCAATAATATTGTACTAAATTTCCATAGTTACAGATGGTAACTAGACTAATTATCGTGATCATTTAACAATTCATACAAATGTCTAATCACTCTGCTGTACACATGTATCTAATGCAATAAAACATGCCAATTATACTTTAATTTATAAAATAATAATGAACTGAATTCAACAGTAAATCTAAAGGATTGCACACCATAATCAAGTGGGATTCCTTACTGGGATGCAAGAGGAATTCAACATATGCAAATCAATAAGTGTAAAACATGACATAAGTAGAATTAAAAATCAATCATAATCTTTTTAATAGATCCAGAAAAAGGACTTGACAAAATACAATATTATTTCAAGCTAAAAATCTCACAAAATTAGGTACAGAAAGAAAATAGCTCAACATAATAAAGGCCATATGTGGCAAGCCCACAGTTAACATCTTACTCAACAGTGAAAGGTTGAAAGCTTTTTCTCTAAGATTGGAAAGAAGACACTTGTTTTCATTCTTGCTACTCATATTCAACACATACATGCAAGTCCTAGTCAGAGAAATTAGTCAAGATAAAAATAAATAAATAAAAAGCATGAAAATCAGAAAAAAATGAAGTATACTTGTCTTCGTTTGCATATGATATAATCTTACATATAGAAAATCCTACAAAAAACACACCAAAATACCATTAAAACCAATCAACATATGTAGTAAAGTTGCACAGTACAAAAATCAACTTATAGAAATTAGTTGTATTTCTATATACTATTAAAACATGTGCAAGAGAAATAAAGAAAATAATTTCATCTATAATAGCATCAAAATAATAAAATACTTAATAAATTTAACCAAGGTAAAAGATCTATACACTGCAAAACTATGAAACTTTGATAAAAGAAATGGAAGAAACACAAATATGAATATATACTATTATGAATTATAAGAATTAAAGAAGTAAAAATGTTCCTACTACCCAACACCATTTATAGAGTCAATGCAATACCTATTAAAGTTCCAATGGCATTTTTGACAGTAATAGAAAAAAACCCTAAAATTTGTTCGGAACTGCATAAGACTCCAAATAGCCAAAGTAATCCTGAGAAGGTAGAACAAATCTTAAGGCATTACACTTTTTTATTTCATACTATACTTCAAAGCTATAATAATCAAAACTGTATGATGCCCTAACCGGTTTTGCTCAGTGGATAGAGCGTCGGCCTGCAGACTAAAAGGTCCCAGGTTCAATTCCGGTCAAGGGCATGTACCTTGGTTGCAGGCACATCCCCAGTAGGGGGTGTGCAGGAGGAAGCTGATTGATGTTTCTCTCTCATCTATGTTTCTAACTCTCTATCCCTCTCCTTCATCTCTGAAAAAAAAAAATCAATAAAATATATTGCCGGAGTCCATTCATTGTCTTCACTAGCTGAGTTTAGACAGAGACCCCCCAAAAGCTAGTAGCCCTTGAAAGTCCTAGTAAAGGTCAGGGCTTGAAAGTCCTAGCAAAGGTCAGGGCTGTGCACCACCCAGTTAATCTAGGAACCACTCAGTTAATTTAGGTAATAATAGTTGAAGCATCCCCACCTTAGTTCCCTTAATTCCTTAGATACTTATGTAGATCATTGTTGATTATTGTTAATCAGATACTCCCAGAAGTCTATTGATGAGCTAATCAGTTACTCTGCCTACATTCGGAAATCTATTGATGAGTTAATCAGATACTTTTGTCTATTCCTGGAAATTGTTTGCTGATCTGTGTGTCATTGAAACTTCCTTACCCTAAGGGCTACTCCAGATCAATAAAAGATTGGAGCAGCCTGAGCATGGGTGGAAGTCCCTCTCCTTGAGTTGGACTTGCCCGCCTGGACCTCCAATATTGCAAAATTATCTCATGTCTTTTTCTCTCATTTGTTGTGCGGCTCCTCTTTCAGGTACCGAACCCTACTCCACGCGGGTCGTGGAAGGAAACACTCGACAATATATTCTTAAAAAAAGTTTTTTTAAAAAACTGTATAGTAATAACATAAGAATAGACACATAAACCAATGGAACAGAATTGAGAGCACAGAAATAAATCCTTGCATGTACTGTTAACTAAGATTTTACAAGGGAGACAAGCATACCCAATGAGGAAAGGACAGTCTCTTCAATAAGTGGTGAAGGGAAAACTGAATAACTACATGCAGAAAAATAAAATTGGATTTCTATCTTATGCCACTCACAAAAAATTAATTGAAATTGTTGAAAGATTTAAACATAAGGCCTGAAGTGAAACATGGAAGAATCTCCTTGTCTTTTTTTTCTTTTTTCTGACACTATTACAGATGTCCCTCATTTTGACCCCCTTTGCCCACCTCTACCCAGTCCTTGCCATGCCCTCCAGCCTTCACCATACTATTGTCTGTGTTCATGGGCTATGCATATATGCTCTTTGGCTAATCTCTTCACCTTACTTTTATATTCCTTTCGACAATATTTTTTTGGGTATGACATCAATACACAAGCAACAAACGTAAAAATCAAGTAGAAGTACAGCTAGGTAAAAAGCTTTTGAAGAGCAAAAGAAACTGTCAACAATATGAAAGGCAACCTACACAACAGAAGAAAATATTTTCAAATAATATATCTGATAAGGGGTTGATATTCAAATAAAAACTCATGCAACTCAATAGAGAAAAAACAATTCAAGTAAAAAAAATAGGAAGAGAAATTGAACACATGTTTTTTACTAAGAAGATATCCAAATGGCCAACAGGTACATGGTTAAATGTTCAACTTCACTAATCATCAAGGAAATGCAAATTAAAATCACAACGTGACATCACCTCACAACTGTAAAAATGGCTGTTATAAAAAAGACAAATGATAACAAATGCTGGCAAGGCTTTGGAGAAAATGGAAACTTTGTGCACTGTTAGTGGGAATAAAAATTCTTATAGCCACTTGGAGAAGTATGGAAATTTCTAAAAAAATGAAATTAGAACTATTATATGATACAGTAATCCAACATTTGGGTATATATCCAAAAGAAATAAAACCAAAATATAGAAGAGATATCTGCATTCCCATATTCATTGCAGCATTATTCACAATAGCCAAGATGTTGAAATAACTTGTTTCCATTAACAGATGAATGGATAAAAATGATGTGAAAGACATATATTATTATTAATGATATATATATATATATATTACATATATTATTCAGCCATGCAAAAGAAGGAAACTTTGACATTTATAATGAATCTTGAGTGCATTATACTAAATAAAATATGTCAGACTGAGAAAGACAAATAGTGTATATTCTAGCTTATATGTGGAATATCAAAGTTAATCTCATAGAAACAGAGAGTATAGTAATGGATACCAGGGGTCTGTGTGTGTATATGTGTGTACAATGGGGAGATGTTTGTCAAATGACACAAACTTTCAGTTATAAGATGAATAAGTTCTGGGGATGTAATGCACAATATGGTGACTATAGTTAACTGTATTGTGTACTTGATATTTGCTGAAAGAATAGATCTAAAATGTTATCATCACAAAAAAAGAAATAATTATGTTACTTGTTAGAAATGTTGGCTAATGCTATGATGGTAATCATTTTCTAATGTATAAGTATATCAAATTATCTCATGCCTCAAACTTACACAATGTTATATGTCCGTTATCCTATCTAATAAAAGAGAAACATGGTAATTAGCTGTACCTCCACTACCCTTCCCATTGGCTAATCAGCAAGATATGCAAATTAACTGCCAGCCAAGATGGCGGCCAGCAGCCAGGCAGCTTGAAGCTAACATGAGGCTTGCTTGCTTCAGTGACGGAGGGCACTTGACACCTGCATATGCAAATTAACTGCCAACTTTGTCAGATAATTTGCATAGTCACTCGGATTGGGTGGTGGGCCTGGCTAGTGGGCGTGGCTTCAGCATAGTGGAGGGATTGCTAATTTGCATGTTTGTCTCTTATTATATAGGAGATATCTAATCTAATAAAAGAGAAACATGGTAATTGGCGTACGACCGCTACCCTTCCCATTGGCTAATCAGGGCAATATGCAAATTAACTGTCAGCCAAGATGGCGGCCGGCAGCCAGGCAGCTTGAAACTAGCATGAGGCTTGCTTGCTTCAGTGAAGGAGGAAACCAACCTTCCCCGCCTGCCTTGCAGGCCTCTGAGCCTGCAGTTTGAAACATTTTAACAAATATAGAAGCTAAAAAAACAACAACCCAGAAACCAGCTTTCAGCGAGTTAGGATCTCAGAGCTGGAGTCAGAGCTGGAGTTATACATTGTTTCGATTACCTACTTTCAGCAGCGGAGGCCTAAGAGCTGGAGCCTCAGAGCTAAAGCTGGCCCAGAATTTAAAAAAGAAAAAAAAAAGAAAAAAAGGAGCGGTTGGGATCTTCCGTCACCCGCCAGCCTGAAAACAGCCCTCAGCCCCTCACCCAGACTGGCCAGGCACACCAGTAGGGACCCCCACCCTGAAGGGTGTGTGACCAGCTTCAAACAGCCATCATCCCCTCACCCAGGCTGGCCAAGCACCCCAGTGGGGACCCCCACCCTGAATGGTGTGTGACCAGCTGCAAACAGCCATCATCCCCTCACCCAGACTGGCCAGAAACCCCAGTGGGGACCCCCACCCTGATCCAGGACACCCTTCAGGGCAAACCAGCCAGCCCCACCCATGCACCAGGCCTCTATCCTATATAGTAAAAGGGTAATATGCCTCCCAGCACCAGGATCAGCAGAGCCGAGAGGCCTCCCGGTACCGAGATCAGCATGACAGGGGGCAGCGCCCAAACCCCCTGATCGCCCTGCGGCTCTGTGTGTGACAGGGGGTGGGGCCACAACCTCCCTATCAGCACTGCTCTGTTTGTGACAGGGGAAGGCGCCCCAACCCCCCCCCCCTCCACGGGCCCTGCTCTGTGTGTGACAGGGTAGAGCCATAACCTCCCCATTGGCCCTGCCCTGAGTGTGAGAATGGCGGCACCCCAACCCCCTGATCGGCCCTGCTCTGTGGGTGATAGAGGGCGGTGCCACAACCCCCACCCCTCCCATGGGCCCTGCTCTGTGTGTGATGGGGTAGAGCCATAACCTCCCCATTGGCCCTGCCCTGAGTGTGAGAGTGGTGGCACCCCAACCTCCTGATCCACCCTGCTCAGTGTGTGACAGGGGGCGGTGCCCCAACTCCCCTATCGGCCCTACTCTGTGAGTGACAAGGGGGAGCTCCTCAACCCCCTGATGGGCCCTGCTCTGCGTGACAGGGGGCAGTGCCCCAACCCCCGGATTGGCCCTGCTCTGTGCGTGACAGGGGGTGGCGCTGCAACCTCCCCATCAACCCTGCCTTGAGTGTGACTGGGGGCGGTGCCCCAACCCCCCAATCGGCCCTACCCTGAGCATGACTGGGGGTGGCATCGCAACCTCCCAATCCTCCCTGCTCTTTGCATGACAGGGGGCAGCGCCCCAACTCCCCAATCGGCCCTGCTCTGAGCCCGACCAGGGGCTGCACCTAGGGATTGGGCCTGCCCTCTGCCACCCGGGAGCAGGCCTAAGCCAGCAGGTCGTTATCTCCCAAGGGGTCCCAGACTGGGAGAGGGCACAGGCCAGGCTGAGGGACCCCCCCTCCCCCCCCCAGTGCACAAATTTTTGTGCACCGGGTCTCTAGTGTATATATATATATATATATATATATATATATATATATATATATATATATATATCAGAGTCTGTAATGTCCAAAGTGACCAAAGGCTCTACCAAACACCCGAAGCCAGGCATTTCTGGGTCGCCATGGAACAGACTGCCACGCTGCGGGCGCTTTAGTGACCCAGAACTGAGTGCTGAAGGGGCTGCAATCAGGCCTGGACAGAGGCTGGGAGAGAAAAGTAGGGTCTGATTGCAGCCCCCGTAGCAGTCAGTGCTGGGTCGGCATGACTGAAGTTAATCCTGCAGTCAATGAACATAGGGTCAATTACCATTAAATGAACATAGGGTCAATTAATATTTCTTTGAGAGGAGTTGAGAATATAAAGTACAGTGTAGAGCAATTACCTATATTATTTCACATAAAACTCTTTTCAACTAAGATATTTTCCTTTATATAAAACCAGTGGCCCAGTGCACGAAATTCATGCACATTAAAAAGGAATTAATTAGAGGAAATATTTTAGTATTGCTATTTGCCCTTTCTCTATAATAGAAGTGTCAGTGATGAAAGAATATTAGTAAAATGTATATGAAAATCTTCCTCCTGTCAGAGTCTGGGGCGTCCTGAGTCACACAGTCAAGTCCCCCCTAACCGTGCGAGCCTCAAAATCACGCGAGACCCAGACCTGGCTGGCCCCACACCCACTGGGCAAGATCCAGACCTGTCAAGCCCCACCGGTTGGGGTTGCAGCCTCAGGTCCTCTGACCTGGTGCCAGGGGGTGGGGTGCAGCCTGAGGTTCTCCGGCCCAGTGCCAGGGCAGGAGGTGCAACCTGAGGTCTCCTGTCAAGCCCTGCAAGGCAGGGGATGCAGCCTAAGGTCCCCCGTCAAGCCCTGCTGGGTGTGGGGTGCGGCCTGATGTCCCGTGGCCGGGCACTGGGGCAGGGGGTACGGCCTGAGGTCCCTTGGCCCAGTCCAGGGTGGGGGTGCAGCCTGAGGTTCCCCCGCCCAGTGCCAGGGTGGGGGGCCTGGCCTGAGGGCCCCCATCAAGCCCCACCAGGAAAGGGGGAGTGGCCTCAGGTTCCCTGTCCTGGCCCAGCACCACACAGCCTCAGATCCCTACTGATTACTCATTAAGGCTTGTTACAGGAACTCAACCTTTGCTGTGGGCACAGCCATCTTGTGTTACGGAATCCCTGCCTCCACTGTGGGTGCAGCCATCTTAACCTTTATGGTATGACAGTCAATTTGCATATTCCCTCTTTATTAGATAAGATGTTTCTTTATTGTTGAAAGTATTACAGATGTTCCTTTGTTTTAGGTGTTTTTTTTCCCCCATTGATCTCCTCCACCCTGCATCCACCCCTTTCAGGCCTTCGCCAGACTATTGTCTGTGTCCATGGGCTATTCCTATCTAACACAAAAAATATAGAAAGATTTAGAGAAAATAAAATAAAAGATATGCCAGGTAAATATTGTACAGAAGAGCTGAAGTTGCTATATGAATACTGGATACAGGCTTGAAGCCAAAACACAACTCATGATATAGTTAGTCACTGTAACATAACAGAAAGGTTCCTTTCACTGAAGAGATAAGATGGTTCCCAATACTTTTACACATAATAGAATAGTGTGGGGGTTCAAAATAAGCCTCACCAAGATGTGTCTCAGTGGTATGTAGATTTTTGAGCTAAGGGCAATTTTAGCTTCAGGCTCAAGTGAAAATTCTGCCCCTCCCTTTAACTACCTAAAAAAAATTGAACTAGAGGCCTTGCCCATAATAACACATTATCCTATATAATAAAAGGCTAATATGCAAATCGAGTAAACAGCAGAATGACCAGTCGCTATGACACACACTGATCAGCAGGGGGCAGATGCTCAATGCAGGAGCTGTCCCCTGGTGGTCAGTGTGCTCCCACAGGGGGAGCATCACTCAGCCAGAAGCCGGGCTCATGGCTGGCTAGCACAGCAGCAGTGGTGGGAGCCTCTCCCGCCTCCCCAGCAGCGCTAAGGATGTGCAACTGATGGCTTAGGCCCGCTTCCCATAAGGCTCCCAACTGTGAGAGGGTGCAGTCCAGGCTGAGGGACCCCATGCCCCAGAGTGCACAAATTTCATGCACCGGGCCTCTTGTATGTTTATATGGAAATTTATAGTACCCAGTATAGACAAAGGAGGATGCCTAATTAATTAGATGCCCTGATATATTTTAATGTCACTACTTGAAAACTGATTGAAAGAAAGCTGGACTGCCTTGCCTTAACTTGTCTTGCCTTGACAGGGTGGGGTCAGTTGGGCTGGCTGGCCAAGATTCCCCTCCAGTAAGAGACGCTTAGATGCCTTAACTGGTGAATCATGGGATCCCACTTGGTAGGGGATGTGGTACTATTTCTGGAGGTAATTGGGTGTTTAGGGATCACACCCAGCATCCGTTATCTGGAAGCCCAATTGCCCAATGTCAACTGGCAGAGTTCATATTGCTCATGCCAGGGCATCCAAAGTCAGACTCACCAAAGATCAGAAACAAGATGCAGGTGTTGGGAGAGGTTGGGGTTCCAGGCACTAGTTCTTGGGGGTACAAAGTAGATGCCTAGTTAAAGACCTTAACCTATTCAAATGCAATAATTTTTTTCAGAATGTTGAACTGGAAAAAGTTGGACCTCTTGATTGGCCAGGGAGGTGTTGGTCTGAATAACTGGACTCAATTCACCCTAATTAATGATACCTTGATATTTTGATGGCTGAAGAAGCCAAGGAGCATGCCAGGCAGAACATACAAATGGTGACTGACTATCGTTAGGTAGGGGAAGGCTCCCTCCACCTTTAGAGGCTGTGTGGGTGGTTTAGAACCACTCTAAGATCCCCTGGTCTTGAGGGCACCAGCTACCTTAAATCTGTTGATGCTGTGTGTTCTGTTCATGTGTGGGCCACCTAAGGTCAGGATCACTGAATTTAGGAATAAGAACAAAATGTCTGGAGAGGCGGGGTTTCCTAGACACTAACTCTTGAAGATATAAGTAAAATGCCTAATTAAAAACCTTAACATATTCAAATGCATATATTTCACCTGGAGCCTGAGCTGGAAAAAGCTGGACTCCTTGTCTGATTAAGGAAGTGTTGGTTAGACTGACTAGTCAAGGCCTCCCTCGATAAGAGATACCTGGACATCTTGACTACTGGAGAAACTTGGGACTCCATTAGGAAGCACACCAGATGGGGACTATCACCAGCCAGGGATGGGTCCCCTCCACTTCATGAGGCTGTGCAGTGGTTGGGGACTGCCCCCAGATTCTCTGGCTTTGAGGGTACAGGCTGTCCACGGCTGTCAGCTGATGGGGTGAGTACTGTACATGCACATGCTATAGCCAGTCAGACTCACAGAACTCAAGGAACAGTAGGCTGATGTAGGGGGAAATCAGGGGTCTCAGGCACTGGCTCCTAGGGATACAAGGCAGATGCCAAATTAAAAGACCCAAACTACCCAAATGCAGATATATCCTTTGAATTCTGAGCTAGAAAAAATGTGGATTCCCTTCCTGTCAAGAAAGTGGCCAGTCAAGCTGACCAGTCAAGGTTCCTTTCAATGAGAAACACTTGGACATTTTGACTGGCGAAGTACCGGAGATCCTGCTGTGGGGAAAGTTCATATGGTGACTGATTATCCCCCAGTGGGGAAGACTTCCTTCATCTTTGAAGGCTGTGTAAGTCCTTAAGAACTACCCCCTGATGATCTGGCCTTGAGGGCACTTGCTGCCAAAATCAATGAAAAGGCTTTGTTCTGCCCATGTGCAGGCTGGCACAAGTCAGACGGACCAGGAACAAGAGGCAGGTGTTAGAAGAGGACAAGGGTACCAGGGTCTGGCTCATGGAATGTGAGGCAAATGTCTAATTAAAAGCCATAACTTAGTCCAGCCAGAGTGGCTCAGTTGGTTGGAGCTTGAATCCTTGTCAGGGCATGTACCTGGGTTGTGGGTTCAATCTCTGGACAGGGCACATACCAAAGACAACTGACAGGTGATTCTGTCTTCTCTCTCTCTCTCTCTCTCTCTCTCTCTCTCTCTCTCTCTCCCTCTCTCCCTCCCTCTCTCTAAGCATAGTGAAGCCAGTTAGGCTGACAGGCTATAGTTCAGTTCTTCCAACCAACAGAGTCACTCTGACTAGCTACAGTTCCTCCCAATAAAATAAACCTGGATATCTTTTTTTAAAGGAAGAGAGGCCTCCGTGTGTACCCTGACCAGGAATCAAACAAGGAACCTTTCTGTGAATAGGATGATGCTCCACCAACTGAGCCACTCCAGACAACTTGACTGCTGGAGTAACCTGGGACCCTTACTGGGTAAGTCAAATGGGGACACCTTGTCAGGTTGGGGTGGGTTTCCTCTACCTCTATAGCAGCGGTTCTCAACCTGTGGGTCGCGACCCCTTTGGCAGTCGAACAACCCTTTCACAGGGGTCGCCTAAGACCATCCTGCATATCAGATATTTACATTATGATTCATAACAGTAGCAACATCACAGTTATGAAGTAGCAATGAAAATAATTTTATGGTTGGGTCACAACATGAGGAACTGTATTTAAAGGGCCAGAAGCTTGAGAACCACTGCTCTATAGGCTGTGAGGATGTATGGGGATCAAATTCAGCTCTTCTTGTCTGGAGCACCCTGGCTGCTGGAAAGTTGTATCCTGTTCATGCATGGGCCACCACAAATAAAGCTTACTGAATTTAGTAACAATAAAAAGATATCTGGAGAGGCTGGGGGTCCCAGATACTGGCTTTTGGAGGTATGAAGCAGGTGTCTAATTAAAAGCCTTAACCAACTCAAATGTGAATATTCATATTACCCCTGAAGAATGAATAGAAAAAAAGAACTGCCTTGACTTGCTAGCTGCACCTAGACATCTTAAATGATGGAGAACTTGGGACACAACTGGGCAGTACATCACAAATGGGGACTGAGTATTGCTAAAGGGGAGGTGGTGTTACCTCCACCTCTGGAAGATGTACAGATAGTCCTGGAATACCCCCAGTTCCTGTGGCCTGGAGGTTGGCTAATGGGATGTGTACTATGCAAGTGTGGGGCTCCACAGGTCAGGCTAACTAAAACCAGGCACAAGGAGCAAGTGAGGGGCAAGGCCAGGGGTCCCAGATGCTTTCTTTTAGTACAAGGTAGATGCACAATAAAGTCTTAACATATTCAAATGTGCATATTCTTCCTGTAGGATATTGAGCTATATCCTCAAGGGAAGATTGAGAATATAGCCCAATTCCCCCTCATAGTCAGTGGACCAATGTCTGCCTGGATAGCAGCCACAAGGAACAGAGTAGCACAGACCTGAATGTTTCCCATATCTTTGACAGCTAACAAGCCTCACCATAAGCTCTGTCCTTGGCCTGAGCACTGGCAGTTCTCAGAACAACTCCCTTCCCCTCTCTGTTGCTAATTAAGCCCCTAGCTTCCCCTGGCTGATTGTGGAAACTCACCCAACTTGCTGGCCACCTTCAGGTCTCCCCTATTGTGTAAGTAATAAAGGCTATGTCTTTACCCTATGGTCCCCTGAGTGGTTTTTTCGGACCAGCAAAGAACAGCATGCTGCTCTTGGGATTGGAACTCCTTTGTTACACCACCTGAAGACTGAACTTGAAAAAAATTGATTTCTTTGTTTTGCAAGAGTGGGGCCATTGGGCTGACAGGCTCCAATTCCCCTCAATAACAGACAGCTGGATATCTTAACTCCTAGAGAAGTCTGATATCCCACCAGGCAGCATATCAAAATGGTGACTGACAAGTCCCAGAAGGGTTATTTCTCTCAACCACTAGAAACTATGAGCCTGTTGGGGACTGCTCCCAGCTCCTCTGGCCTTGAGAGCCTAGGATCTCCTAAGCCAGCTGACAAGGTATTTGCTGTGCACATTCAGGCTTCTGCAGGTCAGGCTAACAAGGACCAAGGATTAGAGGCAGGTGTAAGTAGAGGCTGGGGGTCCAAGGCACTGGCTCTTCGGGTACAAGGCAAATGCTTAATTAAAAGCCCTAAGACTCTGCCCATAAATCCTACCCCTGGCCTCAGGCTTGATCTATATCTTATATAATATAATAAAGAGGGAATATGCAAATTGATGGTTACACCATAATGGTCAAGATGGCTGTGCCCACAGCGGGGGCTGAGTTCCCATAACGAGCCTTAATGAGTAACCAGCAGGGACCTGAGGCTGTGTGGTGCTGGGCCAGGGCAGGGGACCTGAGGCTGCGCCCCCCCGCCTGGTGGGGCTTGGCAGGATACCTCAAGCTGTGCCCCCTGCCCCAGTGCCAGGCTGGGGGACCTCAGGCCATGCCCCCTGCCTAGCAGGGCTTGACAGGGGTCCTCAGGCCACATCCACCACCCAGAAGAGCTTCATGGGGGTCCTCAGGCTGCACCCCCTGCCCTGATGCTGGGCCAGGGGACCTGAGGCCGCGCCACCCCCCCGCCCGTGAGGCTTGACGGGGAACTTCAAGGTGTGCCCCCCACTCCAGCCCAGGCCGGGGGACCTCAAGGCGCACCCCTAAGCCTGGGCCAGGTGACCTCAGGTCATGCACCCTGCCCCGGCGCTGGGCCTGGCGACCTGAGGCCGCACCCCCTACCTGGCGGACCTTGACAGGGGTGGGGTTGGCTGGGTCTGGATCTAGCTCAATGGGGGTGGGGCCAGCCAAGTCTGGGTCTCTTGTGATTTGGAGGCACACGTGGGTGGGCAGGGACTTTACTCTGGTTCCCATTATGTGCCCCAGACTCTGACAGGAGGAAGATTTTCATATACATTTTACTAATTTTCTTTCATCTCTGACACTTCTATTATAGAGAAAGGGCAAATAGCAATATTAAAATATTTCCTCTAATTAAGTCCCTTTTAATGTGCATGAATTTCATGCACCAGGTCACTAGTAGAGAAATAAAAAGCTTCCTGCTCTTCTTCCTCCTCTTTTAGAGATTAATTAGGGAGAAAGCCCAATAAGAATGATCTGGTAAAAAGCAAGGAAAAGCTAAATTTAAAAGCTTCTGCAGGTTCAGTCATTAAAGATATTGGTGAGGAGAAAAAGGCTATGATACTAAAACGTGCATATTCCCTCTTAAATTTGAGCACAAAAAAGCTAAACTGTCTTTCCTTGATAGGGTGGGGCCTGTTGATTGGCCAACCACAGTTCCTCCCAATAAAAAACACCTGGACATCTTGACTGTTGGAGAAGCTTGGGACCCAAATGGGTAGCATATAAAATGAAGACATTACCTAGTGTGGGTGGGTTTTCTCCACCAGTGGAGGCTCTGTAGGTGATTGGGGACCATCCCCAACTCCTCTTGCCTGGAGAGCCACAGCTGTCCAAGGCCAAATGACAAGGCTTGTACTGTGCATGTGTAAGCTGCTGCAAGTCATGAAAACCAAAGACATGAACAAGAAGAAGTCATGAGAGGCTGGAGTCCCAGGTGGTGGCTTTTGGGGATACAAGGTACGTGCTTAAATGAAAGCACTAACCTACCCAGATGAAGATATTTCCCCTGAGGGCTGAGCTGGAAAACTCTGGACTCTTTGGTGGCAAGGGAGGGGTTTGTTGGGCTGGCTATCCCTGGTTCCCCTTCTAAGAAATACCTGGAGGTCTTGACTGCTGGAGAATCTTGGAACCCCAAGCAGCATATCCAAATGAAGACTAATCATTGCTGGGGTAAGCTCCCTGCACTTATGTAAAGCATGAAGATAGTTTGATAAATCCCCCATATTTTCTTTCCTGGAGAGCCCCAGCTGCTGAAGGTCCACCCGTCAGGTGAGTACTGCAAAGGCATGAGCTACTGTAAGATAAATTCATAGAGGACCAAGAGACCATGGGTCCCAGGCACTAGCTCTTCAGGTACAAAGCAGCTGCCCAATTAAAAGCACTAATCTACTCAAGAGACCAGGGCTCCACTGAACAGCACATCCAAATGGAAACTATGGCGGTGGTGGAGGGGTTGGGGAGGGAGTTCCATCAACAATACAATTCTCTACAATTCTGGTAGAGAACCAGGGACCTTATCCAGCAGCACATCCAAATAAAGACTGAATATCGCCAGGTTGGGGGAAAATCCCATGACCTCTTGTGGCTGTGTCGGTAGTAGGGGACTGTTTCTAGCTCCCCTGCCTGGAGTGCCATGGCTGCCAGAAGTCTTCTGACAGAGTGCATACTGCACAGACATGGGCCTTCTTATATCAGGCTAAATGCGATCTGGAATAAGAGGCAAGTGTCTGGAAAGGCTGGTGGTCCCAGGTGCTTGATCATGGCTGGCCACCCAAGGGTCCCACCATGGCAAGGCAAGAATGTTCAGCTTTTTAAGCTCAACCTTCATGAGGAATATGTGTATTTTAATAGGTTGGTATTTATTTATTATTTTTTATCCTTGCCCAAGGACAAGTTCATTGATTTTTTTTTGAGAGAGAGAGAGAATATTAAATGGTAATATTGGGCCTCTTTCCATGTTCCAACTCCCCCTTCCACCCTGTGGGAAATGTAGTGAAGGCCATCTGTAAGTAGATTGTGAGACCTTGGGAACCTGGCCAGAACAAAGGCTAAAGAAAACTGCCTCTAGATGTGAGCCTTGATTGTAAACAGCTCGTGTTTTGATCTCACACAGGCACTTCATCCTCCCCCTACATGGCCTGTTTTTCTGTTTTCTGAACTCTATAAAAGCTTGTGCTGAAAAGTTTGGCCTGGGGGGCTGCTGGTGGTGGTGATAAATAATAGCACTGGTGGGCCACCCCTGGTGTGGCCCATTTGCAGGCTGGATGGGACTCAGTGGAACAATTTCACTGGTGGCAGCCAGTACAATGGTAAACTTCACTGGTTGGCCACCACTGGTGCGTATATAAGTCCTAATAAACCCATGTCTTTCACAGCCAGTCCTCTGGGCTATTTCTTTGGAATTCACAAACAAATTCACAGGTTTTATGGGACCTCAGCACTCTGTATAACAGAGAGGATGGGAGAGAGGAAGAGGGAAAGGGAGGGAGGGAGGGAGGGAGGGAGAGAGAGAGAGAAAGAGAGAGAGAGAGAGAGAGAGAGAGAGAGAGAGAGAGAGAGAGAGAGAGAAACATTGATTGGTTCCTCCCACATGCACCCGGACTGGGGATTGAACCCACAACCTAGGTATGTGCCCTGACCAAGAAGTGAACCCACAAACTTCTGTTTTATGGGACAACACTCCAATCAATTAAGCCACCCAGCCAGGGAAATACGATCTTTTCATTAGGCATCTACATTGTAATAGAAAGCCATGCTGGGTCCTTGGCCTCTGAACATTTCTCTCTTGTTCCTTGTCCCAGTTAACCTGACTCTGGATGGCCCACTACACTCAAGCACAATAGGCACCTTGTCAGCTGGTACCTCCAAACAGAAAAACTGGGAGTGGTCACCCATACACCAAACAGCCTACAGAGGTAGAGAGAGCCTTCCCCCACTCCACTATGGTCCATCTCCATTTGCATGTGCTATCCAGTGGGGTCTCGGGCTTTTCCATCAGTTAAGACCCCCATATGTCTCTTGCTGAGGGAAACCATGGCTGGTATGCCCACCAACCCCACCCAGGAAAGGGAATTATCTGCAGTTTTTCCAGCTCAGCCTTCAGGGGAAATATGCACATTTGAGTAGGTTAGAGCTTGCAATTGGGCATTAGCCTAGCACAGTGATGGCGAACCTTTTGAGCTCGGCATATCAGCATTTTGAAAAACCCTAACTTAACTCTGGTACCATATCACATATAGAAATTTTTTTATATTTGCATCCATAGTAAAATATAAAGATTTATATTTTTGATATTTATTTCATATATTTAAATGCCATTTAACAAAGAAAAATCAGCCAAAAAAATGAATTCGCGTGTCACCTCTGACACGTGTGTCATAGGTTCGCCATCACTGGCCTGGTACCAGAAGAACCATTGCCTGAAACTCCCTACCTCTCCCAACACCTGCCTCTTTTTTGGATTCCAGTTAATCTGACTACTGGGGGCAAGTTTCTCAGCCTGGGACTGGACCCCTCTGGGTGCAGGAAATTAGAACAACACACAGGTGACAGGAGGTAGGTGGGACATTCTTTATTACAAACAAAGCAACCCAAAACTGGCTGGGCAGTGGCAACTTATATACATACTCAAACAAAAGAGGCCTCATGCCAATTAGTGATGCTCATGGTACATTAACATAAGCAGGTTAATAAGGGTGTGCTTGCACAGTACATATAGTGCTACTGCTGAGTCATCGCCCTCATGCAATACATAGGGCAAAGGGGCCTTTAACATAGTAATACTGCTGTATCCTTGCCTGCATGCATGTGCATGGTGAGTAGGCCTTGAACCTCTGGTGTACTCTGGTCAGGACCCCCACACTGACCCAAGGCATCAAAAAGTGTATATTATATACTCCATTAAGGAAACTCTGTGCCCTCCAGGTTGAAGAGCTAGGGGTAGTCTTTAATCACTCCCACAAAATCCAGAAATAGATGAAACCTTATCTAACCCAGGGATTGTCATTCTCAATTTGGACCTTCTGTGTGGTAGAGTACCAGGCTTCTCCAACAATCAAGGCTTCCAGGTGTCTCCTTTTGAGAGAACTATGCCCAGCAAGCAGTGAGGTCTTGCTCTGGTCAGGCTTAGATATTTAACGTTTTAAAACTAAGACTTAAGAAAGAATTTGCACATTTGAATAGGGTAGGGATTTTAATTTGGCTCTTCTCTGTATTTGAAAATCAGGGCTTCGAATTCCCAATTCTCCCTATATAGACTTTTTCTGGTCCAGGTTAGCACAACCTGGAATGGCACGTGCATGTACAGTATGCACCTCCTCAGGGAAACTCTGGCAGCTTGTGCCCTCCAGGTAGGGGAGGTAGGGAGGAAGCCTTCCTCACAAAGTGGATGGTCAGTCCTCATTTGGAAGTGCTATCCTGGCAGTGGTTCTCAACCTGTGGGTCACGACCCCTTTGGCAGTTGAACGACCCTTTCACAGGGGTCGCCTACGACCATCCTGCATATCAGATATTTGCATTACGATTCATAACAGTAGCAACATTACAGTTATGAAGTAGCAACGAAAATAATTTTATGGTTGGGCCACAACATGAGGAATTGTATTTAAAGGGCCAGAAGGTTGAGAACCACTGCTGTGAGGTCTTAAACTTTCCAGTAGTCATGACCTCCAGGTGTGGCTTATTGAGATCTCGAACCATGGCTGTACAGCAAAAGGTCCTGTCCTGGCAATCCTGGCAAGGCAAGAATGTTTAGCTCTTTTTTAAAAATATATTTTTATTGATTGGCTGACTCCTACACATCCCCTACTGGGGATGGAGCCCTCAACCCTAGCATGTGCCCTGACCAGGAATCAAACCATCACCTCCTGGTTCAAAGGCTGACATTCAACCACTGAGCCACACCAGCTGGGCAAGAATGTTTAGATCTTATAAGCTCAGCCTTAATGGAGAATATACACATTTGGAAAGGTTAAGGCTTTTAATTTGTACCTGCATTGAACTTGATAAGTCGGAGCTTGGGGCATCAGCCTTTCCTGACACCTGCCTTTTGTTTCTGCTTTCCAATATGCTGGGGGCAAGTTCCTCAGCCAGGGACTTGACCCCTCTTGGCGCAGGAGATTTGGAGAACATAACAGTGACAGTAGGTAGGTGGGACATGCTTTATTACAAACAAAGCAGTTAAAAACTGTCTGGTTAGTGTCAACTTATATACAAGCTCAAACAAAAGAGCCTCATGCAAATTAGTGACCTCCATGCTACATCAACTTAAGCAGGTTATATAAGGGTGTGCTTTCACAGTATGTATAGTGCTACTGCTGAGCCATTGCCCTCATGCATGTGTAAGGCAAAGGGACCTTTAACATAATAATACCACTGTGTCAGTACCTTCACGAATGTATATGGACCTTTAATCTCTGGCATACTCTGGTCAGGGCCCCCACACAATATTATAATAATTTCATCAGAGAACTGGCAGTTGGTACTCTCTTGGCAGAAGTCACCAACCACTTAAAGAGCCTAGAGAGGTCCTGGGAGACTTCCCCTCCCTGGTGATGGTGTTTATTTGTACATTATACTCTCTAAGGTTCCATGCTTCTCCTACATTTAAGAGGTCCAGGTCTCTGAACCATGGCAGGTCAGAGGAAAGTCCCTACCCTGACAAGTCAAATATGTTTGCCTTTTTATTTTAGCTCAGTCTTCAAAAGGAATATACACATTTGAATAGGTTAGAGCTTTTAAATTGACTCCTGCATTGTAGGTAAAAAGCAAGGGCCTGGGAACACTGGCCTCTCAAATACTACCTCTTGTTCCTGGTCCCAGTTAGCCTTACCTGAGATTGTGGTCCCATGTGCAGTATGTATTCCATCTGTCTATCAACTAACCTCTGGAAGCTTGTACCCTTCAGGCAGGGTGAGCTAGGGGCTGCCACCAACCAACTGCAGAGCCTACAAGTGGTGTAGGAGCCTTCCCTCACCCAGTAATAGTGTTTATTCGTATGTTCTGCTCCCTAAGGTCCTGTGTTTTTCTAGCACTGAAAACATACAGGTGTCTGTTATTGATAAAACTATGGCAGGCCAGCCAAAAGGCCCCAGCCTAGCAAGACAAAAATATTTACCCTTTTTATATGTACTTTTATTGATTCCAGAGAGGAAGGAAGAGGGAGAGAGAGAGAGAAACATCAATGATGAGAATCATTGAATGGCTGCCTCCTGCACGCCCCCTACTGGGGATCGAACCTGCAACGCAGGCATGTGGCCTTTACTGGAATCGAAACTGAGACCCTTCAGTCTCCAGGCCGATGCTCTAACTACTGACCCAAACTAGCTAGGGCAAAATGTTCACCTTTAAAAAATATGTTTATTGATTTTGTGGGGTTTTTTTGAGAGAGAGAGATAGAGAGAGAGAGAGAGAGAGAGAGAAATACTGATTGGCTGTTACCTGCACACCCCCTACTGGAGATCAACCCCACAACCTGGACATGAGCACTGACCGGGATTGAACCAGTGACCTCTTGGTGTGCATGGGATGACACTCAATCCACTGAGCAACTCTGACTGGGCCACATTTTCTTTTTTTCTTTTTTTAATTCAGCTTTGAGGAGCGATATGCACATTTGAGTATGTCAGGGCTTTTAAAGAGGTATCTGAATTGTACTTAAAAATCCAAAGCCTGTGACCTCTGGCCTCTGTACACCTGCCTTTTGTTCCTCATTCAGGTACCCTGACTTAGGTTGGCACATACATTTTCAGTGAGCACTCCATCAACAAACCTTTGGAAGTTGAGGCCCTCCAGCCATGGAAGTTAGCAGAGGTCCTCAAGCACCTACACAGAGATTAAGGAAGCCTTCCCCCATATATGGATAATTAGGAACCTTTTGGAAGTGCTACCCAGTAAGGTCCAGGTCTTCTCAAGAAGTGCAGACATCAAGGTGTCCTCTAATTTGAAAGAACTATGGCTGATTAAAAGAAAGGCCCATCCTTGGCAAGGTAAGGATGTTTACTTTTTTGTTGTTGTTTTAGCTCAGACTTCAGGGGGAATATTAACATTGGAAAAGTTTAGGGCTTTCAATTCAGCATGTGCATTTTACTAAAAAATCAGGGCCTGGGACCTCCAAAGTCTTCCTGTACAGGACTCTTCTGTTCTAGGTTAGACTGACCTATGGTGACATGGGTATGTGTAGCACTCCATTAACAAAACTCTAGCAACTAATGCCCTCCAGATAGGAGTGTTAAAGCCAGTCTCCAACCACCTGAAGAGCCTCCAGAGGTCATGAGAACCTTTTTTTCACCCTAGGATTATCAGTCTTTATTTGAATATGCAGATCTGTGTGAAAAATAATAATAAATGGAGACACTTTAAAATTGACCCAGAGCTGCCATGCCAGAGGAACTGCCTTGCACATCTTACCCCTCCAACTTTTGGAATGTTAAAACAGAACGAATTAACTTTTGGTTTAGGCCTAAAGCAACATTGTTTTTCAAAGAACTGTTTACAAGGATAATAAGAAAGCAGACATGACTACATGACTAAGGACTACCCAACTGAAAATTAAAAACGTTGTTTAGAATTAGCATCACTATGTTATGTTATCCTCACCAATAGAACTGTCTTCCTCTTATTGATGTCATTGTTTCCCTTCCCTTTCTCATAAATACCTCTTTATCTCATAATTGAAGCACTATTTGGACTTCTGCCTGAATCCATGTGTCCTGAATAGCTATACTTATTAATCTCAAACAAATGCTTGTTGTTTCTCATTCTGAAATACCTTTTTATGTTTAGACTAGAGGCCTGGTGCATGAAATTTATGCACAGGTACAGTCCCTAGGCCTGGCCTGCGATCAGAGCCATCTTCCCCAGCTGACTGCAGCCAGCCTGCCCCCTGCCACCACCCACCCCCGGTTCCCCATTCGCCATCTGGTGATCAGAGCCTGCTGACCAAGGGGACAGGGTTAGACCGAGAAGTTGGCCATTCCTACCTGCTCGCCAACCCCACCCCTGCTGCAGGTTGCCCTCTGTGTTCGGAGACTGGTGGGGTGGGGGCCTTGGACTGGTGCCACCTGCATCCCCCACCACCCACCCCCTTTTCCCAGTTCACCATTGGGAGATCGGAGCCTGTTGGCCAGGGGAAGGGACCTAGAGGTGGTCAGTGTGCCTCATAGTGACTGGTCGAGTGGTTGTTCTAGTCGTTCTGCCATTAAGGTCAATTTGCATATTACCCTTTTATTATATAGGATTAGCATATTTGGAAACTACAGACCAGACCTAAAGTGGCCTCACCTTCATGGCCCATCAATCCCTGGAACCAAGTAAGGTACCTCTAGAGCAGTGGTTCTCAACCTTGGCTGCACATTAGAATCACCTGGGAATCTTTTTAAAATCCTGATTTCTGGGCCTCATCCTCCAGAAATTCTGTTTCTTTGTTACTAATGTTGTGGCCTCACCCCATAACAAAGAAACAGAATTTCCAGAAGATGAGGCCCAGAAATCAGGATTTTAAAAAGATTCCCAGGTGATTCTAATGTGCAGCCAAGGTTGAGAACCACTGCTCTAGAGCCTCTTTTACGCTCACCACTTCCATGTACCACTGCATCCATGACCATGAAGCCCTCTTAGGTATGAATCTTCCCTCTTTTTTGGTTTAGGTCAAATGTCTTTATTTGAGATTGGAATGAGATTTTCCTTCAAGTGTGGGCATTGCTCCAGGTGCCTGCATGTAGAAGGATGATGCAGAAGTAAGGTGTTGAACATTCCTGATGGGTGAGTACTCGTTTAGTTGTGCTCTTTTATTTCCTTTTCTTGTATCTGTTATGTTGTATATTATTTCAAAAAAAGAGATTGCATAAGGAGAGGAATCCAAACCACTTGGGGACAAAACAATGCATTATTTAATTAATAAGCAGAAGTTTATAAAAGACAAAATAATTTCATTAAAAAAATTTAATTAAACTTCGTCTATCTGAGAAGGTGCTTTAAAATTTCTTACTTTTTGTCCTGCCTGAAACCTGAAAGACTATTTCAAATAATTTAATAACTCTATGTTCAGAAATTTGGCAACATTAGAAGTCTAATAGGATTTTTTGTCCGAGGTAGCTTTCAAGGTCTTTCTACTGATAACCAAATTAAACACAGCCCATAATTGCCTAAGACTAAACAAACCTAAAGAAAAAAATAGGAAAAAGAAAGCTTTTTTATTTTTAAGTCATAAGCCACAAGCAGCTGAAAAGTTTCCCTTGCCTAAGCAGCCCTCCTGCTTTCAAGACTCCTTTAAAATTTATTTATCAAGGACATCTTAATAAAAGTTCCTAGCCATTTGAATAAATAAACGTATTTCCACTTATAAATTAATGGGTTTTTGCCTTATAAACTTGTCTCGTGGCTGAATTGTTTAAAAAAACACACCAAAATTATTAGATCTCTGTTTGTGTCTGTCTATCTATGTATATATGTATATCTACCTCTGGAGGAAATAAGTCAAATTGGTTTATATAAGAGCTCTTTTTAAAATTTTCTTTCAGCTTGACGTATAATTGACAAATAAAACTAGGTTATTTAAAGTGTACATCCTATGATTTGATATATAAATTGTGAAAATATTCCTTCCATCTAGTTAATTGGAAGACTATACATAAGAAATTTCTATTTACGTAACAAGATTCTGTATAACAGAAATGACTTCTTTCAGGAATCTTGTTGCAGAATAACACTGAGGCCTTGGAGAATCTTAAGAAGTAAACAAAAGGCATAGACATTGAAGCCTAGAGTGCAGAGGTGTGAAGGGGGACCTTCCCCTTTTCAGAAGGAACTTCTTTCTCTCTGAGAAAACTTATAGTTTGAATTCCCCAGAAATCAAAGAGCTATACATATATCATTTTAGGGTACCATGAATACCCCTGTACTCTTTATTGACCATTAAAAGTTTCATTACGCCGAAACCGGTTTGGCTCAGTGGATAGAGCGTCGGCCTGCGGACTGAAAGGTCCCGGGTTCGATTCCGGTCAAGGGCATGTACCTGGGTTGCGGGCACATCCCCAGTGGGAGATGTGCAGGAGGCAGCTGATCGATGTTTCTCTCTCATCGATGTTTCTAGCTCTCTATCTCTCTCCCTTCCTCTCTGTAAAAAATCAATAAAATATATATATATAAAAAAAAGTTTCATTACTAAGAGAAGTCTATAGATACAAACTAGAAACACAATGCAATTTCTCATTTTTATATAGATATAAAAATTACTCATCTGCCTGTCAGGATGCAGTGATGTTGCAGAAACTTGCATTGAAGAGAACTATGAATTGTCAGAATGAAGAAATCATATCATAATCAGTTGAACCAGGACCTAGCAGGTTTTGAAAAATTTGTTTTTTAACAAGTCTTTATTGAGTTCGTTAGGTGCTGTGTGAGGCAGAACAGGCTTAGTATAATGATTATTGATCCTTTCTGGACATCTTTCAGTATTCTTCGATAATTCATCTTGAGCAATAATAAAATATATATTTGTTATTTTTGTTGGGTGAATACGAGATTTTTTAATTGGCTTAAAATTTAGCACTTATATAAATTTAAAAATGCAACAAAACTAACCCAAATACTTTTCAATATCATATGATCTAAAATATTTAATATTAAAACTGCTTTAACTTTGGCTTAATTAAAACAGACATATCTTTAAATTAATTTTTACTATAACATTTTTATTTTTAATCTGAGTTTACCAAAAAGATTAAGTTCATGTTATCACTGTTACAAGGTTTGTCAATAGGAAAAAGAGCTTGGAATAATAATTGACTTTGTCTAATGTCTCATAATATTCTCTTGAATTACCTAAATATAATTGTTGATAATCAATAAAATAAATAGATGTAAGTAAAATGGAGAGGTTTTTTTGTGAAAATTGTTTTATGGTATGTATGCTTAAAAATAGTTTCCCAAAATTGTTTCCCCAAAACTTGAAACCTTAGAGTTTTACTAAGATAAAAGATAAAAATAATTGAATATATAGATATTTTACAAATAATATGAAATACTGAAACAATTGCTCAATGAAGTTTACCTACTTTTTGGCTTCTTAATACAAGAAAGTAAAACTATTTGTTTCTGCTAGTAAAAATGTATTATGTTGAGAAGGCACATTTCTAAAAATAATAAAACATGTCTGCAAGTCAAAAAATCTATGTTTCTGGAAGTTATAAAATGTATTCATAAATTTGCCAATCTGAATAATACTAATTGCTTACTTTCAGTTGTCACTAAAAATCATGATTTGTGAGCTAAAAATTCTAATTAATATAAAACAAATTAATATGTTTTCAATAAAAATGGCATAAAGTATAAAAATATGTTTCATTAATAGAAATGAAAATAATTTTATGCAGGTTATTTCAGAGTGGAGGGAGAGAGAGTTTATAATCAAGATGTCTAAAGTTAAATTGTTGCCTTAACCAGTTTAGAGCATTAGCCCGCAGACTGAAGGGTTCCAGGTTCGGGTCTGGTCAAGGGCATGTACCTTGGTTGCAGGGGTTATTCCCAGTCGGGGGTGTGCAGGAGACAACTGATCAATGTTTCTAATTATCCCTCTCCCTTCATCTCTAAAAAAAAGCAATAAAATGTATTTTTTAAAAAGTTAAATTGTTATTATAATGGTTTAAAAATTAATTAAGCTTTAATATCTATGGTGCCCTATACAAAGCTAAAAGTTAGTTATTTCTCATTAAAATGCCAACATTTTCCTGTACTATTGGTATGCTCCTAAGAGTTTATGAAGATTTTTGCCTAGAAAGCAAAGTTCTATGTTTTATGTTGTCATAATCTTGTCCTTGATTACTTAAGGAAAACTGAATTTTCTTTATTTTATTTTAATTTAATTTTATTGTTTAAAGTATTACAAATAGTAGTATGTCTCCTTTTTTTCCCATTGAACTTTCCCCAGCCTCCCCCACCCCTAGGCACATGCCCTCACACCCCCCATCCCCCAGTGTCTTGCATTCATTGCTTAAGCTTATATGCATGCATACAAGTCCTTCTGTTGAATTCTCTTAATATAAAATAGCTTTATTTTGCTTATAACTAACTTTTTATTTGCCTGAAAAGTCTTTAATTGTCCCATGATTAAATGAATCATTTAAATATTGCTGCATAATGAGCTATGATTTTATTTGGCCAAATATTTTAAACTTTTGGTATGTTTGAAAAAGTTCCCAAAATATTATAAATTTGGACTGACCTAGGAAGAACTCAGGTTTTTTCAGAAGGATCCCTGAAACACCTAAAAATATTTCTCTTCATACAATAAAAAAATTAATTTGTCTTATTTGGTAAGTTGAATTATACAGGAAGCATTATAAAATAACTAGAGGCCTGGTGCACAAAAATTTGTGCACTCGGGAGGGTCCCTCAGCCCGGCCTGTGCCCTCTCGCAGTCTGGGACCCCTCAGGGGATGTCCACCTGCTGGCTTAGGCCCATTCGCCAGGGGATCGGGCCTAAGCTGGCAGTCAGACATCCCTCTGATAGCCCGGGAGCCCTCGGGGGATGTCCACTTGCCAGTGGGGAGCAGGCCTAAGCTGCAGTCTGACATCCTTAGCACTGCTGAGGAGGCGGGAGAGGGTCCTGCCACCACCGCTGGGCTGGAAGCCATCAGCTTGGTTGTGGCTGAGCAGAGCTCCCCCTGTGGGAGCACACTGACCACCAGGGGGCAGCTCCTGCATTAAGCGTCTGCACCCTGGTGGTCAGTGTGTATCATAGTGACCAGTCATTCCCAGTCATTCTACTGTTAGTGTCAATTTGCATATTACCCTTTTACTATATAGGATAGAGGCCTGGTGCATGGGTGGGGGCTGGCTGGTTTGCCCTGAAGGGTGTCCAGGATCAGGTTGGTGGTCCAGCAGGGGTGCCTGACCAGCCTGGGTGAGGGGCTGATGGCCATTTTCAGGCTGGCCATGCCACCCGATGACCCAAGCTCCCAGCCTCTCCTTTTTTTCTTTCTTTTTTTTCCCTGGGATTTATTTATCTTCTATAATTGAAACTTTGTAGCCTTGAGTAGAGCCCAGGTCTGGCCAGGGCAGGTGGGAAGCTTGGCTTCCTCCATCACTGGGGGCAACCCAAGCCTCCTGTTTGCTCCAGCTCAGTGGCCCCTGCCATCTTAGTTGGGTTAATTTGGATACTTGCTCCTGATTGGTTGGTGGGCGTGGCTTGTGGGTGTAGCAGAGTGGTGGAGTGATGGTTAATTTGCATGTTTCTCTTTTATTAGTGTAGATTGGTAATAAATCTTTCATTTCATTTATGTAGATGTTAATATAAGTGTTCTAAAAATTATATAATGTTAAAAACTTTGTCTTTCTATTCCTAAATTTTATAAATCTTATTTCTTTGAAA
Source organism: Myotis daubentonii (assembly GCF_963259705.1). Classification (NCBI taxonomy): domain Eukaryota; kingdom Metazoa; phylum Chordata; class Mammalia; order Chiroptera; family Vespertilionidae; genus Myotis; species Myotis daubentonii. The sequence continues at coordinate 101,078,747 of NC_081861.1, read as the reverse complement.
GGTAAACACCCAGGAACTAAACTAAAACACTGCAAAGAGAGAGAAACCAAGATGGCGGCATAGGTAAACACCGGAAATTGCTGCCTCGCACAATCACTTCAAAAATACAACTAAAAGACAAACAGGACCACACCAGGACACATCATAATTAAAATGCCAAGAGCAAAAGACAAAGAGAGAATCTTAAAAGCAGTAAGAGAAAAAAAGTCAGTTACCTACAAGGGAGTACCCATATTTAAACATACTTCAAAGGTGAGTATCTAAAACTAATTACATGCATAGTCAAGAATGTTCAATGCCTGGTATATCAACCTGAATAAAAGTACCAGACTGGGAAAAATAATTTTTCCTTGGGCATGTATTGCAATGAATGCCAAAAAATATTTAATTAGGAAAAATTTTTAAATTACCTTACATGAGTTAGACAATAAAACTGCTCTTGCCCAGCTGATGTGGTTCAGTGGTTGAGTGTTGATCCATGAACCAGGAGATCACGGTTTGATTCCTGGTCAGGACACATGTTGGGGTTGCAGACTTGATCCCCAGTGGGGGGCATGCAAATTGGTGCACCCGCTATGGAAAACATTATGGAAATTCTTCAAAAATTAAGAATAGCCCTAGCCAGTTTGGCTCAGTGGATAGAGTGTTGGCTTGTGGAATGAAGGGTCCCAGGTTCGATTCTGGTCAAGGGCACATGCCCGGGATGTGTGCTTGATCCCCAGTAGGGGGTGTGCAGGAGGCATCTGATCAATGATTCTCTCTCATCATTGATGTTTCAATGTCTCCCTCTCCCTTTCTCGCTGAAATTAATAAAAATATATATTTTTTAAAAAGTAAGAATAGAACTACCATATGACCCAGCAATCCTTTTATGGATATTTATTTAAATAAACCCAAATAGCTTATTTTAAAAGACATGTGAATTTCTATGTTCATTGCAGCATTATTTTCTTACTTGCTTTATTCATTCATTCATTCATTTTACAATTTACTTTCAATTTTAATTTGTCTTGGTTATAGGTGTATAGCTTAGGGGTTAGACAATCATATAATTTCATAGTTTTCCCCTATATATTTCCAGTAGCCAATTTGCAGTACATATGGATATCACAATATTATTGACTGTATTCACTATGCTTTACTTTACATCCTCGTGACTATTTTATAACTACCAATTTGAAATTATTACTTCATTTACCTCTTTCACTCAGTCTCCCAAACCCCACTCCCTGGCAACCACCAGTCCCTTCTCTGTATCTATGAGTCTGTTTCAATTTTGTTTGTTCATTTATTTTGTTTTGTATATTCCACATATAAGTGAAATCATATGGTTATTTGTCTAACTGCCTATAACCTCCAGGTCCATCCATGCTGTCACAAATGTTAATATTTCATTCTTTTTTATGGCTGATATGTACCCTGTTTTTTAACCACTCATTTGTTGATGGGTACTTGGGTTGTTTCCATATCATTTTAAACACTTGCACAGCCAAGAAAGTTGGTGGAAGCATTCCCCAACCCAGGGATAGTAAGTTCACATTTATTTATTTATTTATTTTATTTTTAAAGTTTTATTTATTTTCTTTCTTTATTGATTTAAGTATTACATATGTGTCCTTATCGCCCATTGCCCCCTCACACCCTCTAGTCATGCCCTCACCCCCCTGGTGTCTGTGTCCATTGGTTAGGCTTATATGCATGCATACAAGTCCTTTGGCTGATCTCACCCCCTTACCCCCAACTTTCCCTAACTTCCCTCTGAGGTTTGATGGTCTGATCGATGCTTCTCTGTCTCTGGATCTGTTTTAGTTCATCAGTTTATGTTGCTCATTATATTCCACAAGTGAGTGAGATCATGTGATATTTATCTTTCTCTGACTGGCTTATCTCACTTAGCATAATGCTCTCCAGTTCCATCCATGCTGCTGCAAATGGTAAGAATTCCTACTTTTTTATAGCAGCATAGTATTCCATTGTGTAGATGTACCACAGTTTTCTAATGCACTCATCTGCTGATGAGCATTTAGGCTGTTTCCAAATCTTAGCTATTGTAAAATGTGCTGCTATGAACATAGGGGTGAATAAATCATTTCTGACTGGTGTTTCTGATTTCTTGGCATATATTCCTAAAGTGGGATCACAGGGTCAAATGGGAGTTCCATTTTTAGTTTTTTGAGGAAACTCCATACTGTCTTCCATAGTGGCTGCACCAGTCTGCATTCCCACCAGCAGTGCACAAGTGTTCCTTTTTCTCCACATCCTCACCAGCACTTGTCATTTGTTGATTTGTTGATGATAGCCATTCTGACAAGTGTAAGATGATACTGCATTGTCGTTTTGATTTGCATCTCTCAGATGATCTGTGACTATGAGCATGTTTTCATATGTCTCCTGGTCTTCCTTATGTCCTCTTTCTAAAACTATCTATTTAAGTCCATTGCACATTTTTTGATTGGGTTGTTTATCTTCTGTTTGTTAAGTTATATGATTTCCCTGTAGATGTTGGAGATTAAATCCTTATCAGAGATAACATTGGCAAATATGTTCTCCCAGGTAGTGGGCTTTCTTGTTGTTTTGTTGATGGTTTCTTTTGCTATGCAGAATATTTTTATTTTTATGTAGTCCCATTTGTTTATTTTTCTCTTTAGTTTCCATTTTCCTAGGAGCTGTATCAGTGAAGATATTGCTTCAGCATATGTCTGAGATTTTGCTGTCTGTAGATTCATCTAAGATTTTTATGATTTCCCATCTTATGTTTAAGTCTTTTATCCATTTTGAGTTTCTTTTTGTGTATCGTGTACATTGGTGATCTAGTTTCATTTTTTTGCATGTATCTGTCCAATTTTCCCAACATCACTTATTGAAGAGATTGTCTTGACTTCATTGTATGCTCTTGCCTCCTTTGTCAAATATGAATTGAGCATAGTGATTTGGGTTGATTTTTGGATTCTCTATTCTGTTCCATTGGTCTATATGTCTGTTTTTGTGCCAGTACCGGGTTGTTTTGAGAACAGTGGCTTTGTAGTATGGCTTGATATGTGTAATGTGATCCCTCAACTTTGTTCTTCTTTCTCAATCTTGCTGCAGCTATTTAGTGTCTTTTTAAAATTCCAGATGAATTTTGAAGAGTTTGTTTATTCTAGGTCTGTGAAATATGCCATTGCTATTTTAACGGGAATGCACTGAATCTATAGATTGCTTTGGGTATTATGGACACTTTAATGCTGTGGATTCTACCAATTCATGAACACAGTATATTCTTCCATCTGTTAATGTCTTCCTCTATCTCTTTTTTCAGTGTCCTGTGGTTTTCTGTGTACAGGCCCTTTACCTCCTTAGGTAAGTTTATTCCTAGGTATCTTATTATTATTATTTTTTTGTGCAATGGTAAATGGGATTGGTTTTTTAATCTCTCTTTCTTTAAGTTCACTATTGGCACATGAAAATGCCATAGATTTCGTGGTGTTAATTTTGATCCTGCTACCTTGACAAATTCATTTATTAAGTCTAATAATTTCTTAATGGAGTCTTTAGGGTTTTCATGTATATTATCATGTCATCTGTGAATAATGATAGTTTTACATCTTCTTTTCAAATTTGGATATCTTTTATTTCCTATTCTTTTTTTTTAAGACCTATCAATTCTACTTTAGTTTTTCTTTATTTTTTTTTTGCTTAAAGTAATACAAAGGGTATAATATATGTGTCCATTTTTCCCCCACCCGCTCTAGACAGTCCCCTAGCCTCCCTTATCCCCCAGAGTCTTATGTCCATTGATTATGCTTATATGCATGCATACAAGTCCTTTGGTTGATCTCTTACCCCCCTACCTCCTGTCCCCCAACCCTGCCCGGCCTTCCTGCTGCAGTTTGACAATCTGTTTGAGGCAGCTCTGCCTCTGTATCTATTATTGTTCAAAAGTTTATAATGGTCTCTATTATCCATGAATGAGTGAGATCATGTGGTATTTTTCCTTCATTGACTGGCTTATTTCACTTAGCATAATGCTCTCCAGTTCCATCCATGACGTTGCAAATGGTAAGAGTTCCTTCCTTTTTAGAGCAGCATAGTATTCCATCGTGTAGATGTACCACAGTTTTCTAATCCATTCATCTACGGATGGGCACTTAGGCTGTTTCCAGATCTTAGCTATGGTGAATTGTGCTGCTATGAACATAGGGGTGCATATATCCTTTCTGATTGGTGTTTCTGGTTTCTTGGGATATATTCCTAGAAGTGGGATCACTGGGTCAAATGGGAGTTCCATTTTTAGTTTTTTGAGGAAACTCCATACTGTCTTCCATAGTGGCTGCACCAGTCTGCATTCCCACCAGCAGTGCACAAGTGTTCCTTTTTCTCCACATCCTCTCCAGCACTTGTCGTTTGTTGATTTGTTGATGATAGCCAGTCTGACAGGTGTGAGATGGTACCTCATTGTTATTTTGATTTGCATCTCTCGGATGATTAGTGACTTTGAGCATGTTTTCATATGTCTCTTGGCTTTCTGAATGTCCTCTTTTGAAAGGTGTCTATTTAGGTCCTTTGCCCATTTTTTGATTGGATTGTTTATCTTCCTTTTGTCAAGTTGTATGAGTTCCTTATAAATTTTGGAGATTAGGCCCTTATCAGATATGACATTGGCAAATATGTTTTCCCACACAGTGGGTTTTCTCATTGTTTTGTTGATGGTTTCTTTTGCTGTGCAGAAGCTTTTTATTTTGATGTAGTCCCATTTGTTCATTTTCTCTTTAGTTTCAAGTGCCCTAGGAGCTGTATCAGTGAAGAATTGCTTCGGCATATGTCTGAGATTTTGTTGCCTTAGGATTCTTCTGGAATTTTTATGGTTTCCTGTCGTACATTTAAGTCCTTTATCCATTTTGAGTTTATTTTTGTGTATGGTGTAAGTTGGTGGTCTAGTTTCATTTTCTTGCATATATCTGTCCAATTTTCCCAACACCATTTATTGAAGAGACTATCTTGGCTCCATTGTATGTTCTTGCCTCCTTTGTCAAATATTAATTGAGCATATTGGTTCTTGCCGATTTCTGGGCTCTCTATTCTATTCCATTGATCTAAATGCCTATTCTTGTGCCAGTACCAGGCAGTTTTGAGAACAGTGGCTTTGTAATACATCTTGATATCTGGTGTTGAGATCCCACGTACTTTGTTCTTTTTCAGGATTGCTGCAGCTATTCAGGGTCTTTTTTTATTTCAGATGAATTTTTGGAGAGTTCGTTCTAGATCTATGAAGTATTCCGTTGGTATTTTAATGGGAAGTGCGTTGAATTTATAGAATGCTTTGGGTAGTATGGACATTTTAATGATGTTGCTTCTACCAATCCATGAACACGGTATGTTCTTCCATCTGTTCATGTCTTCCTCTGATTCTTTTTTCAATGTCCTGTAGTTTTCTGAGTACAGGTCTTTTACCTCTTTAGTTAAGTTTATTCCTCGGTAGCTTAATTTTTTTGGTGTGATGGTAAACGGGATTGTTTTTATAATCTCTCTTTCTGAAAGTTCACTATTGGTGTATAGAAATGCCTCAGATTTCTTGGGGTTAATTTTGTATCCTGCTACATTGCCAAATTCATGTATTAAGTCTAGTAGCTTTTTGATGGAGTCTGTAGGGTTTTGTATGTATAATATCATGTTGTCTGCAAATAAGGACAGTTTTACTTCCTCTTTTCCAATTTGGATGCTTTTTATTTCTTCTTCTTGCCTAATTGCAATGGCTAACACTTCCAGTACTATGTTAAACAGGAGTGGTGAGAAGGGGCATCCCTGTCTTGTTCCTGTTCTTAGGGGAAATGGTGTTAGTTTTTGTCCATTGAGTATGATGTTGGCTGTGGGCCTGTCATATATGGCTTTTATTATGTTGAGGTATGATCCTTCTACTCCCGCCTTACTGAGAGTTTTTATCAAAAATGGGTGTTGAATTTTGTCAAATGCTTTTTCTGCATCAATTGATATGACCATGTGGTTTTTTTCTTTCAATTTGTTTATGTGATGTATCACGTTTATTGATTTGCGGATACTGTACCATCCTTGCATCCCTGGGATAAATCCTACTTGGTCATGGTGTATGATCTTTCTGATGTACTGCTGGATCCGATTTGCTAAGATTTTGTTGAGGATTTTGGCATCTATGTTCATGAGGGATATTGGCCTGTAATTCTCTTTCATTGTGTTGTCTTTACCTGGTTTTGGTATTAGGGTGATGCTGGCTTCATAGAATGAGCTTGGAAGTGTTCCTTCCTCTTGAATTTTTTGTAGTAGTCTGAGGAGGATAGGTTTTAGTTCTTCCTTGAATGTTTGGTAAAACTCCCCTGTGAAGCCGTCTGGTCCTGGGCTTTTGTTTGATGGAAGCTTTTTGATGACTGCTTCAATTTCTTCCATAGTTATTGGCCTGTTGAGATTTTTAGATTCTTCCTGATTGAGTTTTGGAATGTTGTATTTTTCTAGGAATTTTTCCATTTCCTCCAGGTTGTCTAGTTTGTTGGAGTAGAGCTGTCCATAGTATTTTTTAACAATCATTTGTATTTCTGTGGGGTCTGTTGTTATTTCGCCTCTATCGTTTCTGATTTTGTTTATTTGGGTCCTCTCTCTTTGCTTCTTGGTGAGTCTGGCTAGAGGTTTGTCAATCTTGTTTATCCTTTCAAAGAACCAGCTCTTGGTTTCATTGATTTTCTGTATTGTTTTTTGGTCTCTATGTCATTTATTTCTGCTCTAATCTTTATTATCTCCTTCCTTCTGCTCACTCTGGGCTTTTCTTCTTGCTCTCTTTCTAATTCTTTGAGTTATAGAGTTAGATGATTTACTACCATTTTTTCTTGTTTTTTGAGATAGGCCTGTAGAGCTATAAACTTCCCTCTCAGGACTGCTTTCATTGTGTCCCATAGGTTTTGGATTGTTGTGTTTTCATTGTCATTAGTTTCCAGGATGTTTTTAATTTCTTCTTTGATCTCATTGGTAACCCAATCAATATTTAATAGCATGCTATTCAGCTTCCAGGTGTTTGAGTATTTTGGGTTGTTGTTATTGTAGTTTATTTCTAATATTATGCCATCGTGGTCTGCGAAGATGCTTTTTATGATTTCAATCTTCTTGAATTTGGGGATACTTTACTTGTGACCCAATATATGGTCTATTTTTGAATATGTCTTATGAGCACATGAGTAGAATGTATATTCCCTGGCTTTGGCGTGAAGTGTTCTGAAGATGTCTATTAAGTCCATCTGATCTAGTGAGTCATTTAGGATTGCTGTATCTTTGCTGATTGTTTGTCTAGAGGACTTATCCAGTGCTGTCAGTGGTGTATTAAAGTCCCCTACTATGATTGTATTGTTGTTGATCTCTCCTTTGATATCTTCCAGGAGTTTTTTTATGAATTTGAGTGCTCCTGCATTGGGTGCATATATGTTTACCAGGGTTATATCTTCTTGTTGTATTGATCCCTTTAGTATTATGAAGTGGCCTTCCTTATCTCTTGTTATGGCCTTCACTTTGAGGTCTATTTTGTTCGATATAAGTATTGCTACCCCAGCTTTCTTTTCCTTTCCATTTGCCTGAAAGATATTTTTCCATCCTTTCACTTTCAGTCTGTGTGAGTCCCTTCTAATGAGGTGGGTTTCTTGTAGACAGAAGATGTATGAGTCATGTTTTTTTATCCATTCAGCCACTTGATGTCTTTTGGTTGGAGCATTTAGTCCGTTTATGTTTAAAGTTATTATTGAAAGGTACTTGTTTGTAGCCATTTCTTTTTTTGTGTGGCTGTTTTCTTTCTGAGCTTTTTATTTCTTCTTTTTATACCAGTCCCTTTAGCATTCCTTGCATTGCTAGCTTGGTGGTGATAAACTGCCTTAGCCTTTTTTTTGTCTGTGAAGCTTCTTATTTCCCCTTCAAGTTTGAATGATAGCCTTGCTGGATAGAGTATTCTTGGATTCAGTCCTTTGCTTTGCATCACTTTGTAAATTTCTGTCCATTCTTTTCTGGCCTGATGTGTTTCTGTTGAGATATCATTTGATAATATAATGGGAGATCCCTTTTATGTAACTTTCCGTCTCTCTCTTGCAGCCTGTAAGATTCTCTCTTTGTCCTGAACATTTGCCATGGTAATTATGATGTGTCTCGTTGTGGGTCTTTTCGGGTTCACCTTGTTTGGGACTCTCTGGGCTTGTGTGACTTTTTTCTTCCCCACCTCAGGGAATTTTCCTGATATTATTTCTTTGAATAGGTTTTCTAATCCTTGTTCATCTTTCTGTTGTTCTGGCACCCCTATTATTCATATGTTGCTTCATTTCATGTTGTCCCAAAGCTCCCTTAGGCTTTCCTCCTGTCTTTTAATTTTTTTCTCCAATTGCAGTACATTTTGGGCGTGTTTTGCTTCCTTGTCTTCTAATTCACTAATTCGGTCTTCCGCTTCTCCTAGTCTACTCTTGATACTTTCAATGGTGTTTTTCATTGCAGCTATATCACTCTTCATTTCTTCTTGGGTCTTACTTAGGTTGTTGATTTTTTCATCTGTTTCTTCTAGCTTTTTCCATATGTTATTGATTTTTTCATCTGTTTCTTCTTTCTTCTTGCATAGGTAGTTGACTTTTTCATCTGTTTCTTCTTGCTTCTTGTAGAAGCTGTTGATTTTTTCCTCCATCTGGTTTATGCACTCTAGGACCCTTATTCTGAATTCTTTTTCTGTCATGTTGCATGCCTCTGTATTACTTAGCTGCTTTTCTGGAGAGTCCTCCTTCTCTTTCCTTTGGGGGTTTCTTTGTCTACCCATGTTTGATCTCACTGACATATCTAGACGTTGAGTCATTTAGTGCCTACTCCCTGGGTGGCATTGGCTCCTTGGGCTGTGGTTGCTCCTCGGTCGGTTGCGGTAGCAGCTGCTCCTCAGTTGGCACCAGCTCCTCTGGTGGGTGCTGTTCACAGCTGTGGTGGCTCTTCTGGCTGGTGGGGGGAGGCTTCACGTACAGCTGCTGTTCCTCAGCAGAGGGTGTGGTGCTCAGGAGGCTGCTGTTGCTTGGATCTGCTGCATTGATTTAAAGGCACAAAATACAACACAACAAGGCACCACGTACCAGGCACTATACACAAATATATTCACGATATTAATAACCCCAAATAAAGGTGACCACCTGAATTAAGAGAATTAGGGGATAAGGAAGAGGGAAGAGAAAAAGATAATAGAGAAAAAAGAAAAGAAAAGTAGGGACCAAAAAAAAGGAGTGCAAAAATGAAATTGGGAAAAAGGAGGGGGGAAAATAAAAGCGAGAATCAAAAAGAAAGAGAAAAAAAAAAGAGCGAAAAGAGAGAATGAAGTGGAAGAGGAGAAGAGACTTTTTATATGAGGAGAATACTCCTATAGAACCGCCACTAATCCCAACAAATTCCAGCAACAGCTCCCTGGAGATGGATGCAAACTAGAAACAACTAATAATATAACGATGAAAATAGAATGGAGGACACTAATCCCAAAATAAAATAAAGAAAATAAAAAATGGCACTTTAAAAAATGGTAAAATGATAGCAGTAATAATACTGGTTAAAAATAAGCCAAAACTGGTTTGGCTCAGTGGATAGAGCGTCGGCCTGCGGACTGAAAGGTCCCAGGTTCGATTCCGGTCAAGGGCATGTACCTGGGTTGCAGGCATATCCCCAGTAGGGGATGTGCAGGAGGCAGCTGATCGATGTTTCTCTCTCATCGATGTTTCTAACTCTCTATCTCTCTCCCTTCCTCTCTGTAAAAAATCAATAAAATATATTTAAAAAAATAAGAAGGTAGTAATTAAAAGGGTTAAATCAGGTGATGGAAAAAGAAAAAAAAAGAAAAAGAAAAAAAATTGGTTTCTTAGTTAAAAGGTGAAAAAAGAAAAAAAATTTGCAGTAGTGAAGGTCCTTTGGTTCTTCTCTTCTTCAGTCTGGCTCACCTTTAGTCCTGCCAGGTATTCAGGAGAGTGTTGAGTTTCCCTGTGATACACTGTTCCTCTGTGTTGTAAACCACAGTCCTTATTTTAAAGCAGGTCGTATTTGTTTCCCAGACTGCCTTATTTTGTGTTTAGCAAAGAGTCAGTTTGTGGCTCAGCCTCTGGGTAGCAGTGTTCTGGGGTTGGCCTCTGGGGCTCTACGGCTTCTCTATCGCATTTAAAACTGATTTGGAGAGGTCCACTCTCCAGAGCTGGTTCCTTAATAGTTACCTGCTCTGTGTTGTTGCTGGGATTGAAAATCCCTCTATAGGCCAGACCCTGTTAACTCCCAGGGACTGATCAGATTATTTTAATCCTTGATCTCGTTCAGGGTGGAATCTGGGTGTGGCTGTGCTCCTTGCCTGGGGGCTGGGGGGAGGAGTCTCACTCTCTGGAGAGAATGGCTGCCCCAGTCCTGGGCTCAGGGGTGTCTCAGCGCTCAATTCGCTGCCACCTCTCCCAGCCCCCCTTCTCTCCTCAGTCTCTCCCCAGATTCCACTCCTCCGCACATTCTCCCTCTCTTTAGCACAGGTGAGTGTCTGTATCCGAAATATCTTATGAACAGGATTCAGTGAAAACAAACAAACAGACGCTGGACGCGGAAACGGGGAAGGCTTGGTTTCTGTAAGCTCTTCTCTTACCAGCACTGCATGGTCTGGTCAGCTCTTCAGGCTGCCCCCTTTAGGCTCAGTCCTCCGTGATCACAGAACCCTGCTCTCAAATCCCCCGGCGGCGCCAGGAATCCCACAGATCTCCTTTCCCCAGTCAGGGGCTGTGCCTGTCCCAAGGGACGCGGCTGTCTGCCATGCGGTCTCCCTCCGACCCTGTATTTCCTATTCTTATCTAATTGCTATGGCTAGCACTTCTAGTATTATGTTGAACAGGAATGGTGAAAGTGGGCATCCCTGTCTTGTTCCAGTTCTTAGGGGAAATGAGTTTAGTTTTTGCCCATTGAGTATGATGTTGGCTGTAGGTTTTTCATATAAGGCTTTTATTATGTTGAGGTATGATCCCTCTATTCCCACTTTGCTGAGAGTTTTTATCAAGAAAGGGTGTTGGATTTTGTCAAATGCTTTTTCTGCATCAATTGATATGACTATGTGATTTTTATCTCTCAATTTGTTTATGTGATGTATCATGTTTATTGCTTTGTGGATATTGTACCATACTTGCATCCCCGGGAGAAATCCTACTGGGTCATGGTGTATGACCTTTCTGGTGTAATGCTGGATCTGATTTGCTAGAATCTTGTTGTGGATTTTGGCATCTATGTTCATGAGGGATATTGGCCTGTAATTCTCTTTCCTTGTGTGTCTTTATATGGTTTTTATATTAGGGTAATGTTGGCTTCATAGAATGAGCTTGGAAGGTTTGCTTCCTCTTGAATTTTTTGAACTAGAGTGAGGAGGATAGGTTTTAGCTCTTCTTTGAATGTTTTTTAAAACTGCCCTGTGAAGCCCTCTGGCCCCAGGCTTTTGTTTGCTGGAAGCTTTTTGATGACTGTTTCAATTTCTTTCATAGTTATTGGCCTATTGAGATTTTTAGATTCTTCCTGATTGAGTTTTGGAAGGTTGTTTTTCTAGGAATATGTCTCTATTTCCTCTAGGTTCTCTAGTTTGTTGGAATAGAGTTGTTCATATTATCATTTTATTTTTTACAATCCTTTGTAATTCTGTGGGGTCTCTTGTTATTTTGCCTCTTTCATTTCTGATTTTGTTTATTTTGATCCTCTGTCTTTAGTTCTTGGTGAGCCTGGCTAGAGGTTCATCAATCTTGTTTATCCTTTCAAAGAAACATCTCCTGGTTTCATTGATCTTTTTTTTTTTTTTTGGCCTCTATGTAATTTATTTCTGCTCTTATCTTTATTATCTCCTTTCTTCTCACTCTGGGATTTTCTTGTTGCTCTCTTTCTAATTCTTTAAGTTGTAGAGTTAGAAGATCTATTACCATTTTTTTCTTGTTTTTTTTTGAAGTAGGCCTGTAGAGCTATGAACTTCCCTCTCAGGATTGTTTTCATTGTGTCCCATAGATTTTGGTTTGTTGTGTTTTCATTTTCATTCTTTTCCAGGGTGTTTTTAATTTCTTCTTTGATCTCTTTGGTAACCCATTCATTGTTTAATAGCATGCTATTCAGCTTCCAAGTGTTTGATTTTTTTATTTTTTATTGTAGTTTATTTCTAATATAGGCCATTTTCATCTGAGAAGATGCTTGATATGATTTCTGTCTTTTTGAATTTGGGAAGACTTTGCCTGTGTCCCAATATATGGTCTATCTTTGAAAATGTCTCATGTGCACTTGAGAAGAACATATATTTTGTGGCTCTGGGACGAAATATTCTGAAGATGTCAAATAAGTCCCTCTGATCTAGTGAGTCATTTAGGATTGCTGTTTCTTTGCCATTTTTTTGTTTAGTTGACTTATCCAGTGATATCAGTGGGGTATTAAAATCCCCTACTATGATTGTATTGTTGTTGATCTCCCCCTTGGTATCTTTGAGTAGGTTTTTTTTTTTATATCTGGGTGCTCTTGCATTGGGTGCATATATGTTTACCAAGGTTATGTCCTCTTTTTGTATCGACCCTTTTAGTATTGTGAAGTGGCCTTCCTTATCTCTTGTTATGGCCTTTACTTTGAGGTCTATTTTGTCAGATATAAGTATTGTTACCCCAGATTTTTTTTTTCCATTTGCCTGAAGGATATTTTTCCATACCTTCACTTTCAGTCTGTGTGAGTCCCTTGTTCTGAGGTGGGTCTCTTGTAGACAGCATATACAGTATAAGGGTCATGTTTTCTTATCCATTCAGCCACTCAATGTCTTTTGATTGGATTATTTAGTCCATTTACATTTAAGTTATTATTGATAGGTACTTATTTGTAGCTATTCTTTATTTTTTGTGCCTGTATTCCTTCTTCCCTTTTTATTTCTTCTTTTTACACCAGTCCCTTCAGCATTTCTTTCATTGCTGACTTGGGGTTGTGCTGCTCATGCAGCTTCCTTAGCCTTTTTTTTTTTTTTTTTTTTTTTTTTTTTGCCTATTAAGCTCCTTATTTACCCTGCTAATGCAGCTTCCTTAGCCTTTTTTTTGCCTATTAAGCTCCTTATTTACCCTTCAATTTTGAATGATAGCCTTGCTGAATAGAGTATTCTTGGATTCAGTCCCTTGCTTTGCATCACTTTGTAAACTTCCTTCCATTCCTTTCTGGCCTCATGTGTTCCAGTTGACTAACCATTTGATAATCTAATGGAAGATCCCTTGTATGTAACTTTATGTCTCTCTTTTGCAGCCTTTAAGATTATCTCTTTGCCCTGAACATTTGCCATTTTAATTATGATGTTTCTTGTTGTGAGTCTTTTCGTGTTCATCTTGTTTTGGACTCTCTGCACTTGTGTGATTTTTTCTTCCCCACATCCAGGAAGTTTTCTGACATTATTTCTTCAAATAAGTTTCCTAACCCTTGTTCCTCTTCCTGTCGTTTTGGCACCCCTATTATTCATGTGTTGCTTTGTTTCATGGACTGACTTGTTTGGTGTACACAATAAGAAATATTTCACTTTCGGAGAACAAGAAAAATTGGTTTATTTGCATTACACTTATTGATTTGTGCAGTTTTTCAGTATCTGGTAAGTTAATGCTCAGGAAAAAATAATTTTTATTAAAATGTTCTATTATTTTATGTTAACAATTACTCATTTATTTCAGCCCTTTGTATTTAGCATGTCTCTATTGAAATAAACCTAAGTTTCTATGAAAATTGAAGCTTTTTTTGTGTGGCCCACATAAACTTACACCTTGTTTATTTGGCCCATGTTACCCTTTGAGTTTGACATGCTTGTTCTAGATAATCCCTTGCACAACCCACACTGGCTGCCATTTGAACTTCCCCAGATTTAAGTAATAAAAGCTATGTCTTTTCCTTCTGGTCCCCCTCATGGCTTTTTCAGACTAGCAAAGAACAGCATGCACTCCCAGCACTGGAGCTCCTTCAGTACAGCAAGGATGTTAACCCTTCTTAGCTTAAAATTCAAAGACAGTATGCACATTTGAATAGATTAAGACTTATTGATTGATTGATTGACTGATTGATTGTTATTCCTCACTGGAGGATAGTTTTCCATTTACTTATAGGGAGAGTGGAAGAGAGAGGGAAAGACAGAGAGAAACATTGATGTGAAAGAAACACATTGATCTGTTGCCTCTTGCACAGGCCCCAACTAGGACCTGGGCAGGGAGGAGCCTGAAACCAAGGTATGTGCCCTTGACTAGAATCAAACCTGAGACTCTTTGGTCCGCAAGCCGACGCTCTATCCACTGAGTAAAACCGGCTACAGTAGATCAAGACTTTTAATTAAGAATCTGCATTATACCAGAAAAGCCAGAGCCTAAAATCCTCTGCCTCTACCAACATCTAGTTGTTTATGTTCTCAGTTAGCCTTACCCAAAGCAGCCCCGTGTTTCAGTAGTCAGTCAGCTTGTGTCTGGCAGCTAGTTTCCTCCAAGTAGGTAACTTAGGCATAGTCCCCAACCACTCACACATCATCCAGAGGTCCATGGAGCCTTCTCTCACCCAAGGGTGGTCAGGATTGATCTCATGGTTTTCCTGCAAGTTCTCAGGCTTCACCAGCATTCTAGAGGTCTAGGCATCTTTTATTGAGAGAATCATGGCAGGTCAGTTGAAAGGCTATGCTTGTGAATAGGAAAAACATTTAACTTTATTTAGCTTATCCTTTAGGGGGAGTATGCACATTTGAATAGGTTAAGGCTTTTTATGCATTGTATTTTTAAAAAAAGCCAGTAACTTGAAATCCAGGCATCTCTCAACACCTGCTTCTTGTTACTGGTCCTAATTAGCCTTACCCTGGGCCATATATACATGTCCAGTAGGCACCACATCACTGAATATCTGATAGCTGGTTATGTCCAAGCAGGGAGTTTTGAATGGTTATTTAAAAAATATATTGAATTTATTGAGGTGGCATTGGTTAGTAAAATTATATAGGACTCAGTTGTACATCATCTGTATATTGTATTATGTGTTCACCACCCCAAGCCAAGTCTCTTTCTATCAGCATTTATTTCTCCTTTACCCTCTTCTACCTCTCCACATACCTCTTCCTCTCTGGTAATCACCATACTGTTGTCTGTGTCTATGAATGTGCTTTTTGCTTAATCCCTTCACCTTTTCACCCATTCCCAATACGCCTCCCCTCTAATAGTTGTTAATAAGTTTCCTGTATCTATAAGTCTGTTTCTATTTTGTTTATTTATTTTGTTCATTAGATTCTGCATATGAGTGAAATCATATGGTATTTGTCTTTCTCTGACTGGTTATTTTCACTTAGCATAATACTGTCCAGCATGGATGAACTTGGAATGATTCTTAACCGCTGGCATAGCCTACCATTTCTTTAGAGATTCTTCCTCAACATAGATAGTTTCTATTTAGAAGTTCTTGCTAGTAAGGTCTTAAGGTTCTCTAGCATTTGAGATGTCCAGTTGTATTCTATTGAAGAAAAGCATGCCAGGTCAGTCAAAACACCCTTCCCTTATAAGACAAGGGTGTTACCTTTATTTTAAGCTTTTATTTCAATGGTAATATTCTCATTTGAATCAATTAAACCTTCCATTTAGGCGTCTACATTGTACTCAAAAAGCATGGCCTGGAAACTCCAGCGTCTGCCAACATCTATCTCTTGTTCTTGGTCCTGGTTTGCCTGACTCCAGGTAGCACAGGCATGCACAGTTAACATTTCAATGATCTTCTGACAGCTGGTGTTTTCCGGGCAGGAGAGATATGGGTGGATTTTAAAAACTAGCACAGCTCCCAGGAATTATGGAAGTGTTTCCCCCACCCAGAAATAGTCAGGACCCATTTGGAAATATTGTGTGCTAAAGTCCCAGCAGTCAAGATATTCAGGTATCTCTTATTGATAGCATCATGGTGGCCCACCGAAAGGACTTGCCTGGCAAGTCAAATATGTTTATATTTTTTAAGCTCAGACTTCAGAGAAAACATGTGCCTTTGAATAGGTTAGGGCATATAATTAGGCATCTGCATTGAACTCCAAAAGCCAGGGCCTGGGACTCCTGGGCTTTTCTAGCACCTGCCTATTGTTCCTGGTCCTGGTTACAATGATCCCAGGCAACACACACATGTGCATAAAACATGTGGTTGGTGATTGTATGGCAGCTGGTGACCTCCAGGCAGGATATCCCTAACCAACTGCACAGCCTATAAAGCTGGAAAGAGCCTTTCCCAACCCAGGGATGTTCAGCCCCTATTTAAATGTGCTCTGTGTTTAAGTCCTGGGCTTCTCCGGCAGTCAAAGTTTTCAGATGTCTGTTATTAAAAGAAACATGTCCTGCCAGCCAAAAGACCCTGCCATGGCAAGGCAAGGATATTACCTTATTTTAGCCCAAATTTCAAAGGGAACATGTGCATTTTAATAGATTAAGACTAAAGTGGTAATCTAAACTGTACTGGAAAAGGAAGAACTTAAAACACTCAGCCTCTTCTAACACCTGACTCTTGTTTATGTTCTGAGTAGCTTTACTTAAAGAGGCACCCATATGCACAGTAATCAGTCAGCCTACCTCTGTCAGCCAGTGTGCTGTTGCAAGAAGGGAAGTTAGGAGCAGTACTCCACCACTCACACTATATCCAGAGGTCCTTGGAGCTTTCCCTAACCCTAGGGCAGTCAGTGTTTATTTGGATGGGTGTTAAGCAAGTTTCCAGGTTTGTTGGGGGTATATAAGTACAAAGAAAAAAGAGGTGGGTGATGTGCTGTGTCTAATATGATGTAGCTCTATTAGATTGGGAAAGGCTCAGAACTTAAGGCTTCTCCAGAGAAATATGGAGATAAATAGAGTGTTTCTCTAATATCCTGACCTCTGGCAATCAGACAACAGAGAGCAAAATACTATGGGCTTCTAGAAATGATAATTAGAAGCCAGTAAATTCCACTAAATAGAAACATACACACAAGTAGAAAACATAAACATCCATAGAAAAGTTGAAGAGGATCCCAGAATGTCAAGCTGAACTGTTGAATGAAGGTCTTTCCATGGCAAAGCAAGTTCATAAAGACTGTGACAGGAAGCTATTTCTTCAAATGTCAAGACATCAGTGTTAAGCTACAACAAATACAAAACAAACAAATAAACAGGAAAACATGATATAATGAAAAGAAGAAACTAAACCTCCAGCAACAAACCTAAAAGAATTGTAGGTCTATGAATTACCTGATACTTTTAAAAAATTGTTTTAATGAAGCACAATCCTATATAATAAAAGCCTAATATGCAAATAGACCAAACAGTGGAATGACCAGTCACTATGATGCACACTGGCCACTAGGGGGCAGATGCTCAACGCAGGAGCTGCCCCCTGGTGGTCAGTGTGCTCCCACAGGGGGAGCGCCACTCAGCCAGAAGCCAGGCTCACGGCTGGTGAGTGCAGTGGCGGTAAGGAGTGAGGGGTCCTGGACTGCGAGTGGGATGTCTGACTGCTGGCTTAGGCCGGGACCCCCACCCCCACCCCCAATCAGCCCCAATTGCCGGACAGGCCAAGGGACCCCACCTGTGCATGAATTCATGCACCAGGCCTCTAGTATGTTATAACACTGATGGACAATTAAATGAAATTACACAAATAATACACAAACAAGCCCTAACTGGTTTGGCTCAGTGGATAGAGCATCGGCCTGTGGAGTCAATGGTCCCAGGTTTGATTCTGGTCAAGGGCATGTACCTTGGTTGTGGGCACATTCCCAGTAGGGGGTGTGCAGGAGTCAGCTGATTGATGTTTCTCGCTCATCAATATTTCTAACTCTCTATCTCTCTACATTCCTCTCTGTAAAAAATCAATAAAATATATATTTTTTTAAAAAATAAAAAATAATAAACAAAATAAGAATATTGACTAAGATACAAATTATGAAAAATAACAAATTCTTGAGTTGAAGAATACAAAAAAATGAACTGAAAATTGTGTGAGAAAATTAAAAAACAGGCTTCATGTTCAGAGTAATAAAAATCATCAAACTTAAAGACATCATTGGAAAGTATTCAGTCAGAGGCATAAAAGAAGAAGAATAAAAAAGAGACAAGAAAATATATGGGACATATAGGATGCCATCAAAAGAACCATATATACATTATAGAGGCCTCAGAAGGAGAAAAGAAAGACAGAAATATTTTATAAGAAAATAATGACTGAAAACTTCCCAAATAACTAGAGAAAAATAGGCATTCAGACTTATGGAGCCCAAAATAATTTAAATAGAATGGACTTAAAGAAGGCTATGCAGAGATATACTATACATCAAATGTCAAAAGTCATACAAAAATTTTGGAAAGCATCAAAAAATGTGACTAATCTTTCTCAAAGAAGACTTTATAAGACTTCCAGTGGATTCCTTGGCAGAATTCTTGTAGACCAGAAGAAATAATGTGATATATTCAAAGAGATGAAAGAAAATAAGCTATTGGCAAGGAATAGTATATCTGGAAAAACTAGCCTTCAGAAATGGAGAGGTAAATATTTTCCAGACAAACAAAAGCAGACAGAGTTAGTCACCACCAGACCTGCCTTATAAGAAATTCTAAAGATAGTTCAATTTGAAATAAAATGATGCTGAACAGGAACATGAAGACATTTGAAAATGTAAAATGCATTGGTAAAGAAGATGTTGGCATAGGTAAATACCGGTACTTGCCACCTCCCACAAGCACATCAAAATTACAACCAAAATATAGAACAACCATCATTCAGAACCACCTGAAATCTGGCTGAATAGAAGTCCTACAACTAGAGAAGTAAAGAAAGCTCATTGAAACTGGTAGGATGGGCAGAGATGTGGAATTGGCTGGTCTGACACCCACTTGTGGCGTGTTTATTTAGGAGGAATATCTCAGCTCCAGAGGCCTTCTGTGAGAAGCAAGGGGTCCCAGGCCCACAACAGACCCCCATCCCAGAGTGCCAGAGCTGAGAAGTTCTTGAAAATTTGGCCTGTAAAAACCAGCAGGGATTGTAACACACAGTTGTCTGGAGACCTAGCAGTTCCTCCTAAAGGGCCATGACATGAACTTACATGATCTCATTTCCTCTGAGTTCCAGCGACAGCTTTGGGGGATCTGGGGACATATGGGGTGGAACTGGATTGTCCGGCATCTGGTCAGGAACTCAGCGCAGCACTCTCTGAAACAGGGTCACTCACAGGAGTCATTGTTCCTGTGCTGCAACCTCCCCTGTTGCAGAGCTACTAGTAACTGGCAGCCATATCTGAGTTTATATCAGTGAGGCCAACACTGTTCACTCTGCCCTGAGACCCTGCCCCATCTAATTTCCAGCCCCACCAAAGATGTTTACAGTGACTTTTCCATATGAATGGCCTATCCTAGCTCAGACTTTTCTAAAAACTCTTAAACAAACAGAAGTTGGAATCAGCATGCCCCAAACCTATCAATAAGAATCCCAAGATCCAGCACTAGTACCAGCCTGCCTTGCTTCACAGCTGGGACCTGCCTGGGCACTTCCAAGCCCAATGCAAGCAGCATCCATCTGCAGAACTCTCTGTAGCTCCAGCTGGGCATGCTCAGGCAGTGGACAACTTTGCACCTCCTGGGAGGCCCCAGAACCAGTGTGGCAGAAGCCAATTCCAGCATGTCAGCAGGGCTGAATCATCTCAAGGTGGCTGAGGGCATTTCCCCAAACCTGAAAAGGATGCATAAAATGATTGCTTGCTGCCAGACAGCTGAGGGCATTTTAATCTACATGTTATTGCCTCCTACTGGCCAAACACCTGAACAGCCGAAGGCAATTCCTCCAATCTGACAGTGGATTCTATATACCAAACCCTACCCTTTGATGTGTATATCTACCTTGCTTTAGGACAATTTGTGTTAATAAAAAGCATAGGGCCCTGAGACAAGTAGAACTCAGTTCCTTTATCTAAGTCTTCTCTGGCTCCCCAAAATGCCTTTCAAAATTATGTTTCGTCTCTGGACTCTTGATTAATTTACATACAGTGCCTTCTCCAGATTCCTGAACCCTTCAAGATGCTGTTATCAAGACCACCAGCATTGGGAGAAACTAAGATGGCGGCATAGATAAACACCGGGAAATTGTCGCCTCACACAACAATTGAAGAATGCCGCAAGGGTCAGAGCGAAAATCGTCCAGAACAACAGGAAGGCTGGCTGAGTGTAATTTCTACAACTAGAAGAAAACAGGGGCACGCTGAGAGCCAGGGGAGCTGCGGAGGTGAGGTGCAGAGGTGCGGAGGTGAAGTGCAGAGGTACAGCGGCGGCTGGCGCGCGCGGAAAGGGGGTGGCGCCTGAGGACACGGCTGTCTTTTTGAATCACAAGCTCCCGACTGCTCTGAACTCCGGTTCCAGTGGGTCTCTGGGGACCCAGGGCTCATACGGGGAGAGGCTGGTCTGTCAGGCGGCAGCGGGCGAACTTGAGGGCGGCTTTCCCTCAGAGGTGCTTGCAGCCTTTACCAGGACACTGAGACGCACGACTCCGGGCGCAGAGAATCACCATAGCTGCTTTCACCGCCCTTTGACTCCCTGAGACCCCGCCCCACCCAGGCTGCGGCAGAGGCTTTTGCATGTGAATGTACCTAACTACAGCCCAGCCAGGCAGACCCGGAACTTCCAAGAGAAGGCCCAAGGCCCCGCAGCGGCTTGCATTGCTTCACAGCTGAGCCTCTTAGTGGCTCCTGCTGTGTGGCCTCAGGCAGGGGCTGAATCAGCACCTCCTTAGATCCAGGAGCCACTCTACCCAGTGGTCAGAGGGGGACCATTCTCCAACTTCAGACACAGCTGATTCCCACAGCCAATTGGCCTGGAGGTCAATTCCTCCCAGTGATCCTACAACAACCAAGGCACCAAGAGTGCACCAAGAGTGTCTACCCCAGGTAACTGGGGAGGCTGAGCCACTGGGCCCTACAGGACACCTGGCGCGCAGGGCCACTCTATCAACACAGGGAAGCAGCCAAAATGCGGAGACAAAGAAAAAGGTCACAAATAGCAGAAACGGAGGAAAGCAAACGACTGGATATACAGTTCAAGGCCACGTTTATAAGGTTTTTCAAGAATTTTATGGAAACCGCTGATAAATTTAATGAATCCCTCAAGGAGTATAGTGAGACCATGGAGGACATGAAAAAGGACCAACTAGAAATTAAGCATACACTGACTGAAATAAAGAATAATTTACAGAGATCCAACAGCAGACAAGAGGATCCCAAGAATCAAGTCAAAGATTTGAAATACAAAGAAACAAAAAATACCCAACCAAAAAAGAAAAAAGAAAAGAGATTAAAAAAATATGAAGATAGTGTAAGGAACCTCTGGGACATCTTCAAGCGTACCAACATCAGAATTATAGGGGTACCAGAAGGAGAGAGAGGGCAAGATATTGAAAACCTTTTTGAAGAAATAATGACAGAAAACTTCCCCTACCTGGTGAAAGAAATGGACTTACAAGTCCAGGAAGCGCAGAGAACCCCAAACAAAAGGAATCCAAAAGAGGACCACACCAAGACACATCATAATTAAAATGCCAAGAGCAAAAGATAAAGAGAGAATCTTAAAAGCAGCAAGAGAAAGACAGTCAGTTACCTACAAGGGAGTACCCATTCGACTGTCAGCTGATTTCTCAACAGAAACCATGCAGGCCAGAAGAGAGTGGCAAGAAATATTCAAAGAGATGAATAGCAAGAACCTGCAACCAAGATTACGTTATCCAGCAAAGCTATCATTCAGAATGGAAGGTCAGATAAAGAGCTTCACGGATAAGAAAAAGCTAAAGGAGTTCATCACCACCAAACCAGCATTATATGAAATGCTGAAAGATATTCTTTAAGAAGAGGAAGAAGAAAAAGGAACTCTTACCATTTGCCACAGCATGGATGGAACTGGAGAGCGGATAAATACCACAGGATCTCACTCATTTGTGGAATATAATGAACAACATAAACTGATGAACAAGGACTGATCCAGAGACGGAGAGGCATTGATTGGACTGTCGGGCCTTGGAGGGAAGGTAGGGGAGGGTGGGGGCAAGGGGGAAAGATCAACCAAAGGACTTATATGCAAGCATATAGGCCTAACCAATGGACACGGACAACGGGGGGGTGAGGGGATGAGCGGGGGGGGGGGGGGTAGAGGGTACACATATGTAATATCTTAATCAATAAAAAATATTAAAAAAAAAGACCACCAGCATTACCAGTGTACCCGGTGGGCAGCTTCAGACCATACCAGATTACAATTCTACATACCCACAAGCAACACACTCAAGGGGCAGACTCAGTGAGCACCAAAGCCCCACTGCAGCAAGTCCTGCTCCATAGGGGTGTCTCCTGCACAGCAACTTTTCCATTATAGTTGCATCTGGTAGCTAATTGGCCTGGAGGTCAACTGCTCCCAGTGATGACAACATCAACCAAGGCTCAACTACAACAAGATTATGCACACAGCCCACACAAGGGTACACCTAGAGGGCCCAGCTCAGGTGACTGGGGAGGCTGAGCCACTGGGCCCTACAGGACACCCACTACACAAGTACACTTTATCAAGTCTTGGAGACATAGCAGATTTACCTAATGCATAAAAACAAACACAGGGGAGCAGCCAAAATGTTAAGACAAAGAAACATACCACAAATTGAAGAAATCAAAGCAAGCAAAATACTGGGTACAGAGTTCAAAAAAATGGTTATTGGTTGCTCAAGGAACTTAATGAAAGCTTCAGTGGACTTAATGAGAGCTTCAAGTGACTTAGAAAGACTTTCAAGGATCTTAGCGAAAATGTCAAAGACATGAAAAAGGACCAGTCAGAAATTAAGCATACACTAACTGAAATAAAATAATAATTTACAAGGATTCAACAGTAGAGTAGAGGAGTCTAAGAATCAAATCAATGATTTGGAATATGAGAAAGTAAAAATCACCCAATCAGAAGAGCAAAAAGAATCCAAAAATATAAAGATAGTGTAAGGAACCTCTGGGACAACTTCAAGCATACCAACCTTTGTATTATGGGGATGTCAGAAGGAGAAGAGGGAGAGCAAGATATTGAAAACCTATTTGAAGGAATAATGACATAAAACTTTCCCTACACGGTGAAAGAAATAGGCTTACATTTCCAGGAAGCCTAGAGAGTGCCAAACAATAGGAATCCAAAGAGGCCCACACCAAGACACATCATAATTAAAATGCCAAAGTTTAAAAACAAAAAGAGAATCTTAAAAGCAGCAAGTGAAAAGCAGTTAGTTACCTACAAGAGAGCACCCATACAACTGTCAGCTGATTTCTCAACAGTAACTTTGCAGGCCAGAAGGGAATGGCAAGACATATTAAAAAATATGAATAGCAAGGACATACAACCGAGATTACTCTACCAAGCTAAGCTACCATTTAGAATTGAAGGTCAGATAAAGAGCTTCACAGACAAGGAAAAGCTAAAGGAGTTCATCACCACCAAGCCAGGATTACATGAAATGTTGAAGATATTATTTAAGAAGAGGAATTAAAAAAATATTAACAATAAAATGGCAAAAAATACTATCAACAATTGAATATAAAAACAAAAATAAATAAATAAGAAATCTAATGAACAAAATAAATTGATAAATAAAATAGAATCAGAGGCATGGAACAGACTGATGAATCTCAGAGGGAATGGGAGCATGGAGGGCGTGACATCAGCTATATGGTGCAACAGTAAGTTTCCTGATCATATTCCCCACCTGCAATAATAATTTGGCAGCCACTCAGAGAAAAAAAAGTGCATTTTTGAGAGTGTTGGTATCAAAGTAGGAGATTGTGAAACTCAGGTGGAGCCAAAGAACAAAGAGACACATTTTGACTATTTAAGCCTGTCCCCAGGAAGTTGACACATTAACTGTGATCATGGCTACAGATCTGGAAACTGCTCCATAACCCTATAGACTCAGCTAAAGCCCTGCTTGGTGTTGGTCCTTCCACCAGTACTATAAGCCAAGGGTTCTTGGAGGAGTTGTGCCTACCAGCAACTAAGACAAGAAGCTGGAAGACTTTGGTCCTGGAATGTACTGTGAAGTGGCCTGTGAACCAGATATAGCCCCTTATGACTGTGGTCCAGGAACCCCTGAAGGTAAGTCCACTCAACTCTATCTGACTCAGATTTTGAAAGAGTCCTATAACTTGGCTTAGGCACTTCTAGCTGTACTCAGAAAGTAGTTTTACTTTACCTTGGACCTGATGGTAGCCACATGTGTCTGCTTACCTGGCCACAGGCATGAAGTCAAAGGACCCAAATTTAGTTCCTGAAGTGAACACTTGTCTCAGCACCACTCTAGTGAACAAATTCTTAGAGTCTACCCAGGGACCAGACAGGATTGACACCTACCCAAATCCCTGATAAGAGTATTGCAAAATGTCAAACTGAAGATGTAGCAACTATTCTCATGATCAAACACCAACCTAGCACAACTGAAATTTCAGAGGAAATTCCATCAGCCCAGGGAACTGATAGGATAGTATCTTTTACTACCAAAATCAGAGTGTAAAGACTGGAATAGGTGTTTCCTCCTTCAAAGATGCAGACCCTAACAGAAAGCTACAGGGATCATAAAAATTAGGGCAAATACGACACCTTCAGAAGAAAATAATAAAGTCACAGAAACTATCCCTAAAGAAATAAAGATCTACAAATTGCCTATAAAATAATTAAAATTATATTTTTGTGGATACATCTAGAACAGTGATGGCGAACCTTTTGAGCTCAGTGTGTCAGCATTTTGAAAAACCCTAACTTAACAAAGACTTATATTTTTGATATTTATTTTATATATTTAAATGCCATTTAACAAAGAAAAATCAACCAAAAAAATGAGTTCGCGTGTCACTCTGACACGCGTGTCATAGGTTCGCCATCACTGATCTAGAGAAAGGGAAATTAAGGATAAAATGAAAAGAAATGGGACTACACCAAAATAAAAAGTTTCTGCAAAGCAAAAGAGACCATAAACAAAATGAAAAGGGAACCCACTGTATGGGAGAACATATTTGGCAATGATACATCTGATAATGGCTTAATCTCTAAAATATATAAGGAACTCATACAACTTAACAATAGGAAGACAAACAATCCAATTTAAAAAGGAGCAAAAGAACTAAATAGATACTTCTCCAAAGTGGACATACAGATGGCTAAGATACATATTAAAATATGCTCAAAGTCACTGACCATCAGAGAAATGCAAATTAAAATGATAATGAGGTATCACTTCACACCTGTCAGAATGGATATCATCAACAAATCGACAAATGACAAGTGCTAGTGAGGATATGGAGAAGAGGGAACCCTCATACACTGCTGGTGGGAGTGCAGACTGGTGCAGTTATTGTGGAAAACGGTATGGAGTTTCCTCAAAAAATTAAAAAGGGAACTCCTGTTTGACCCAGTGATCCCACTTCTGGGAATATATCCTAAAAACCCCAAAACATGAATCAGAAAGAATATATGCACCCAGATGTTCATAGCAGCCCAATTTACAATAGCTAAGACCTGGAAATATCCCAAGTGCCAATCAGTAGATGAGTGGATAAAAAATCTGTGGTGGTCTCTACAAATTCAAGAAGATTGAAATTATATCAAGTATCTTCTCAGATCACAATAGCATAAAATTGGAAATCAGCTACAATAAAAAAAATTGAACATATGGGAGCTAAATAGCATGCTATTAAACAATGAATGGGTTACCAAATAAATCAAAGAAGAAATAAAAAATATCCTGGAAACAAATGAAAATGAAAACACAACAATCCAAAACCTATGGGACCCCAGAAACATAGATGCTAACTAAAATCCTCAACAGAAATTAGGTAACCAGATCCAGCAATATATTAAAAAAGATCTAAAAAATGATCAAGTGGTATTTATTTTAAGGATGCAAGGTTGGTACTATATCTGCAAATCAATGAATGTGATACACCACATAAACAAAATGAAGGATAAAAATCACACAATCATATCATTAGTTGCACAAAAGCATTTGATAAAATCCAGCACCCATTTATGATGGAAAAAAAACTGTCAATAAAGAAGAAATAGAGGGAACATACCTCAACATAATAAAGGCCATAAATGACAAGCCCATAGCCAACATCATATTCAATAGGGAAAAACTACAAGAATTTGCCTTAAGATCAGGAACAAGACAGAAATGTCCACTTTCACCAATCTTATTTAACATATACTATCAACATATACTATAAGACCTAGCCACAGAAATTACTGGTAGACAAGAGTAATCTACACTAATAAAAGACAAAGATGCTAATTGACTGTACCTTCACTATGCCACAAGTCACGCCCACCAGCCAATCAGAGCGACTATATGCAAATTAACCCAACCAAGATGGTGGCCGTCAGCCACAGAGCTGGAGCAAGCAGGAGGCTTGGTTGCCCGGGCGATGGAGGAAGCCAAGCTTCCCACCTGCCCTGAGATGGCTGTGGCCTCCACTCATGGCAATAAAGTTTCAATTATAGAAGACAAATAAATCCCAGATACCTGCTTCCAGCTAGCCTCCACTGGAAGCTTGGGTGGCTCGGGGCCATGGCCATCCTGTAAACAGCCATCAGCCCCTCACCCAGGATGGCCACACTTTCATGGGGTGAGGGTCCCTGCTGGGGGGCTTGGCCAGCCTGCAAACAGCCATCAGCCCCTCACCCAAGCTGGCCACACCCTCATGGGGTGAGGGTCCCCACTGGGGGACTTAGCCAGCCTGAAAACGGCTCTAAGTCCCTCACCCAGGCTGGCCAGGCACCCCAGGGGAGACCCCCACCCTGAAGGGGCTGTAGCCAGCCTGCACACAGCCATCAGTCCCTCACCCAGGCTGGCCAGGCACCCCAGCAGGACCCCCACCTGAAGGGGGTGTGGCCAGTCTGAAAACGGCCCTCAGCCCCACACCCAGGCTAGCCAGGCACCCCAGCAGGAACCCCACCCTGATCCAGGACACCCTTCAGGGCAAATCAGCTGGCCCCCACCCATGCACCAGGCCTCTAGCCTATATAATAAAAGGGTAATATGCAAATTGACCCTAATAGCAGAATGACTGAGAATGACTGGTCACTATGACACACACTGACCACCAGGGGGCAGATGCTCAATGCAGGAGCTGCCCCCTAGTGGTCAGTGCGCTCCCACAGGGGGAGGTCTGCTCAGCTACAAGCCAGGCTGATGGCTGCCAGTACAGTGGTGGTGGTGGGAGCCTCTCCCGCCTCCTCAGCAGCGCTAAGGATGTCCAACTGCAGCTTAGGCCTGCTCCCCACTGGCAAGTGGACATCCCCCGAGGGCTCCTGGGCTGCCAGAGGGATTTCTGACTGCCAGCTTAGGCCCAATCCCCCAGGGAGCAGGCCTAAACCAGCAGGTGGTCATCCCCTGAGGGGTCCCAGACTGCGAGAGGGCACAGGCCTGGCTCAGGGACCCCCCGAGTGCACAAATTTTATATATATACACTCAGGCAAGAAAAATAATAGAAAAAATAAGCAAATACTATTTCAAACTAAAAAACTTTTGCACAGCAGAAATATCTTCATAACAAAATGAAGATGATTTATTAAACGTGTGCACATATTCATCAATGATACAAGAAGTTAATTTTCAAAATTTATAGAGAAGCCATACAATTCAACACCAAAAAAACACAAGCAATCCAGTTAAAACATAGACAGAGGACATGAATGGACACATCTCCAAAGAGGATGTACTTATGGCTAATAGATATATGAAAAGATGCTCAGTGTCACTAATCATCAGGAAATGTAAATTAAAACCACAATGAGATATCGGTTCACATCTTTTAGAATGGCTATCATCAATAAATCTTCAAACAACAATTCTTGGGGAGGATATAGATAAAAGGGACCCTTCAGGTATTGTTGGTAAGAATGCCGATTGATGCAGCCACTATGGCAAACATTATGGCGGTTCCTCAGAAAATTGAAAACAAAACTGTCTTATGACCCAGGAATTTCATCTCTGGATATATATTCAAAGAAATGCAAAACATTGATTTGAAAGAATGAATATACCCCTGAGTTCATTACAACATTATTTACAACTAGAGGTCCAGTGCACGAATTTGTGCATCGGTGGGGTCTGGCTAGCCTGCCTCGATCAGCCCAATAGGCCCGTCCAGCCATGGGAAAAGGATGCATGAGGTTGGCTGGGTGGCAAACCCCTGGTTTAACTCCTGGTCAAACTCCCAGTCAAAGGGACAATTGCCTATTAGCCTTTTATTATATAGGATAGCTAAGATATGGAAGCAACCCAATTGCCCATAATTAGAAGAGTGATATATATATACAATTAGATTACTCAACAGTAAAATGAATGAAATGTTACCATTTGCAAAAGCATGGAAGGACCCAGAGTGTAGTATGGTAAGTGAAATTAGCCAGAGAAAGACAAATACCATATGATTCCACTTACAGGTGGAATATAAATAACGAATTTTTTTAAAAAAAATGAAATAGACTCATAGATACAGAGAACAGACTAATATTTTGCCAGAGGGGAAGGGGTTGAGGGACTGGTTAAAACATTTAAAGAGATTAAGTACAAATTGGTAGTTACAGAATATCTGGGAATGTAAAGTACAGCTTACAGAATGTAGTCAACTATATTATAATAACCATTTATGGTGCCAGCTGAGTACTGTAATCATTGGGAGAACCCTTTGTAATGTATACAATTAACTAACCATTATGTTATACACCTAAAACTAATACAAAATAATATTAAATGTAAAGTATAATTGAAAAATAAATTATGGTTTTGACTCTAACATTTAAGTCTTTAATCCATTTTGAACTAATTCTTGTGTATGGGGTAAGAAGATCGTTTAGTTTCATTTTTTATAGGTATCTGTCCAATATTCCAACACCATTTATTGAATAGACTATCTTTATGCCATTGTATGTTTTTACCTCC
Organism: Myotis daubentonii; assembly: GCF_963259705.1. Taxonomy (NCBI): domain Eukaryota; kingdom Metazoa; phylum Chordata; class Mammalia; order Chiroptera; family Vespertilionidae; genus Myotis; species Myotis daubentonii. The sequence continues at coordinate 101,049,791 of NC_081861.1, read as the reverse complement.
TTTGTCAAATATCAATTGACTATAAATATGTGGGTTTATTTCTGGGCTTTCTATTCTGTTCCATTGATCTATATGTCTGTTTTTATGCCAGTACCATGCTGTTTTGATTACTATGGCCTTGTAGTATAGTTTGATATCAGATAGAGTGATACTTCCAATTTTGTTCTTCTTTCTCAAGATGACTGTTGGTATTCTGGGTCTTTTGTAGTTCAGTATAAATTTTTGGAATTTTTTTCAAGTTCTGTGAAATGCACCATCAGTATATTGATAGAAATTGCCTTGAATCTATAGATTGCTTTGGATACTGTGGACATTTTATTGATGTTAATTCTTTGTATCCATGAACTCAGTATATAATTCCACACATTTGTATCTTCTTTAATTTCTTTCTTCAGTGTCTTATAATTTTTATACTAAAGTTATTTTACATCCTTGGTTAAATTTATTCCTAAGTAACTTATTTTTCTGTTGTTGCAATAGTAAATGCAATTGTTTACTTAGTTTCCCTTGCTGATAGTTCATTCTTGGTGTAGAAAAATGAAACAAATTTCTGGATATTTATTTAGTATTCTGCTACTTTACTGAATTCATTTATCTGTAGCTGTTGATACAATCCTGTGTTTTTTATCATTTATTTTGTTTATAAGGTATATCACATTTATTGATTTGCAAATATTATACAAAGTTTGCATTCCAGGAATAAGTCCTACTTGATCATGGTGTATGATCTTTTTAATGTATTGCTGGATCCTGTTTGCTAATATTTTGTTAAAGATTTTAGCATATGTGTCCACAAGGGATATTGGCCTGTAATTCTCTTTCATGTAATGTCTTTACTGATATCTGGTTTTAGGATTAGGAAAATTCTTGCCTCGTAAAATAAGTTTGAGAGTCTTCCTCATCTTTCATTTTTTGGAAAAGTTCAAAAGGGATAGGTGTTAGTTTTTTTGTTTGTTTTTTGAGTGTTTGGTAAAATTCACCTGTGAGCCCATCTGCTCCAAGATTTTTGTTTATTGGACATTTTTTGCTACTGCTTCAATTTCCCTAGTTGTAATCTGTATGTTCAGATTCTCTGATTCTCCCTGATTTAGTTTTGGATGTCTGTATGTTTCTAGGAAATTATCCAATTTGTTGGCATATAGTTGTTCATACTATTTGTTAACAACAGGTGTCATGCATACCCAGCTTCTGCTGCCAAGTGTCGAAAATGTGGGGAACTACTGACCAGGACCACTTCTGGATTTCAGCCTTCCAATGGACCTGGTTGGTTTTGGTTATGCAGCCCTTGCAACATTCAGAACTATTTTGGGATATAAGCAGAGAGTATCATGGATATGTATATGATGGGAAAAAAAGATGGCACCAAATTAAAACCTGTAAACAACAATTAAAAGTTGATATATCAAGACTTCTAGATGGCTGAAAACTCAGTGGAGGTTGCACCCACCTGTTCCCAGCCCCATACCAGATTTACAGCTAAATTACAGCATAATCAATCTGAACAACCAAATGAAGATTAACTGAACCAAAATATTATAAACAAGCCCTTTTTACATACAAACTAGTAAGAAGGACTGAGACTTGAGAAGGGATAGGCTATGCACACAGGTGCAGTGCCCACTGAGAAGTTAGAGGGATATGACAGCTGCAGGACTTCCTCCCTATAGGAGTGTGGGGTCTTAACCCCACAAAGAGATCATCAACCCAAGCAACAGAGAAAGGAGGAGGAGACCACATAGCATCTGGTGGTGAAAATCAGTGGGGATTCAGTTTGCCTGGGAGACTCATATCATACCCTCCCAGGGAAGAGTGCTTCTAATGTTATAGCACCAACTTGAGTAGTTCACACTCTAGACTCTGACTGCTGGTGAAGCCTCGCTGCAGTGACTTTAAGGGGCCCTCTATTTTCTAGGGAGGCTTTTGGTGGAGACACAGACAGTGACTAAACTGTGTGGCTTGGGAATGAGGACCTCTCTCTCCCACCTTGAGAGCACCTCCAATGCCCCCCACCCCAACCTGTTTGGTCACTAGTGCTGCATTGTTTTGCTGAGTTTAAACTTGGCTCTATCCAGTTTGGTTCAGCAGTGTAGGGGATGTATGCCTAGTTGAGAATTTCAACCCTACTCTGCTGAGACCACCTATACAGAGATATCTGACTCAGGGCTGGGAACTTTGGCCCCATCATGCTTGGTTTGGGAGCACAGAGGGACTGGGGAGCCAGAAAGCTGGAATTTTCAAACTGTGTCTCCCAGGAGGCTTCTTTCTGGGAGCCAGAAAGACAAGTGCTGGGCTGTGTGGCTATATTGAGGGGAGGCAAATCAAAATTTCCCTGCTAGTTCAGCTTGTACTACTCAGAAAATGAGAAGTGCCTAACCAACATCTACAGGCATGCAAGCACCACCTCCAAAGGGTTACTGTTTGGATCAACCCTGCCAAGTCCCAGATAACTCCACTGGGTGAAGTCCCAAGGAGAAAAAGAAGAGGGGATCACAGTGGGGACATTCAAAGTGTGAGACCCAAGAAGACTAGTGTCTAGTACTGGGACAAAGTGCTTATACCCTCCTGTGGGCTGGGCCAGCATAATCATCAGTTGAAGATCCTTAATGTATCCCTCTGAACCTGTAGCAGCTTAGCATGCTGTTGCAGAGAGGATGGCTGTATGTACCCAACCTGGATATGCACCAAGCCCTGCTAGGGGGAACTAAAGTTGAAGACTCTGACAAAGACTGAGGTGTTGGCTTAGAAGCAGGGGATACTTTCCCATAACTGAGTGCCTGAATGAATGATCCCCAAGTGTGAGACACATGAGCTCTATCATCCTGACCCTGGTTGCCCTACCCTATAGAACTCTCAACCTAGGGAGGGGCTGTGGACCTCTGCTAGCCTGGGGTCATCCTATAGTCTTTCTTTGGAAGGCTATGGAGAAATACCATACTCCCTGAGAGGGAAGTGGTTTAGCTGACAGGTGGAGGCGGGCCTCAGGGAGCCTCAGGCCTTTTACAGATCTGCTCCCAATGATACACTGAGAGAAGCCAACCTTTACACAGGTATAGTAGATGCAAACACACAGAGCAAACAGTGTGATAACTTCAGACAGGTAGCCCAAGGTAGATTGCACACAATATCTGAGTGAAACCTATACCTGAACCCCATCCAAATGAACCCAGAACCAACACAACCAGTGTTGAGCTTCAGAACACACCAGAACTTGACCCAACTGGCCACACAAGCAGCACACTCAAAGGTGGATTGTGGAAGCATTAGAACCTAATGGGAACAACCCTGCCTCAGAGGGCAGCCCCTTACAGTGTCTCAAACATGGTGATTGAGGTTTACCCTTATAGTCACCCAGCCTGGAGAGGGTAATTCCACCTATGAAAGGGCCAAGAGTATTCAAGACTCAACTACATAACACACAAGAAACATTCCGGAACACAGAGCTCAGGTGGTCTGGAAGATTGTGCCACTGAGCCCAACAAGAAACCTTCATCATAAAGCCATCATTAATGTTTGAAATTTTTAGCAGATCTACCTAACACAGAGAGACAAAATGGGGAGACAAAGAAACATGCCCTCCAAAAGAGAAATCCCCAGAAAAATAATTAAATGAGATGGATGAAATGAAAGCAACCAAAATACCAGACACATAGTTTAAAACAATAGTTATAAAGATTCTTAAAAGACCTTATGTGAAAAGTAGATGATCTCAGTGAGAACTTAAACAAAAAGATAGTAAGCATGAAAAAGTTAATAGAAACCATAAAAAGTAACCATCAGAAATGAAAAATACAATATCTGAAATGAAAAATACACTACAAAAAATCAGCAGCATTTAAGATAAAGCAGAGGATCAAATCAGCAAATTAGAGGACAAGATAACTGTAAGCATCCAAGCAGAATATATAAAAAAAGAGAGAGAATTAAGAGAAATGAGGAAAGTCTAATGGATCTCTAGTACAACATTAAGTGTTACAATATCTGCTTCATAAAGGTACCAGGAGAAGAGACAGGGCAAGGGATAAAGAACATGTTTGAAAATTTTCCTAAACTAGTAAAGAAAAAAGTCACAAAAGTTCAGAAAGCACAGAGAATCCCAATCATGATGAACCCAGAGACCCACAACAAGACAGATAATAATAAAAATGGCAAAGGTTAAACACAAAGAGAGAATCTGTGAATGCCGCATCCAATTGCAGCTATGGTTCATGATCTGGAAAAGGGACTGCGCACAAACGAATACACCAGATAAGAAATATGAATTTAGAAGGCATGGGGGGCCAGGCGGAAAACCTTTTGCTAGTGGAGAGGCTCCACTGGGACCTAGGCCCTGTTAGCTTTTATTCAATTTTAGAATACACATCTTGCCCTTAGGTAGGCAGGCAACCTGCTAGCAGACAGACTATCTTAGAGGTCAGTATATATTAGTAAAAAATAAAGACTATTAGGTAAGGAAATTGTTTGAGCTACCATTGTCTTGACAGAACAATTGGTGCATAGCTTTAGCCCTTGCTAAAGCTCAAGGTCCATCAGCCTTTAGAGTTTCCTGTTGCACTTTCATGATAGTATAGACCAGTGATGGCGAACCGATGACACGTGTGTCAGAGGTGACACACAAACTCATTTTTTGGTTGATTTTTCTTTGTTAAATGGCATTTAAATATATAAAATAAATATAAAAAATGTAAGTCTTTGTTTTACTATGGTTGCAAATATCAAAAAATTTCTATATGTGACACAGCACCAGAGTTAAGTTACGGATTTTCAAAATGCTGACATGTCAAGCTCAAAAGGTTCGCCATCACTGGTGTAGACAATGGATAGCTTCCAGCAACTCCCCCTTTTTGTTTCTTAATAAATCTTTAAAAGTGTATGCCGCCTGAAGGGCTTGAGTCCTTTTAAGACTCTTTATTCTGCATCTGCAGACTAGAAATAAATATATAAGAACAAGAATGACACAGGCAATAATGGTTATGCTAAGAGGCAAATGTAAGGAGACCCAGTGGAAGGGGTTAAATTCTTTCATGTCCTTTTGTTGCCAGGCATCTAAGGAATTAGTTTGTAAGTTTGCCTGGGATAATTGTACAATATGCTGATATAATTCTAAAATATCGAGGGTTGTGTTACCTTTACCCCAAGCACCAAGAAGGTAATTTTTTATTGATTCCCAAGGGTGTAAGGTACTATTATAGGGAACGGGGGTAACACAAATCTGGGAAAAATTATAATGACACAGCAAGGATATTCTTTGCTCTAAGCTGTGTATTTTATCACCCATCCACAGACTATAGACTTTAGTGCCGATAATTTTATCTCAAACTGGCTGTCAATTCTTTTTTGTATAGAGAAGGTCTTAGTTACATTTTCCTAACTTGTACAAACTGAGAAGTTTCAACAGTGTGTACTATGGATGAAGCAGAAATTCCCACAGAAGTAAGTAACATTACAAGGGCAAAGATCCATGCAATTAACATTCCAAGAAATCTTTTTTGTCGTTTTAAGATTTTCACCAGATCATGTAACAGTTGGTAGGTTTGATGAGATTCCCAAGGCTCGGTTAGGTTAGTAGGAAACCAAGCGAAAGCCAGTTGTTTTTAATTTTTAAATACAGTGGGGCCTTGACTTACGAGTGTCCCGACTAACGAGTTTTTCGAGATATGAGCCATCTCTCAGCTGATTTTTTGCTTTGAGTTGCGAGCTAAAATTCGGGTTATGAGCCAGCTTCAGATACCCCACCGCTAGTTGGCGCAGCGAACGTCACAGTGAACGCCACAACATCAGCCCAGCATCACGTGTCTCACTCGTTCACTTTTTGATTTGACATATGAGTAATTTGAGTTACGAGCTCCGTCACGGAATGAATTAAACTTGTAAGTCAAGGCCCCACTGTAATTGACAGGTATCACCAATGTAATGTGGTGTGCTTAAGTGATGATTACTTCTCAGAAAATTAAGGTTCTTTAAGATATTTGAATCTTAGCATCAATTTGCCCAGATTGTTTCCACCCTCTCCACTGTGTTCTATTACCTTTCTCACAGGCCTTAAACCAAATTTGATAGTTAAATTTTGCTACAATATGAAGTGACTTCATGCTTTAGTGTCTAATCAAGGGAAATAATCATATCAATCGGTGTGGAAAATGTGTTCACAGTCTAAACCAAACTTTCACCTGAATTGTTAGAATAAATAAATCCCAAATAGTGTTCATAGATCAATTTGATATTTATTTTCTAAAATATGAGGTAAATTTCAGTTCTCTTGCCTAGTAAAAAAGTGCTGCCCAACTTTAGAACATGATGCACAAATATTCCTCTGCCCCTGATATATTTCTTTATAAAATATTTATTGTTGTGAGTATTACAGATGTCCCCACTTTCCCCCCATTGCCTTCCTCCACCTGGTTCCAGCCCCACCCTAGGCCTTCACCACAATATTGTCTGTGCCCCTAAGTAATGCATATATACATACTAGTTTTTTTGGTTAATCTCTTCCCACCCCCACCCCTTCCCTCTGAGATTCGTCAGTCTATTTCATGTTTCCATGACTCTGATTCTATTTTATTCATCAGATTATTTTGTTCTTTAGTTTCCTTGTTTGTTTATTTTGATTTTTGGGTTCAATTGTTTTAGATATGTATTTATTGTGATTTTATTGTTCATATTTTTTATCTTTATCTTTTCCCCTTGTTCTTCTTCTTCCCCTTGTTGTTTTTCTTCTCTTCCTTCAACTCCTCCCCTTCCTTCTTCTTTTCTTCTTCCTCTTCTTAAAGAATACCCTTCAACATTTCATGTCATACTGGTTGGTGGTGATGAACTCCTTTAGCTTTTTCTTGACTGTGAAGCTCTTTATCGGATCTTCAATTCTAAATAATAGCTTTGCTGGGTAAAGTAATATTGGTTGTAGGTCCTTGCTATTCATCACTTTGAATATTTCTTGACACTACCTTCTGGAAAGTAAAGTTTCTGTTGAGAAATAAGCTGACATTTATAGTGGGTTTTCCATTGTAGGTAACTAAGTGCTTTTCCCTTATTGCTTTTAAGATCTACTCTTTGTATTTAAACTTTGGCAGTTTCATTATGATGTGTCTTGCTGTGGGTGTCTTTGATTTCCTCTTGATTGGCTCTCTGGGATTCATGGATTTGTAAGTCTATTTCTTTCAACGGGTAAGAGAAGATTTCTGTCATCATTTATTCAAATAGGTTTCAATATCTTGCTCTCTCTCTTCTCCTTCTGGCACCCCCATAATGTGAATGTTCATATGCTTGCAGTCCTAGAGACTTCTTATACTATCTTCATATTTCTGGTTCTCTGATTGAGTGATTTTTTTTAACCCTGTCCACTAATTCACTGATTTGATCCTCAGCTTCCTCTAATCTGCTGTGAATTCCTTCCTGTGTGTTATTTGTGCTATGTCATTCTTTATTTGTTTACAGAGTTACTATATCTTTTCTCATGTTGTTGAGCATCTTTACCATCATTACTCTGAACTCTATATCAGATAAATTTCTTACTTCCTTTTCATTTATTTATTCTTCTGGATAATTCTCTTGTTCTTTCATTTGGGGGTTGTTCCTTTGTCTCCTCATTTTGGTTGCCTGTTTAGGTTTGTGACTATGTATTAGGTAGCTCTGCTATGCCTCTCAATCTCTAGTGCAGGACAGTGTCAAATGCTGTTTCTGATTAGTTAGATCAAGCAAAGACTCAAAGCCTCCAAAGGCCACCTCTGCCTATAGACTGATAGGATCCCATCTTGAATTGCCCTCAGGCAATTGCCCACAGGTTTGGTGATATCTTTTTCAACAGGGTGGGGCAATTTCTTCTGCCTGGAGGCTAATTGTTATACTCATTCTCTTAATGGGCCTCAGAAACTCTGCACTGCAGGGCAAGGTGTTTTTTAATAGGGTGGGTCAACTGTCTTCTCCTCAGGCAAAGCTGCCTGTATACCAAATGTCTGCATGAGGAAGATGACCTCCACAGCATGCTGGAATGACTCAATACAGGGAGCTGCGGTGTCTGCCTTCTGAGCTTTAATCCCAGATCCTCTGATCCTGGATTCTGCTCACACAGCTCCAGTGCACTCTGCCCTCCCTCTGCCAGAGCACAAGGTGAGTGGCTCCACAGGGAATTTTGTACATTGGCCATTTAAGACGGTGCCTGAATTTCCAGCCATCTCTCCCTGGCCGACAGCAACCAGCTCCTTTTCACAGCCAGATGTTTTGTGGGTACCCTTCTCAGTTCTGTTGCTCTCTGCTGGGAGGGGATGAGCTTAGGGAATAGACCCCAGAGTTCTCAGTGGAAAACCCCCACAGTTGAGATGTCTCTCCAGAACTTCAGTTGCTGTCTGTGGGAGGCCGGCCAGCCCTTTTTTGCCTCCAACCCTCCTACCAATCTCTATGTGGTCTCCACTTTCTGTCCTCACTTATTAGGGCACTCTCCGGGGGGACTTCCATTAATTATTCAGAAAGTATTTTTCTGTATTTTAGTTGTAATTCCAGTTTGGTCCTGGGAGCATGTCAGTGCAGCATCCACTCACTTTGCTGACATTTTTAATAGCAAGACTGGATCCTTTTAATTGGAAGAACTTCTTCTCTTCAAAAAGTCTCTGATAGAGTTTCAGCAGAAAGTCATATCGGTGCCTGAGCCTCTCTCCCATTCAGTCCATGCAGCAGCTGACATGATGCAATACCAGTAAATTCCTGTCTATCTTCATATTTGTGGATTCTTTTCTTTCTTTTTGCTCTTTTCATGGGGTGTTTTTTCTTTCCCCGTATTCCAAATCTTTGATTTGATTCTCTGAAGCCTCTAGTCTACCTTTGAATCTATGTAAATTATTCTTTATTTCAGTTAGTGTATGCTTAATTTCTGACTGGCCCTTTTTCATGTCTTTGACATTCTCCCTACCATTCTTGTAAGTCTTACTAAGTCCCTTGAAGCTCTCATTAAGATCCTTGAGCATCCTTATAACCATTGTTTTGAACTCGTGTTTGCTTCCATTTCATTTAAATCTTTTTCTGGAGATTCCTTCTTTTTTTCCCACTGTAAAATGTTTCTTTGTCTCCACATTTTTCTGCTTCTCTGTGTTTCTCCCAACATATTAGGTAGAGCTTCTATTTCTCCTGGAATTGGTAGAGTGGCTGTGTGTAATTGGTGTCTTGTGGGGCCTACTGGCTCTGCCTCCCCAGTCACCTGAGCTGGGAACTTTAGGTGGGCCCTGTGTGGGCTGTGTGCACAGTCTTGTTATATTTGAGCCTTGATTGATGTTGGCATCACTGAGAGGAATTGACCTCCAGGGCAATTGGCTGTGAGGACCATCTCCAACTACAGTGGAAGAACTGCTGTTCAGGAGATACCCCTATAGATTAAGACTTGCCGAAACCGGTTTGGCTCAGTGGATAGAGCGTCAGCCTGCGGACTGAAAGGTCCCAGGTTCGATTCCAGTCAAGGGCATGTACCTGGGTTGCAGGCACATCCCCAGTGTGGGATGTGCAGGAGGCAGCTGATCGATGTTTCTCTCTCATCGATGTTTCTGGCTCTCTATCTCTCTCCCTTCCTCTCTGTAAAAAATCAATAAAATATATATTTTTTAAAAAAAGAAAAAAGACTTGCTTCAGTGGGGCTTTGGTGTTCACTGAGTCTGCACCTTGAGTGTTTCATTTGTGGATGTGTAGATTTGTAACCTGGTATGGTCTGAAGTTGTCCACCAGGTGAACTGACTTTGGTGTCTCCCAGGAGGTGCAAAGGCAACCACTGCCTGGGGCCACCCTGAAGGAGCTATAGAGGGATCGGCAGATATCTGCTAAATCTGTTGGGCTGGGAAGTACCCAGGTGAGGCCAAGCTATGAAGCAAGGCAGGCTGGTGCCAGAGTCAGGTCTTTGGCCTTTTCCTGATAGATTTGGGACAGGCTTGTTTGAGAGACTTTAACAAATTCTGAAGCCTGAGCCAGGACAGGGCATTCATATGGAAAATTCACTGCAAACAGCTTGGGTGGGGCTGCTAATTGTATGGGGCAGGATAATCACCAGGGCGGAGTGAACAGTATGAGCCAGGCTGATGGAAACTCAGATATGGCTGCCAGTCAGCTCTGTGAAGGGAGAGGTCTCAGCATAGGAATAGTGACATCTGTAAAAACCCCTGCCTGGGAGAAAGCCACCCCCAAATTCTTGCTACGATGCCAGACAATCAAGTTGGTCCCTGTATGTCCCTGGATCACCCCCAAGCCATTGCCCAGCACTGGAACTCAGGAGTGAGTCAATGTAAGTATGTGTGCTGGCCCTTTAAGAGGACCTGCTTGGGTCTCCAGGAGACTCTGTGTCACTCAGACACAATACTCACTTGTTTTAATAGCCCAGAGTTATGGGAACTTCTCTTCCCAGGTCTGGAACCCTGGGCTGGGGATCTGCTGTGGGTCTGAGACCCCTTGCTTCTCACAGGAGGCCTCTGTGGGTGAGATATCCCTCCCAATCAAAAATAATGCCACACGTGGTTGTTGCACCAGCCAGTTCCCTGCCTCAACCTGGATATCAGTCTCAATGTGCTTTCTTCTTTACTTCTCTAACTTTAGGACTTCCATTCAGCTAGATTTCAGGTGGTTCTGAATGATGGTTGTTCTGTATTTTAGCTGTAATTCTGATGTGGTTGTGGGAGGTGGCGAATAACGGTGTTTACTTACGCCACAATCTTTGTTCTGTCTTGCCCCTGATATATTGCTATATTCTGAAAGACATCCAGTGTTCAGAAAACCCATAGAGGCTAAATTTTATTTCTGAAACACAAACACTGGAGGAGGTACAGCTTTCAGTAAACATTTTGATTATTACCTCTTTACTACAATCCATGCCCCTCTATTAATTTATTTAAATGAGGAAGAAGGATGCTACATTTAGATTCAAATTTGTTGCTCTACTTTGTTCCTTTCTAATTGCCACACTTGTAATCGCTGTGGAAGTTATCCTATAACAGCTTCTTGTGACTTGAATCACGAGTCTCTGACTGAATCCTCACATATCATTGTTTTTAAATCCCTTTAGCCTTCCCATACTAAAAGAAAAATGTTTCTTAACAACTGAGTGAGAGGGATTATAAACACCTCTTGCTTTTTTGAAAACAAAAGCTAATTTTTTCACATTTAATTTTGTAGCAACTATAATTATTTTTAAATTAATCTGACTTTTTTGGGTGGACCATTTCAATCTATACTTCATCTAAATGTTCTCCCTGGGTGTGTAGTTCAGTGCCATCTGTTTTTAAATAAGCAGAGCTTCTTTCATCACATCCAGACCCTGCACAATCATGGAATCGCTCATTGTCTCCATTCCATAGCCTCAGGGAATGACCCTTTATCTCACAAGTGTGGATAAATTTTGGAGGCTGAGACTTTAAGCTATATATTTCCCTCTCTCCTTTCTCTTTTATACACTCTCAACATACTTTCCCATGGCAAAATTTATTTAGATTCCCTTAGTCACCCCGTCTGTAGAGCCCCATATAGAATACTGAAAATGAAACAAGGCTATACTGCAATATATAAATTTGGGGAACATTGTACTCAGACCATGTCAAAAGACCAAAGACGTTTCCCAGTGTCAAGGGCTTCCTTTGTAATTACCCTTTTTAGACTTGTATCTCTTTAATAAATCATGTTACTCACTCAGAATATATTTGTATTTCCCCTCATACTGCACTTTCCTTGCCATTAAACCCAGACTCTCTTAGCAACATATCATTTGTTAATATCCGTGGAGTATTTAATATTCCTCATTCCTCAAAAATGAAAATCCATTTAATTCATTCTTCATTTTATTTCATTGTAATTTTGTTATGTGCTTGGGCTAGTGCCTGGTGCTTGCAATCCAGAGTCTGGTAGCCATATGGAGATGTTTGATCATGGCATAATAGGATTACAGTTGAGGAAAGATATATCTCTCTCTGCCTTGGAGGTTTGAGAAAAGGTTGCCCCAGAGCCATACCTCAGACATTGAGAAATGGGCAGTTGTTTGCAAGAAGCAGGGAAATTGCCTTAAGGCAGAGGAATCAAGATGTACAAACAGATGGAGAGGGAAAAACATAGATAAGGCTGAAAGATATTTCTGGAACTTAAGATCTTCCCTAAGCTAAAGCTGTCTATTTAAAATGGAGGCATGAGCCCAAAAGCAGCTAATCTGGATGCAACACACACACACACACACACACACACACACACACACACACACACACACACACACAGTTTAAAGCAGTTTCATAACTAGAAACACTTAAACAGAAAAGCAAAGTAAAATAGAAAAGTTAAACAGCAAAGCAAAGAATGGAGCAAATATTACCAACTTTATTAGATAAATGGTTTCACAGCCTCAAGTGTTCAGATAGCCTTAGAAGTTAGTAAAGGGGAGAGATTCAAAGGTAAATTTTGGAGGCTGCAGATTAGGTGTAGGCTACACACCAGCTCCTGGCCCCAAACCAGATTCACACCTGAATTACAGAGCAATCAACCTGAGCAACCAACTGAAGGCTACCTGGACTGAAATATTAAAAGCAAGGATTATAGAAGACACCACATAGAGACTGGTAAGAATGGCAGAAGCCCAGAAAGGGATAGCACTTGTATGCAGGCGCTGCCATGGCTGAGAAGCTGGAGGGGTATGGTGGCTGCAAAACTCTCTCCCCCTAAAAGTGTAGGGTCTCAATCCCACTCAGGTATTCCCAAATAAGAGCAACAGAAATAGGAAGAGGAGCCTGCATAGCATCTGGGGATGAAAATCAGTGGGGATCTAGTCTTCCTGGGAGACTCAGACCACACACTCCCAGGGAAGAACACTCCTATTGTTACAGCACCAGCTTGGAGAGTTCACAGCCTGGACTCTGACTGCTGGCAAGATCATCGTGCCATAATCACATCCTGCAGAGGGGTCTGCTGCCTACACCCAGCAGTGACTTTAGGGAGCCCTCTATTTTCTGGGGAGCCTTTTGGCAGAGACCCAGACAGTGACTAAACTGTGTGGCTTTGGAAATAAAATCAGTCTCTTGTACTTCAAGTGCATAGCTGGTGCCCCGCCCCCCAACCTGTTGAGTCACTTGGTCTGGCCCATTTCGCTGAGTTTGGTGATGCAGAGCTGGGACTTTTGGCATGTCCTGCTCAGTTCAGTGGCACAGGGTTGCCACACTGACCTGAGACTTTCGGCCCACCCTGTTGAGAGAAACCATGTACCCTGCTCTGCTTGGTTTGGCAACATGGAGTGACCAGGGAGTCATGCAGAGCTGGAATTTTTGTACTGGGTCTCCTGTGGAGGCTTCTGGAGCCAGATGGGAGAGTGCTGAGCTGTGTGGCTATATTCTGGTTTGGTAAATCCAATCTCCCCTGCAAGTTCACCTGTGCTACTCCAGGAAGGGTTAGAATTTTGCGCCCCCCTCCTACAGGCTTGCTGGTACCACCACCAATGAGAGATGGTATTTTTTGTTAGTTTATTAAACTGTATATATTTTTATTGATATCAGAGAGGAAGGGAGAGGGAAATACATAAAATCAATAATGAGAGAGAATCATTGATTGGCTGCCTTCTGCATGCCTCCTGCTGGGGATCAAGCCCAAAACCTGGTCATGTGCCCTGACCCAGGAAGCAAACCATGACCTCCTGGTTCATAGGTCAATGCTCAAACACTGAGCCATGCCAGCCAGGCTGGGCAACTGTTTGGATCATCCTTGCCAAGTCCCGGACAACCCTGCGGACACATTCAAAGTGTGAGTCCCTCTGAAGCTATTGGCTGGGATTGGGACGAAGTGCTTAGCCCCCACCCAAGGGCTGGGCCAGCATCATCCCCAAAAGAGACTCTTTTGATCTATCACCCTCACCCTGGGGTGGTTGAGATTGCTTCTTCCTGTGGAGGGGACGGCTGGCTGCACTCAACCTGAACCTGCAGTGAGCCATTCCAGGTGGAACCACCAGAGTTGAAGAGTGGCAGAAAATGAGGGGTTAGGCTTTGAACCAGGGGCCACTTTCCCCTCACTGAGTACCTGAAGGCATGATCCCCAAGTCAGGGACCAACCAAATCTCTCCTCCCAACCCCAGTTGCTCTGCCCTACAGAGGTCTAAAGCTGTAGAAAGGGCTGTGTATCACAGCTAGCCTGGGGTTACCCTACAGTTTCTCTTCAGAAGGCTATGGGGAAAGACTAGGCAAACTCAGGGTGAGGCAGAGTAGGTGACAAGTGGTGGCAGACTTCAGGGAGCCTCAGTCCTTTTACAGATCTTTCTCCACCTGTAACCTGGAAGAAGCTGACCCTTTTACACAAATTGGTCCCTCCCATGCACACTCAGACACAAACATTGAACAGAGTGTGTCGAGTAAGACTCCCTCCACGTTCTGCGTGGAGTAGGGTTCGGTATCTGAAAGAGGAGCCGCACAACAAATGATAGAAAAAGACACGAGATAATTTTGCAATATTGGGGGACCAGGCGGGCAAGTCCCGAAGGACTTCCATCCATGCTCAGGCTGCTCCAATCTTTTATTGATCTGGAGTAGCCCTTAGGGTAAGGAGGTTTCAATGACACACAGATCAGCAGACAATTTCCAGTATCTGATTAGCTCCTCAATAGATTTCCGGGAATATCTGATTAACAATAATCAACAAGGATCTACATAAGTATCTAAGGAATTAAGGGAACTAAGGTGGGGATGCTTCAGCTATTATTACCTAAATTAACTGGGTGGTTCCTGGGTGGTACACAGTCCTGACCTTTGCTAGGACTTTCAAGCCCTGACCTTTACTAGGACTTTCAAGGGCTACTAGCTTTTGGGGGATCTCTGTCTAAACTCAGCTAGTGAAGACAATGAATGGGCTCCGGCAAGAGTGCTAGCTCCAAATAGGTAGCACTAAGCTGGTTACACACATTGTCTGACAGCAACTCAAACAGAACCCCACCCAAGCGGACCCAGAACCAATACAACCAGTGGTGGGCTTCAGACCACTCCAGAGCTTGACCCAACTGGGAACACAAGTGGCACACCCAAATAAGAATTCTGGCAGGCAGCAGACCCTCCTGGGAACAACCCCACCTTGGGTGGCAGCTCCAGAATACCATCCCAAACATAGTGATTGAGGTTTATCCTTATAGTCACCCAACCTGATGGGTTAACTCCACCCACAAAAGAACCAACAGCATTCAAGACACAACTACAACAGGAGTGCTCATAAACCACAAGAATTATTCCTAGAACACTGAGTTCAGGTGATCTGAATGATTGGTACCACTGAGCCCAAGAAGACTCCTTCATCATAAATCCATCATAATAAATTTGGTAGTCATAGAACTCCCTAAGAAACAGAGCAAAAATGGGAAGACAAAGACAAATGCCCTAAACAAAAGAACAAGGGGAATACCCAGGAAAGGAATTAAATGAAATGAAAGCAACCAAAATAATGGATACAGGGTTGAAAACAATGGTTATAAGGATGACCAAGTACCTTAGGGGAAGAATGGATGATCTTAGTGAGAACTTAAACAAAGAGACAGTAAGCATTAAGAAACACAGACATCATAAAAAAGAACCAGTCAGAAATGAACAATACAAAATCTGAAATGAAGACTACACTAGAAGGAATCAAGAGCAGGTTACATGAAGCAGAGGTGCCAATCGTCCAATTAGAGGACAAGACAACAGCAAGCACCCAAGCAAAGCATGTAAAAGAAAAGAGAATTGAACAAAATGAGGAAAGTCTAAGGGACCTCTGGGGCAATATCAAGGGTAACAACATCCTCATCATAGGGGTGCTACAATGCGAAGAAAGTGAGCAAGGGATAGAGAACCTTTTTAAAGAAATAATGGCTGAAAATTTCCCTAAGGTGGTGAAGAAAAAAGTCACTCAAATTCAAAAATCCCAGAGAGTTCCAATCAAGATGAACCCAAAAACACCTATTCAAAGATACATTACATTAAAACTAGGGTCCCAGTGCACGAATTCATGCACCTAGAAAGGAACTGTGGGCTGTGAGGCTGCGGTTGGCACAGGTGTGGGTCTCGGCTCATCCCTCCAGCCCTGTCCCAGAGCCTCCCACTGTGGCTCCTAGTCCCCTGTCTGCCGGCAGCCCCGCTCCAGCCACCACCACTCCCATGTGCTGACAGTGCTAGCCCGCTCTCACCTGCTGATGGTGTAGAGCAGTTGGGGCTAGTGCCACCAGCAGATGCGAGTGGGGCTGGCACTGGCAGTGGGTGCGAGTGGCGGTTCCTGCACTGGCAGCGAGTGCAAGGAGGAACATCACCAGCAGTGGGTGTGAGCAGCAGCTGCTGGCCTCGATTGCCCCTCATGAACGGGGTGAGGTGGAGAAGCACTAAGGGGGGATCAGCGCTGGCAGCCACCATTTGCACATGCTGATGGCACTGAGTGATTGGGGCTGGTGCTGGGCACTGGCAGCGGGTGCGAGTGGAGGCTTCGACGCTGTCAGCGGGTGTAAGTGGGGCTGGCACTGGCAGCAGGTGCGAGCACCAGGTGGAACCGTGGCTTGCGGGAGCAAAGAATTTTCAGTAACCACCAGAGACCTGCCCTGATGACAGCAACCAGTGCCCCACCTTGGTCTGGCGACCCCGCTCACCTGCTCCACCATCCCACTGCGGCCAACACCCGCCATGTTTCATGCTCTGCTGCCTGCTGCCGATGGCTGCCATGTTCCACATGCATCCCCTGGTGGTTAGCAAAGGTCATAGTGACCAGTTGTTCAGTTGTTCGGCTGTTCTGCTGTTTGGTCAATTTGAAAATTAGGGTTTTATATATATATAGATGACAAAAGTTAAAGACAGAGAATGTTAAATGCACCAAAGAAGAGACAGTTATTTATCTACAATGGAGTTCTTATAAGTCTGTCAGTTGATTTCTCAGCAGAAACCCTATAGGCCAGAAGAGATTGGCATGAAGTATTCAAAATTATGAGAAGAAAGACCTGCAACCAAGACTACTCTATCCAGCAAGCATATAAGTTAAAACTAGGGGCTCAGTGTATGAGTTCGTGCACCTTGAAAGGTACTGTGGGCTGTGAGGCTGCGGTGGGCATAGGGGCAGGTCTTGGCCCATCCTCTGCACCCCACCAGTCCCCTCCCACGAGGACCCGATCCCCTGTCTGCTGGCAGCCCTGCTCCCACCACTGCTTTCGCACACTGACGGCACCTGCCCTGTTTGCACCCGTTGATAGTGTGGAACAATTGGGGCCAACACCAGCAGCAGTTACAAGCAGGGCCGGCACCTTCAGTAGGTGCGAGCAGTAGCTACCGCCCCAATGGCCCCTCAAGAGCAGGGGAAGGTGGAGAAGCCCTCTGGTGGCAATCGGGGCTGGCAGCCACCACTCGAACCCACTGATGGTGCCGAGTGATTCTGGACCAGTGCCGGGCACCGGCTGTGGGTGCAAAAGGGGACAGTGCCAGCAGCAGGTGCGAGAGGTGGCTGCAGTCCCTGATCGCCCCTCAGGAGCAGGGGAGGTGGAGAAGCCCTAAGGGGTGATCATGGCCGACAGCCGCCACTCACACCTGCTGACAGCACTGGGTGACCAGGGCCAGCGCCAGGCACTGGCAGCAGGTGTGAGTGGTGGGTCTGGTGCCAGCAGCAGGTGTAAGCACTGGGCAGGACTGCAGGAGCAAAGAATTTTCAGTAACCACGAGAGGCTCGCCCCGATGACAGCAATTGGTGCCCCGCCTTGGTCTGGTGCCCCCGTTCACCTGCTCCACCATCCTGCTGCTGCTGACGCCAGCCATGTTACACGCATGCCCCCTATGGTCAGCGCACGTCAATGTGACTGGTTGTTTGGTTGTTGCACCAATCAGTCTATTTGCATATATATATATATATATATATATATATATATATAGAGAGAGAGAGAGAGAGAGAGAGAGAGAGAGAGAAGAAAGAGAGAGAGAGAGAGAGAGAGAGAGAGAGAGAGAGACATAAAAGGCTTCCCAGCTGCCACTCCATAAAAAACAACAACAACAACAAAAAACAAATAAAACCAAAAACTAACAAAGTTAATTACCACCAAACCAGTATTGTAAGAAATGTTACAGGGGTTACTTTAAGAAACAGAAGAAAGAGAACGAAAGAGGAAGAGAGTAGTAAAGGAAAACATGGCAATTTATAGTTTCCTATCAATAACAACATTACATTTAAATGGATTAAATGCTCCAGTGAAAAGACATAGGGTAACTAAATGCATGAGAAAATATTGAGAAAAATATGACATATATATATATCCTATTTAATAAAAGAGAAACATGGTAATTGGCATACGACCGCTACCCTTCCCATTGGCTAATCAGGGCAATCTGCAAATTAACTGCCAGCCAGGATGGCAGCCGGCAGCCAGGCAGCTGATGTGAACAGGGAGGCTTGCTTGCTTCCGTGACGGAGGACTCCAACATTCCCCACCTGCCTTGCCGGCCTCTCAGCTGCACTCTAAGCAACATTGTAACAAATATAGAACCTAAACAAAACCCCAGGCTTCAGCCAGAAGGACCGCAACATTGTTTCAAATACAGAAGGTAAACAAAGGCCAGAAACCTGCTTTCAGCAGCGGAGGTCTCATAGCTGGAGCCGAGCCTCAGAGCTAAAGCTGGCCCAGAATGAAAAAAAAAAAAAAGGAAAAAAGGAGTGGTTGGGAGCTTCAGTCACCTGCCAGCTTGAAAACAGGCCTCAGCCCCTCATGCAGGCTGGCCAGGCACCCCAGTGGGGACCCCCACCCTAAAGGGGGTGTGACCAGATGCAAAGAGCCATCATCCCCTCACCCAGGCTGGCCAGGCACCCAAGCGGAACCCCCACCCTGATCCAGGACACCCTTCAGGGCAAAGCAGCCGGCCCCCACCCATGCACCAGGCCTCTACCCTATATAGTAAAAGGG
Organism: Myotis daubentonii; assembly: GCF_963259705.1. Taxonomy (NCBI): domain Eukaryota; kingdom Metazoa; phylum Chordata; class Mammalia; order Chiroptera; family Vespertilionidae; genus Myotis; species Myotis daubentonii. The sequence goes on along the minus strand of NC_081861.1, from coordinate 101,030,926 downwards.
TAATATGCCTCCCAGCACCGGGATCAGCGGAGCCGCGAGGCATCCCAGCACCGGGATCAGTGTGACAGGGGGCATCGCCCAAACCCCCTGATCGCCCTGCGGGTGAGGGTGAAGGCCAGACTGAGGGGCCCTTTTCCCCCACTACCCCAGTGCATGAATTTCATGCACCGGGATACTAGTGTGTATATATATATATATATATATATATATATATATATATATATATATTGAAAAAGATACCACATCAGAGCAAAAAATTCACACACGCTAAAAGTGAAAGGATGAAAAAGAAAAGTTCCGTGCAAATGGACATAATATAAAAGCAGGGGAGCAATACTTATATCTGACAAAATAGATTAAGGGCTATAACAAGAGACAAAGAAGATCACTACATACCACTAAAGGAATTGATCCAACAAAAGAATATAATACACCTTGTAAACATATATGCATCCACTATGGGAGCACCCAAATATATAAAGATGATCTTGATGGGTTTTAAGAGAGAGATCATCACCAGTACAGACATAGTAAGAGATTATAACACACACTGTCTCAGTGGCTAGATCTACCAGACAAATAATCAACAAGGAAAAACAGCAACCTTAAATGACAAACTAGATCAGATGGATTTAATTGATACTTACAAAACATTTCATCCCAAAGTTGCAGAATATACATTCTTCTACAGTGCACATGGAACATTCCCAAAGATAGACCACATGTTAGGACACAAACTACTTCTTAAGAAGTTCAAAAAGATTGAAATCATACCAAGCATCTTCTCTGATCACAATAGAATGAAAGTGGAAATCAGCTACAATAAAACAACTGAAAAATATTCAAATACATGGAGGCCTAAAAGCATGTTATGAAACAATGAATGGGTAACCAGTGAAAACAAGGAAGACATAAAAAATGCTCTGGAAATGAAAATGAATATGCAACCACCCCAAATCTATGGGAAACAGTGAAATAGTCCTGAGAGGGCATTACAGGCTTCCCTAAAGAAGCAAGAATAATCTCAAGTAAACAATCTAAACCACACCTATACGAACTAGAAAAAGCACAACACAAGTGCCCATAGTAAGTAGAAGGAAGGAAATAACGACGGTCAATGTATAAATAAATGCCATAGAGAATTAAAAACAAAACAAAAGACAAATGAAGCCAAGAGCTGTTTCTGTGAAAAGATAAACAAGAGTGACAAACCTTTAACTAGACTCCTGAAGAAAAAAGGAGATAGGACACAAATAAATAGAATCAGAAATGAAGGAAGTGATGTAACAGCAGATACCACAGAAATACAAAGGATCTTAAGAAAATATTGTGAACAATTCTATGCCAACAAATTGGACAACCTGGGCGAAATGGTTAAATTCCTAGAAAAATACAATATTCCAAAACTGAATCAGGAAGATTCAGAAAACCTGAATAGACTGATTATAACTAATGAAATTGAAGCAGTAATTAACATGTCCCAGTAATCCAAAGTCCTGGACCTGTGATGACTTCACAGGCAAATTTTACCAAACATTCAGGGAAGAAATAACACCTACCCTCCTCAAACTATTCCAAAACATTCAACATTCAAGAAGAGAAAAGGCTTCCAAGCTCTTTGTATGAGGATAGCATTATTCTAATTCTAAAACCAGATAAAGACACTACAATGAAAGAAAATTATAGGCCAATATCTCTGATGAGCATAGATGCTAAAATTCCTTAACAAGATATTAGCAAACCAGATCCAGCAATACCTCAGAAAGATCATACATCGTGATTGAGTGGGATGCAGTGTGGGTACAATATTCACAAATCAGTGAATGTGATACATCACATAAACAAAATGAAAGATGAAAATCACATGATCATATTCATGGATAGAGAAAAAGTATATGATAACATTTAGAACACATTTATGATAGAAACTCTCAGCAAAGTGGAAATGGAGGGATTATAACACAACATAATAAAAGCCATATATGAAAAACCTACAACCAATATCACAATGGGCAAAAACTAAAAGCATTTCTCTTATGATCAAAAACAAAACAGGAATGTCTGCTTTCACCACTCTTATTCAACATAGTACTGAAAGTCCTAGCCAGAGCAGTCAGACAAGAAGAAATAGAAAGCATCCAAATTGGAAAGGAGGGAGTAAAACTGCCATTATTCACAGATGACATGATATTATACATAGCGCACCCTAAAGATGCCACCAAAAAACTACTAGGTGTAATATATGAATTCTGAAAAGTATCAGGACACAAAATTAATATTCAGAAATTGTGGGGACGCACAGGACTTGGTGGGAGAGTCTGTAAGGAGGATTCTCTGAAAGGTCAGAGGCCTCTGGGGGACGTTGCCAAAGGCAGTAGACCCTGCCTTGATTTTTCCAAACAAGTCTGAGCCCCCGGGTGTTTTACTAGAATCTTTATGTTTAGACATCAAAACGTCCTTGTTTGAAAGACACTACAGATACAGGTGTTTTCTCAAGGATGCTTACCTTGCTGATTGTATCTTGAGGTTAATTTTAGTTCAAGCTGTTGTTACAATAAAAGCCTAAGGAGGCAGGTGCACATGGCTGTTTGCTCACTAAGCAAAATAGCCCCTTAGCCTTCTCTTTCACAGAAACATGTGTCAAAGTAATCATCCACCTGTTGTTCAGGGTCTGCTGGTCAGCCCCGGCAAGAAATCAGTGGCATTTTTATACACCAAGAAAGAGAAACTAAGAAACCAATCCCATTTATTATTGCTATAGAAAAAATAAAATTACCTAGGAATAAATTTAATCAAGGAGGCAACATTAAGGAAAGAAATTGAGGAAAATACAAATAGGTAGAGGCATACATCGTGTTCATGGACTTGGAAGAATTGACATATTAAAATGTCCATACTACCCAAAGCAATGTATAGATTTGACACAATTCCTATTAAGAGAGCAATGGCATATTATACAGATCCAGAAAAATATTCAAAAAATTGAAACATTTGGAACCACAAAAGGCCCAGAATAACTTCAGCAATATTGAGCAAGTAGAGCAAAGTTGGAGGTATCAAACTATACTACAAGGCCAGTGTAATAAAAATAGCACGGTACTAAGATAAGACCAGGCATGTAGATTAATGGGATAAAATAGAGAGACCAAGAATAAATCGATGCCTTTATGGTCAATTAATATTTAACAAAGGAGACAAGAGCATACAAAAGATTACAGGCAATCTCTTCAATAAATGACGTAGGGACAATTATACCGATACATACAAAAACTGAAACTTGACCACCAATTTGCACCATACTCACGGTTAAGCTCAACATAAATAAAACACTTCAATATAAATTGTGAAATAATAAATTTCCTAGGAGAAATCATAGGTAGTAAAATCTCAGACATGTCTCATAGTGATATTTTTGCCTATATATCTAGGACAAAGGAAACAAAGGAAAAATAAACAAATAGGGCTACATCAAACTAAAAAGCTCCTACACAGCAAAGGAAACCATCAACAAAGTGAAAAGGAAAGCCACTGCATCGGAGAACATATTTGCCAAAGATACATCTGCTGAGGGCTTAATTTCTGAAATATATAATGTACTTATGCAACACCAGGAAGACAAATAACCCGATTAAACAATGTGCAAAGGACCTGAAGAGACACTTCTCCAAAGAGGACATACGGATGGCCAATAAACATAGGAAAAATGCTAACCATCACTAATCATCAAAGAGAGGCAAATTAATACCAAAATGAAGTATCACCTCACACCTGCCAGAATGGCTATCACCAATAAATCAGCAAACAAGTGATGGCGTGGATAAAAGGGCATCTGAGTGCACTATTGGTGGGAATGCAGACTGGTGCAGCCACTGTGGAAAACAGTATGGAGTTTCCTCCAAAAATTAAAAATGGAACTGCCTTTTGACCTAGTGATACAACTTATGGGAATATATCCTAAGAATCCCAAAACACCAATTCAAATTAACATATGTACCCCTATGTTCATACCAGCGTTTTTATAATTGCCAAGATCTGGAAACAGCTCCAATGCTCAGCTTTGGTACACTTACACAATGGAATATTACACAGCCATGAAAAGATGGGACTCTTCCTTTTTGCAACAACATGGATGGAGATTATTATCCTAAGTGAAATAAGCCAGTCAAAGAAAGAGAAATAACATATGATCTCACTTACATATGGAATCTACTGAACAACATAAACAAATGAACAAAATAGAAACAGAGGCATGGATACATGGAAGAGACTGACTACTGCCAGAGGGAACAGGGTGAAGGGATTAGGCCAAGCATGTCAAATTCAAAGGCTCACACGGGCCAAATCAAGAAAGTTTAAGGTTATGTGGGCCACAGAAAACAAAAGCTTCAATTTTCATAGAAATGTAGGTTTCTTTTGATAGAGACACGCTGAGTAAAAAAGGCTGACATAAATGAGTAATCATTAACATAAAATAATAGAACATTTTAATAAATATTCATATTTTTTCTTGAACATTAACTTACCAGACTCTGAATAACTGCACAAATTAATAAGCATAATACAGATAAACCTATTTTTCTTGTTCTCCGAAAGTGAAATATTTCCTTTTGTACAAACCAAACAATTTAGTACAAGACTAAAGATGTGGCAATCAGTTGCTAAAATATTCACTGCTAGTATTAGTGGAGAGAAAATGCGTTAGGGAAATGAATGCAACACAATTAATAGTAATCAGTCATTAGTGAACATTGTAGTTCCTTATTAATAATCCTCTATAATAAAAGCCGAATATTCTAACTGTCCAGTCATCTGGTCAGCCATTCAACCAATCAAAATTTAATATGCTAATGATATGCTTAGGCTGCTCAACTGCTCGCTATGACGTGCACTGACCACCAGGGGGCAGACAGTCGACCGGTAGGTTAGCTTTCTGCTGGGGTCCGGCTGATTGGGACTGAGTGAGATGGGCCAGACACACCCTCGAGCCCTCTCATGGTCCCACCCCAGCTGGCCAAACTCCCATTTCCCTCCTCAGTCCCAATCATGCATCGCTGGGGTCCCTCGGCAAGGTCTGCACCCTCTCCCAATCCAGGACCCCTAAGGGGGTGTCAGAGACCCAGTTTTGGCCTGACCCCGAAGGTCAGGCCCAGGGACCCCACTGGTGCATGTATTCATGCACCTGGCCTCTAGTTATGTATAACAGGATATTGTCAAAATTAAGTTATAAAATTTCTTTAAAAATGTTTCTTATATAATGTTATATTGGCTTGGCCGCAAACATTTTTGTGGTAGGCTGTACGTGGCCCACGGACTGCGAGTTTGACATGCTTGGATTAGGCAAAGACCATATATGCATAACCTGTAGACACAGACAACAGTGCGGTATTTGCCAAGGGAAGGGAGGGTGAGCGCTGGGTGGAAGCAGGCATGGGGGTTAGGGAATTGGGGACTTCTATTAGTGTAAACAATAAAAACCTTATCATGTCTTAGTGAGAGTGATAGAAATTCAACTCAAATGAACCTAATAATTGGCCTTTATTTAGGTAATGCCACTGGAAAATCTGATTATGGGCCTCAAATACCCTAAACACTATTGGTCTTTCTGTGTCTCTGCTCTGCTAGCCCATGCTTGTTTTTTGTTGTTGTTTGTTTTGTGTGTGTGTTTGTAGGCTGTCTCATCAAGGTGAAGAAGATGGCCTCAGTAGTGACAGACTCAAATCCTCTGATGGTGGCAACCCCACTGAGGAGAGATGGCTTTTTCAGGAACTAATGGCCTGCTTGCTTCATATATCCATGGTGAAAACGGCACAATGTCCATGAGGAGAGGGTCTTGATAGGCTCAAGCCAAACTATATTACTATTCTGAGACAGGACTTGTGATTGTTCCTCAAGGATGACCTAAGAGGAAGAGTACTTCATGTCTTTTAAATGCAATGATGATCATTCAAGTTTAAAGGAAAAACAGCAAAAATGAAATTTCAGTCCAAAACTTATATATTATATACCAGAATAATGTAACAATCATGAGAGTCAATGAAATGTTTCGTGCAATTTTAAAAATCCTGCATATTTATTTTCCTATTAATATAAAGAATGTATTGTGTGCTGAGTGTCTAATACGTGTCCTGCTTTTTGTATATATTATCCCTACTCTCCACAGCAAAACCGAGTGATTCTATTTTTATTCCTATTTTAAGAGAAGGAAAACTCATCATGGCAAAATTGTGATTAAGACCCAGATTTATCTTGAAGAAAAGAAAGAAGTTAATAGGAGAAGTTGACGTGCCTAGAGGACAAAGCTGGCATCAAGATTTCATTCTCCGCCGAACCGGTTTGGCTCTGTGGATAGAGCGCCGGCCTGTGGACTGAGGGGTCCCGGGTTCGATTCTGGTCAAGGGCATGCACCTTTTTTGCGGGCACATCTCCAGTAGGGGCGTGCAGGAGGCAGCTGATCGATCTCTCTCATCGATGTTTCTAACTCTCTAACCCTCTCCCTTCTTCTCTGTAAAAAATCAATAAAATATATTTTTTTAAAAAAGATTTCATTCTCCCTCTAAAAGACCGCTAAATATTTTTTTTTTTGGGGGGGGGGGGGCGGGATTGTGTTCTTGAAAGTAGAAGGAAAACTCACACAAAAAGGCCTCTATTAAATTATCAGTGGTGAAGGAGCCACAGAGCAATCGCCACAGTAGGAGAAGGTGCATGGAGTGGTAGGGCATGCCCTACTCTTGTGTTGTTTCCTAGCAGGCTCGAGAGCAGGCCAGAGCAGGCGCGAGAGCAGGCGCGAGAGCAGGCCAGAGCAGGCCAGAGCAGGCGCGAGAGCAGGCGCGAGAGCAGGCCAGAGCAGGCCAGAGCAGGCGCGAGAGCAGGCGCGAGAGCAGGCCAGAGCAGGCGCGAGAGCAGGCGCGAGAGCAGGCGCGAGCAGGCGCGAGCAGGGGCGAGAGTAGGCGCGAGAGCAGGCGCGAGAGCAGGCGCGAGAGCAGGCGCGAGAGCAGGCGTCAACTGTACCCAGAAGTCCTCGGGGCTGAGCTAGTGCGAGTGGAAGCTTCACCTTGAGAGGGCGTGCATCCTCTGTGCTCTGAGGTACAAACGGGCCATGGGGGCGCTAACCAGTCGTCTGCTAGGTCTCTGGAGGGCCCATGTTCTAGAGCAGCTCGGTGAAGGTGGGGAGGAGCAGGAAGCGGGAGCCATGGCAGTAGTTGAAGAGGTGGAGGAGGAGAGTGGAGAGGGCGGTCCCACCCCCAGGCAGGGTGGCGTCAAAAGGAAGGCCCACTCAGGAAGGCGTCACGAACAAGAGCCCCCCCGGAAACGCACCAAACACAGTTCAGGTTCCGTTTACCAGGCACTCTTCTTGAGGGGTGAAGGCAGTGACGTGCAGATCCGCGCACTAGGGAACGTGTGGAACTTGCACAGGACCTACTTGTGCCAGTCAGCCTACTTCGCTAGCATGTTCAGTGGTGCTTGGAGGGAATCAACCATGAATACCATAGAGTTGCAAATGCCTGACGACAACATTGATCGTGAGGCACTGCACGATGCTTTAGGCTCTCTGTACAGAGACTACGTGCTCATTCAGCCCAGCCGAGTGGTTCCGATCCTGGCCACGGCCAGCATGCTGCAGCTCGACGAGCTGATTCAACAGTGTGGGGAGATCATGGAGGAAACGGTTTGTGTCCAGACCGTATGCAGCTACTACTACGCTGCCGGGAGCTACGGCCTCCCAAACATCAGGACCATGTGCTTTCAGTGGCTGCTGCACAACCTGATGACTCACCGTGGTGATGAACTAATTCGAGAAATCAGCCTGGATATCATGGAAGAGCTCATTGTCTCTTCAGAGCTCTTAGTGATAGAAGTGGAGATGGATGTGTACACAATGCTGAAAAAGTGGATGTACTTGCAGCTGCAGCCGACATGGAGGGGCCCCCGCGGAGCCTTATTGTCTGACGCCAACTTGTGGTTTGCTAGGTCCAAGAGGGAGTTGGATGGCACCCCTTTCTTGGAGACCCCGCAGGGCAGAGCCTTCGTGCCAGTGTTCCAGCACCTGCGGCTGGCCTACATAGTCTGTGACCTGCCATCAGCACGCATCATTGACCAGGATGCACTGATCCCCGCCACGTGGCTGACCCCAGTGTACCAAGAGCAGTGGCTTGCCCTCCTCAAGGCTGAGCAAACCAGGGGGCTCCCGCCCACTGAGGTCCACATGTCCAACTTCCAGAGGAACAGCATGCGGTGCGGGCACCAGGTCCACAGGGAAGAGCCATGCAGCTGGCGGTGGACAGGCTTCCACTGTAGCTGGGACTTGGTAGTGTGCTACTCCAACCGGCGATTCACCTTCAGGTGCAGTGCGCTGAACAATCCCCAAGGCCTCGGGTCCAGCTTACTCTGGCAGGGAAACATTGCCTTCCGCCTGTGCCTGGTTTCCCTGGACAGGGCTGGAAGAACCGTTTTCAGGCAGGACACAGAATACCAGGTGCTTTCCCTGGGAAAAGATGAAGAGCTAGAGGTAGCAAACCTGGAGAACCAAGATGTGGTCTTCCCCATATATGTGGCCTGTAACTTCCTGTGCCTCCCCAGAGAGAGGCCCTTCCAAGAGTAAGGACTCCCACAAAAGCTCAGAAAGCCCAGCAGCTCTTTTCTGGGCACAGGAGCAGCCAACTTTCTCTAGATGCCACATCTCTCCATGGGATCAACCGTCCTTGCCCATCTCTGGTGACCAGATTCTGTCAGAGGCCCTGTTGAACTGTAGCTTGTGATACTTGAGACTGTTTACCAGCACTTATGAAGAGGACACATTTTGAAGCCCTCAAGCACCTCAAGAACTCATTCCTGCTTTCATGTGGCAACTTGTTCTCCTGGTTTAACATACAGAGACACCCCCCCACCTCATTTCTGTGAAGCAAAAAACAATTGACTTTAAATAGAAACTCTACAACTCTTGGTTTAGTTCTTTTTCTTTCTTTTTTTTTATTTGCATTTCCCTGGTGATTGGTCATGTTGAGCAACTTTCCATATGCCTATTAAGTATTTTGTTTGATTAAAAATTTTAAAGGAATACTTTGACTTCTCTTTGACTTGGTGTGTTTAGAGCTGCCTGCCAACTCATTACCACCACCACTGGATCCATTGGGATTTTTACCCCTTTCCCATTTCCTGCCACTGAGTGTATTACTTGCTTTACACATTCTCTCCCTAAGTGAGCACACCTAGAATACACCAATGATCTTTTTGTATGTTTGTTTTCAACCTAAGAGTATCTTTTTAATTTTTTGAGGGACCTCCATACTGTTAACCATGATGGCTGAGCTAGTTTACACTCCCACCAAAAACGCGGGAGGGTTTGTTTTCCTCCACAAATCTTCACCAACACTTGTTATCATTCTTCTTGTTGATAATGGTCATTTTTACAAGTGTAAGGTGGTTTTGATTTGCATTTCCCTGGTGGTTGGTCAAGTTGAGCAACTTTCCATATGCCTAATAATATGTGAATGTTTTTTTGGAAACACGTCTTTTTAGTTGCTCTGCTCATTTTTAAACCAGACCACTTCTTGATTTTATTGTTGTTATTGGGTCGTACAAGTTCTTTTTTTTTTTTTTTAAGTTTTTTTTTTTAAATATATTTTATTGATTTTTTACAGAGAGGAAGGGAGAGAGATAGAGAGCTAGAAACATCGATGAGAGAGAAACATCGATCAGCTGCCTCCTGCACATCTCCCACCGGGGATATGCCCGCAACCCAGGCACATGCCCTCGACCGGAATCGAACCCGGGACCCCCCAGTCCGCAGGCCGACGCTCTATCCACTGAGCCAAACCGGTTTCGGCACAAGTTCTTTATAAATGTGGAATAGTAATCATTTTTCATACATGGTTTGCAGATATCTTAGTGTGCGATCCACGACCCACGTGGTTCAGGATTCGGGATGTGGAGAAGGGCCACGCTCAAATGACAAAGACGAGACAAGAAATAATAATTTGGAAATATTGGGGGACAGAGGGGTAGCCCAACGCAAGGGGAAGGACTTCCACTGGTACCCAGGCCTTGCCAACCTTTTATTCAATTTTGGATACACATATAGCCCTTAGGCAGGCAGGCAATTCCGGTAACAGACAATCTTAAAGGTCAGTAAATATTAGTAAAGATTTACTCTGAGACTATTTGGTCAGGAAATTGCTTGAGCTACCATTGTCTCGACTAAACAATCAGTGCATAGCTCTGGCCCTTGCCAGGGCTCAAGGTTCACCAGCATTCTGGGCTCCTTGTTCACACTTCTCTGATAGTCAAGACAATGGTTAGCTTCCAACATCTCCCCCGTGTCTTTTCCTTAATAAATCTTGAAAAGTGAATGCCGCCTGAAGGGTTTGAGTCCTTTTAAGACTTTTCATTCTGAATCTGCAGACTAGAACTAAACATATGAGAACAAAAATGAGACAAGCAATAGTGGTTATGCTGAGAGGCAAATGTAAGGAGATCCAGTGGAAGGGGTTAAATTCCTTCATGTCCTTTTGTTGCCAGGCATCTAAGGAATTAGTTTGTAAGTTTTGCCTGGGATAATTGTACAATATGCTGTTGTAATTCTAAAATATCGAGGGTGGTGTTACCTTTATCCCAAGCACCAAGAAGGTGATTTTTTATCGATTCACAAGGGTGTGAGGTATTATTATAGGGAATGGGGGTAACACATCTAGGAAAAATTATAAAGACACTGCAAGGATATTCTTTGCTCTAGGCTGTGGATTTTATCACCCATCCATAAGACTGTAGCCAACAATTCAATCTCAAACTGGTTGTCTTTTTTTTTTTTTTTTTGTATAGACAAGATTTTAGTTACATTTTCCTTAACTTGTTGTACAAACTGGGAAGTTTGGACAGTTTGTACCATGGATGAAGCAGCAATTCCCACAGAAATAAGTAACATTACGAGGGCAAAGATTCCTGCAATTAACATTCCAAGAAATCCTTTTTGTCGTTTTAAGATTTTTACCAGATCATGTAACAGTTGGTAGGTTTGATGAGATTCCCAAGGCTTGGTTAGGCTAGTAGGAATCCAAGTGAAAACAGGTTGTTTTAAAATCATGAGGGAATCCTTTTGGAACGTAGAATTAATACAATGGGATAGTGTGCAGCCTGTGCATGACACCTCATACAGTTGGCTTGTAGCATTAAGGCACATCTGGATGGGGCCTGAGAGGAGTACAAACAGATCAAACACACAGGTGGTGGCAAATACTGTCTTATTGGGAATTCCCCATAAGGTATGAATGGAATTATCTGAGCTATAATTAAAACTATACCATTTTATAGGTGCAAGTGCAGCAGCTAATTTCCATTGCGTATTTTGTAGGGACCAATTGTCATGTAGTAATTGAGATCCAACAAATCCTCCTCCATGCCATGAAATGGAGTGATTAACTTCAACATATAGATAGGATGCATTCCCTTTCCATTTTAGGGTGTGATTGTTACTATATGCAGACCCGTAGGGGCTCCAATCCACAAAGGAAAAACTGTTATTAAGTTTGCTGGTGGTACGGTAATCACTATAACAGTCTTGCCAATTAATTTCTTCCTCAGTGGGGTGCCATTCATAACACTTTTTACATAATGGCTTAGTTGGGTGGGGGGTGTTTTAGTAATGTTACATTTTGTGCACCTCTCCCCAGAGCAAGGAGTGATAGTAGATATATTTGGTCTTTTGCTTCCCCCTCCTTTTGTGTCCATGCTAGGCAAAAGCCTCTCTTTAATTTTACACACAAACGAGCAGTGGCCAGATTCTGTGTCATACAAAAGGGAAGCTAGGTGGTGACACCCATGTAATTATACTTTGCCCATATACTTCCTTGCCCCACCTGTGGTCTTCTTAGGTGACCAAGGTGTTTGGCATTATTGGTGACTACATTAGGTGGGGGATCAGTCCACGTAAGGGGTCTTACCCATGGTGGGTCAGGAACATAAGTTCAAAATACTTCCCCATTTGCCCCTGGTAGCATTACCACAGAGCTGATTACTGCTAGCATGGCAAGAAAGACATTCTCAGGCATTTGTGGCGTTCTGGTCTCCTCACAAATTCGCTCAGCTTTTTGGACAGTCTTCTTCACCATGTCCCAGGTGACCTCCGGGCTGTTTGTCATCTGCTTCATCCTCCTCCCACTCCTTATCGTCAGTGGGTTACTTGGGGCTGCTGCTGTCTGCGCCTGGGTTAGTCGATTGTCTGCAGCTGTAAGGCGAGGCTCCAGATGCAAAGTCCTCATTAAACTGGCCAGTTCCTCCCTCAGACACATGTTGAAGTTTAATATTTCTTGCGGGAATCCACACAGGCTCGGAGAAGTTTTCTGGAAATATACAAGCGTACCCTCAACCAAATGTTAAGAGGGGATTGGGGCCCTTCCATAAACCAGACTCGGGATCTTTCCATTTAACCAGACCATTTTCCTTTGGTTTATTCTGACACCAGTTTATTTCCATGGGTGTCTTGCCATCGGCATCACAAGTGAAAAAATTTAAAGTAATTAAGGCTTGGTGTAGTCTACTTACAGGAGATTTCTCCATATTCCCCCTTTTTTGTTTTAAATAATATTAAGAGGCTTTTGGAAATCCTGCAGTCTGCTGAATTTTCAACTTTACAAAATTGCTGGAAATTATAGCTTGTGTTTCTGAGTCATTTTAACTGGGTAACAAATTTGCCATTTCTTCTATAGAGATTTTTAGATAAGACCTTAACCAATTAATGTCCCCTAATAATTTCTGAAAGTCATTTAAGGTTTTAAGACAATTCTTTTTGTATTTCTACTTTTTAAGGCCTAATATACTGACTTTTAATTACGGTTTCTAAATACCTGAAGGGCATATCCATTTATTTCCTCCCAGAGTGATCTTCGAGCTACATTTAGGGAGTTTCTTTTAAAAACTTTTTTCTTTCTTTTAAACCAAGCAACAAACTTTGTTGCTTCTTGGATGCTGGCCAATGCTGCCATACACACTTTCCAAGCAAAAGAAACTTTCTTTTTATTTATGGTGTCTTATTAATGGTGAAATTTAATGCTTGAACAATAATTTTTAGTTTATTTTGTAAATAGTAGTGGAAGAGATTTTAAAATTTCACTTTTCTTATTATATACATAACCTTCCTAAGTTTTGTACTTTCAAAGTAGCCTTCAAACCTTCTGTATATGTCCTTTAAAAGTGTATTTTTATTCTAATTTTCTTTCTTTCTGTCATTAACCTGTATATACCTTCAGTTATTAAAACTATACAATCTTTAAACCTTAATTTTCCAATGATAATTAGATTGCCATTTATCAACATACCTTTTGTAATTATTTCAAAAGACATCAATTAAATTTAAAGTTATTTTTAAATTTGTTATTAAACATTTGGTTCAGACCATAGAATTAATCCTTTTTTCAAATTAGACCATATTAAATACTGTATCTTAGGTTGAAATTTTACCACATGGACTACAATATATTTTGAACTATTAATTTCTTCAGAGAAAATATAAGAATTATTTGTTCCAAAAAAAATTTCTAAACTTTATGCATTTTGTTATTACAACTATATAATTTCTCCCAATTTAATTTAAATTCTTAGAAGCTTTAAATTTTAGGTGGCAAGTTAAATACTTAGTATTTCTTAAATTAATAATACTTTTACATTTTTAAGGATATATTTCAAATCAAAAACAAGGTTTATTTAATAAATAGATTCACTTCTACCCTCTAGATTTTTCATATGAGGCAAATTTAGATTAATATTTTAGTATCTTGTTATTTTAAAATACCTAGATATTTAATAATTTTTGTTATTTAATTCAGCAATGTTCTAAAGTCTTAAGTTACCAAAGGCTTTGAAAAACTATGTTTCTGGCAAGAAGGCAGGGGAAGGGGATTTTAAAACAGCCACATTTTTTCCTTAGAGATAACATGTAAGGTTTCTATTGCTGCCGCAGGCTTCTCTGCTTTTACAGGGAGAAGAGTGACTGGCCCTTTATCATTAATATATTATTACTGAAAAGCTTTACCACAAATTCTTTATTGTAGTTATTTTTATTATTTATGTTCTAACAACTTTAAGATTTTAAAGCCAATTACCATCCAAGGCATTTTCTTTTGGCAAATTTTGCAACAGAGCTAACTTATTGACTTTCAGTGGCTTCAATGCTAAAGTATTTTTATTTTATTTTATTTTATTTATTTTATTTTATTTTATTTATTTTATTTTATTTTATTTTATTTATTTTATTTATTTTATTTTATTTATTTATTTATTTATTTATTTATTTATTTATTATTTTATTTTATTTATTTTATTTTATTTTATTTTATTTATTTTATTTTATTTTATTTTATTTTATTTCATTTTTGAAAATAGTAGTGCCTCCAAGACTTGGGTGGCAACCTTGGAATTGGTATATCATTGTTTTAAAATTACCTATTATAATGGAAATATTAATCCTATTGCCTAAATACAGCCTGTATATTTTTCTTGTGCATTTTTGCTGTCTTTTTAAAGAAAAAACAGTCTGGTTTATTCTGTAGCATCCCTGAAGAGATTGGGGCTCAAGAAGTCACCGAAAATCGGATGGAGCGCGCGCGTTTTCTTAAGCTTGCTTTTCTTTTCATGGGTACAGAAATCACAGATGCATCCCTAAATTCTGAGAAATGTTTCATTTGTCTAAACTTTAAATGATGGACTGCGAAATAAAAACATGGCAAAAATGAGACTTTTAATAACTTCTCGAGTGGGTTTCCACTCTACAAGATCGCCAAAAGACCTAGTAATTTTTTAATTACTTCTCTTTATCTAGGGAATTTTCCTAGAACTTGTATTATTGGCCATGTGTACCACTCATATTCTCTCACTCCCCTTTCCGGCATTCTGTTTGTTCTGGGGAAACTCCGCAATGGCCTGGCCATCTATCATTTCTTTCCTATTAAATTAAAGTCATGCTTAATAAACTAAAAATAAACAACAAAGACTGATAAAACAATAATTAACAGATAAGTGTCCAATAATTTCCTTTTTAATATCTAGGACATAACAGAGGTTGACTGCATTGATTGAATCTGTAGGCAGATTGCTAGCACCTTTCCCTAGAGCGCCACCTTATGTCCTTGGTTGCCTACATTCGTTTTTTGTTTTTGTTTTTTAATGCCCTGTTCTTCCACAATTATAATACCTTCTATTCCCCACTGTTACAGCGTCAGCGAGTAAATTTGCTTGAAAAGTGCCTGACCCCACATTCTGACATGCTCAAATCATTTCTGTAATCGTGCTATTTTTTCTCAGAGGCATCAAGCATTTCTTGCAATCAGCATTGGCATTTTCATAAGCTAATTGCTAGATTAAAATGTCTCCTGCTGCTGAGCTTTTTTCAAGTTTTGACCCACTCTTTCCCAACATTCAAAATCTAATGTACCTTCTTCAGGAAACCAAGGGTTATGTTCTGCAATAACATGCAAAAACTGTAAGAGAATTCCCTCTGACACTTTAATTCCTTTATCCTTAAGCATGCAAACCAAAAGTCTACAGTAAAGTTTCTTACTTTTTAACAGAATTCTTCCCCATTAGCCTGGCTAAAAAAAGATGTTCCCATCCTGCTTACAGATTGAGACTTCTGCAGCTGGCCATGGGTTTTGCACACAGTGAATTTCCCAACCTTTTTGGTGAATTCTTTTCCCCCATCTATCTGGTGAATTTTCCCCACTTAAGTGGTGCATTTTCCCCACCTTGCCAGTGAAACTTCGTTTTTCTGCTCTAGGCAAAATCTTCTTTCCCAAGATGTCCCTTGTAGAGGCGCCAGATGTCGGATCCATGTCCCGCATGGTTCAGGGTTTGGGATCTGGAGAAGGGCCGTGTGCAAATGAGAGAGACAAGACAAGAAATAATAATTTGGAAATATTTGGGGCCAGGAGGGAAGCCCAACGCAAGGGGAAGGACTTCCACTGGTGCCTAGGCCTTGCCAACCTTTTATTCAATTTTGGATACACATATAGCCCTTAGGCAGGCAGGCAATTCTGGTAACAGACAGACTATCTTAAAGGTCAGTAAATATTAGTAAGGATTTACTCTGAGACTATTTGGTCAGGAAGTTGCTTGAGCTACCATTGTCTCGACTAAACAATCAGTGCATAGCTCTGGCCCTTGCCAGGGCTCAAGGTTCACCAGCGTTCTGGGCTCCTTGCTTACACTTCTCTGATAGTCAAGACAATGGGTAGCTTCCAACATCTTAGCTTGTAAGTTAATGTTGAGGTGTTCCATCGACATGTTTTGTTCTAGGATTTTTACATTATCAGGTCTTACATTATAGTTTTTGATCCATTTCAAGCTAAATTTTGTGAGTGGTGTAAGACTGGGTTCCAATTTCCTTTTCTACATGTGGTAATGCAGCATTCCAATCACCATTTGTTGAAAATGATATCCTTTAACCATTATGATGTCCTTGACTGTCTTATCAAAAATTAGTTGACTGTATATGCACTGGTTTAATTCTGGGCCCTCTAGTCCAGTGATGGTGAACCTTTTGAGCTCGGCGTGTCAGCATTTTGAAAAACCCTAACTTAACTCTGGTGCCGTGTCACATATAGAAATTTTTTGATATTTGCAACCATAGTAAAACAAACACTTATATTTTTGATATTTATTTTATATATTTAAATGCCATTTAACAAAGAAAAATCAACCAAAAAAATGAGTTCGTGTGTCACCTCTGACACGTGTGTCATAGGTTCGCCATCACTGCTCTAGTCTATTCCATTGGTCTACATGTCTCCTTTCTAGGCCATATCATACTATTTGCATTACTATAGCTTTTGTAGTATAGCTTGGAATCAAGCAGTGTGAGGCCTCCAGTTTTGTTTTTCTTTCTCACTATTACTTTGACTATTCAGAGATTTTGTGATTTTATACAATTTTTAGGATTCTTTTTTTTTTCTATTTCTTTGAAAAATATCCATTGTAATTTTGATAGGGATTTTGTTAAATCTATAGGTGGCTTTGGGTATCATGGGCATTTTAACAATATTATGTCTGCCAGTGCATGAAAATAAAGTGTTCTTTTATTTGTTGGTGTCCTCCTAGATTTCTTTCATCAAAGAATTTTAAGTTTCTTTGTAAAAATCATTCACTTCCTTAGTTAATTTATTCCTAGACATTTTACTATTTTTGATGCTATGAATGGGCATGTTTTTATTTTTTAGCTGTTTCATATTTAATGTATAAGGAATAAACTGCTTTTTGCATATTGATTTTACATACTGAAAATTTACTGAATTTGTTGATTATGTCCAACAGTTTTTAGTTAAGTCTTTGGGTCTTTTCTTTATATAAGATCATATCATTTGACAATAATGACAATTTTACTTCTTTGTTTCCAATTTGGGTGCCTTTTATTTCTTTGTCTTGCCTCATTGCTCTATACAGAATTTGAAGTACTATCCTATCTAATAATAGAGAAACATGGGAATTAACCATACCTCCACTACACTTCCCATTGGCTAATCAGGGTGATATGCAAATTAACTGCCCACCAAGATGGAGGCTAGCAGCCACACAGCTGAAGCAAACATGAGGCTTGGTTGCCCCGGTGATGGAGGAAGCCAAGGTTCCCCACCTGCTGCGGCGCAGCTCTGAGCTCCGGATGCAACAATGTTGCAATTATAGAAGCTAAACAAACTCAGATACCTGCTTTCACCCAGCCAGCCTCGGAGCTGGAGCTGCAACAAAGTTTCAATTACAGAAGGTAAATAAATCCCAGAATAAAAAAAAAAAAATAAAAAAAAAAAGGAGAGACTGGGAGCTTCAGTTGCAGGCTTGGCCTGCCTGAAAACAGTCCTCAGCCCTTCATCCAGGCTGGCCAGGCACCGCAGTGGGGATCCCCCCGAAAGGGGTGCGGGCAGCCTGAAAACAGCCCTCAGCCCCTCATCCAGGCTGTCCAGGCACCCCAGTGCAGACCCCCACCCTGAAGGGGGTGCAGGCAGCCTGAAAACAGCTTTCAGCCCCTCATCCAGGCTGGCCAGGCACCCCAGTGGGGACCCCCAGCCTAAAGGGAGTGTGGGCAACCTGAAAACAGCCATCAGCCCCTCATCCAGGCTGGCCAGGCACCCCAGTGGAGACCCCCAGCCTGAAGGGGGTGCGGGCAGCCTGAAAACAGCCATCAGCCCCTCACCCAGGCTGGCCAGACACCCAAGCGGGACCCCCACCCTGATCCAGGACACCATTCAGGGCAAACCAGCTGGCAACCACCTGTGCACCAGGCCTCTTTCCTATATAGTAAAAGGGTAATATGCAAACTGACCCTAACAGCAGAATGACTGGTCACTATGACATGCACTGACCACCAGGGTGCAAGACGCTCAATGCAGGAGCTGCCCTCTGGTGGTCAGTGCGCTCTCGCATGGGGAGCTCTGCTCAGCCACAAGCCAGGCTGATGGCTGCCAGTACAGCGGTGGTGGTGGGAGCCTCTCCTGCCTCCTCAGCAGTGCTAAGGATGTCTGACTGCAGCTTAGGTCTGCTCCCCACTGGCAAGTGGACATCCCCTGAGGGCTGCCGGGCTGCCAGAAGAATGTCTGATTGCCAGCTTAGGCCCAATCTGCTGGGGAGCAGGCCTCAGCCAGCAGATGGTCATCCCCCAAGGGGTCCCAGACTGTGAGAGGGCACAGGCCAGGCTCAGGGACATCGCCCCCCCCCCCTGAGTGCACAAATTTTTGTGCACAGGGCCTCTAGTATTGAATAAAAGTGATGTGAGTGGGCATTCTAATCTTGTTCTCGATCTTAGAGAAAAAGCTTTCTAATTTTGCCATTGAGTATCATGCTAGCTTTGGGTTTGTCATATATGGCCTTTATCACATTGCAGTATTTTCCTTCTATACCCAAACTGTTGAGGTGTTGTTGTTGTTTTCTCTAATCAATAAAGGGTGTTGTATATTTTAGAAAGCTTTTCCTGCGTCTATTATTGTGATTACATGATTTTTGTTATTCATCATATTAATGTGGTGTATATTTATTGATAATGTGGTGTAAATGTATTGATATTCATAATTTTAACCATTTTTGCATCCAAAGTATAAATCCCACTTAGCCATGGTATATAAACCTTTTAATGAGTTCATTATTTTAGTTTTCTAATATTTTGTTGAGAATCTTTGCATCTATGTTTGTCAGGGATATTGGTCTATAGTTTCGTTTGGTTGTAGTGTCCTTTTCTGGTTTTGGTATCAGGGTAATGTTCCCTTTCAAAGAGAGTTTGAATGTGTTTCCTCCTCTTCAGTTTTTTGGAACACTTGAGAAAAGTTTGACATTAATTTTTCCTTAAATGTTTGGTAAAATTCACCAGTGAAACCATCTATTCCTGGAGTTTTCTCTGGTGGGTAGTTTTGATCAGTGATTGAATCTCCTTATTCATTATTGGTCTGTTAAGATTTTCTGTTTCTTCCTGGATCAGTTTCAGTAGGTTGTATGACTCTAGGAACTTTTCTGTTTCTTCCACATTATCTAATTTCTTGTTGTATAATTATTCATAGTAGTCTCTTATGATACTACTAGTGGCCCAGTGCACAGATTTGTGTACATTGAAAGGAAATTAATTAGAAGGTGGTGGTGGGGTGCAGTGGTGGGACTGGGCAAGACAGGCTGGACATGCCCTGGAGCCAACCTCTCTTGGTCCCTCCACAGCCGGCCACACCTGGGGAAGCACCATGGCTCAAAGGGTGACTGCAGAGTGAGCGGGGTCCCTCCAGCAGGTGGGGTCCCTCGACCTGGCCTGTGGGGTTCAGGCCGAAACCAGCTCTCCAACATCTCTCAGGGGTCCCTGGTTGGGAGAGGGCACTCTGAAAAGTTGTCACTCGGCAGCTCCAGCGTTGAGTGTCTGCCCCCCTAGTAGTCAGTGTGTGTCATACCAACTGGCCTATTGGCCAGTTGGCCAGTCAGCTGGTCATTTAGCCTTTTATATATATACTAGAGGCCCGGTGCACAAAAATATGTGCACTCAGGGGGGAGGGGTGTCCCTCAGCCCGGCCTGTGCCCTCTCGCAGTCTGGGACCCCTCGGGAGATAATGACCTGCTGGCTTAGGCCTGCTCCCAGGTGGCAGAGGGCAGGCCCAATCCCTAGGTGCAGCCCCTGGTTGGGCTCAGAGCAGGGACGATTGGGGAGTTGGGGCGCCGCCCCTATCATGCAAAGAGCAGGGCAGATTGGAAGGTTGCGATGCCACCCTCAGTCACGCTCAGGGTAGGCCCGATTGGGGGGTTGGGGCACCGCCCCCTGTCACACTCAAGGCAGAGTCGATGGGGAGGTTGTGGCGCCACCCCCTGTCACGCACAGAGCAGGGCGGATCAGGGGGTTGGGGCACTGCCCCCTGTCACGCACAGAGCAGGGCCCATCAGGGGGTTGGGGAGCTCCCCCCTGTCATGCACAGAGCAGGGCCCATCAGGGGGTTGAGGAACTCCCCCCTGTCACTCACAGAGTAGGGCCAATAGGGGAGTTGGCACACCGCCCCCTGTCACACACAGAGCAGGGTGGATCAGGGGGTTGGGGCGCCACCCTCTATCACCCACAGAGCAGGGCCAATCAGCGGGTTGGGGCGCCTTCCCCTGTCACGAACAGAGCAGGGTGGATAGGGAGGTTGTAGCCCCACACCCTGTCACACACAGAGCCGCAGGGCAATCAGGGGGTTTGGGCGCTGCCCGGTCACACTGATCCCGGTGCCGCGAGGCCTCTCAGCTCCGCTGATCCCGGTGCTGGGAGGCATATTACCCTTTTACTATATAGAATAGAGGCCTGGTGCACGGGTGGGGGCCGGCTGGTTTGCCCTGAAGGGTCTCCTGGATCAGGGTGGGGGTCCCCACT
Organism: Myotis daubentonii; assembly: GCF_963259705.1. Lineage (NCBI taxonomy): Eukaryota > Metazoa > Chordata > Mammalia > Chiroptera > Vespertilionidae > Myotis > Myotis daubentonii. Next base: position 101,010,084 of record NC_081861.1, on the reverse strand, counting down.
GGGGTGCCTGGCCAGCCTGGGTGAGGGGATGATGGCTGTTTGCAGCTGGTCACACACCCTTCAGGGTGGGGGTCCCCACTGGGGTGCCTGGCCAGTCTGGGTGAGGGGCTGAGGGCTCTTTTCAGGATGGGACTGAAGCTCCCAACTGCTCCTTTTTTTCTTTTTTCTTTTTATTTTTATTCTGGGCCAGCTTTAGCTCTGAGGCTCCAGCTCTTAGGCCTCCGCTCCTGAAAGCAGGTATCTGGTTTGTTTCGGTTCTTGAAACTCTATGTCAACTCCAGCTCTGAGATCCCAGCCGGCTGAAAGCTGGTTTCTGGGGTTTTGTTTAACGTCTATATTTGTTACAATGTTTGAAACTGCAGGCTCAGAGGCCGGCAGCGGCCTGCGGGGAACGTTGGAGTCCTCTGTCACTGAAGCAAGCAAGCCTCATGTTATTTTCAAGCTGCCTGGCTGCCGGCCGCCATCTTGGCTGACAGTTAATTTGCATATTGCCCTGATTAGCCAATGGGAAGGGTAGCGGTCGTATGCCAATTACCATGTTTCTCTTTTATTAGTATATATATATATATATATATATATATATATATATATATATATATTTCTGCAGTGTCAGTTGCAATTTCTCCTCTTTCATTTCTGGTTTTATTTGTCTTTCTCTTTTTCCTTAGTTTGTCTTGCAAAAGTCCGTCACTTTATCTTTTTGACAACCCAGATCTTAATTTCATTGATACTTTCTAATGGCCTTTCTGGTCTCTATTGCATTTATGTACACTTTGATCTTTATTATTTGCTTTCTTCTGCTAACTTTTGCTCTAGTAGGTTCTTAATTTTCTAGCTCCTTAAGGTGTACAGTTAGGTTGATTGCAAGCTTTCTCATTTCTTAATATGTGCATTTATGACTGTAAACTTTCCTTTCAGGACTACTTTTACCACATCCCATAGATTTTCATATATTGTGTTTCCATTTTAAATTTCTTGGGATGATCTTTGATTTCTCATTCTATTTCTTTCATCAACTAGTTATTTAGATGTATATTGTTCAGTTTCCACATTTTGCAGTTTTTTCAGCTTTCTTCACATTGATCTAGTTTCAAAACTATGTGGTCGAGAAAGATATTTGGTATGATTTCAGTCTTTTAAAATAGCATGATGATTACCAGAAGGGAAGGGGGGAAGGGAAGGTAGAAGAGGGCATAGGGTGGATAAATGGTGGTCAAAAGAGACTTGAGTTGGGGTGGCAAGCACACAATGCAATATAAAGATAATGTATTATAGAATTGTACACCAGAAATCTATATAGTTTTATTAATCAATGTCAACCCAATAAATCCAATTTAAAATGAAGTATAATAAAATTCTCTAAGACCTTCTAGGGGTCATAAGATATGACCTATCCTGGAAAATGTTCTATGCGCACTTGAGAAGAATGTGTATTCTGCTGCTGTCAGATGGAATAGTCTATAGGTATCTGTTAGGTTGATTAGGTCTAATGTGTGCTTCAAGTCCATCATTTCCTTGTGGATTTTCTGTCTGGAAGATGATTCCATGGTTTAAAGCGGGGTATTAAAGTACCTTACCAGTGTTGCCTATTTCTGCCTTCATATCTGTTTTTATTTATATATTTAGCACCTTAATATATTTAGGTGCTTCAATGTTGGGTATGAATATATTTATAATTATTACTAGTAGCCTGGTACACAAAAATTTGTGCACTCGGGGGGGGGGGGTCCCCTCAGTTATTAAACATTTATCGGCACAACACTGACCACATTGGTGGTGGTGGTGGTCTTGTCAGAATGTGTTATATTATGCAGATGAAAATCTATTTATACAGATTTGATGTAGATATTTTCAAACATGGATGAATTGTCCCTGTCAACTATTTTAGTTGATTCATATCTTCACTAATTGTCATCATTGCAAAGTTTTCAGTCCCCATATGGATTGCTGGATATAATAGGTCATGTGCTGTCCCTGTCCTTTGTAGCCTTTGTTACCTTAAGGACCCTAGTTTTCCATTTATATGTTTCAGTACCAACCTTACTGGCTTAAAAATGTAAGCTTTTAACACTGCTCTCTCTGTTCCGTATCCTTCCGATGAAAAGTGGAGTTGGGTTGCAGCACAGGAGAGAAATTCAGAAGCGGAATATTGCCATAATGACTGCAGTAGGAGAAGAGGGAACCTATTTCCCTGGCCACAGGTGCTGGCGCCCTGGACCACAGGTGGGCGGCTTCTTCTTCTGGCGGCTTCGTCTTCTTTTGTGCTTCCAGGGAGGGCAGTCAGTTATGTATATATGTGTGTGCATGCAAACATAGGCATGTACACATGTGTATGTGGAAATCTGCTGGGCAAGTCAAAACCATAGAAGAGTTGCCCCCTATCTCTTGAATCTTCCAGTGATATCCCCCACTTTTTTATTCTATCACTACTGGAGAGTCAGTATTTTCAGCCAGCCAGCCAGTGACTCTCTCAGTGTCTATTTCTGACTTGTTCTTTCCCTGTCTGTCTTCCAACCCCTAATCATATTTCCACCTGGATGCATCATTTTTACTCCCAATATGCTGTATAGAGAAGGAGTCAGGATGCTGTCCTCCCATGAATAGTACTCAGTAACCAACCAATTTCATTTTAGTTCGGCAATGCCCCAACCCACCCTTCAAATCCCTTCCACCATGCATTTCTGTTTCCCTTTTTGTTTGTTGGATTGTTCTGCTGCTCCTTCTCCTCACCCCACCACCCTTGGATCGTAATGTAAAATTATTTTACCATGTCAAGAAATTATTAAAAATACAGGTACTTTGAAAAAAAAATACAGGTACTTCTCCGATCATGGGGGCTGGGGGGCAGGGCAAAGGCAGCCCCGGTTCTCCTCCGATCATGGGGGCCTTTACCCTGCCCCCTGGGTCTTGCCTGCCACCTGGGTTTCTGATCACCATCAGCGGCAGTCGGCTTCTTCCGTCCTTCCCCTTTCGCCTCCCAGCATTGTGCCTACATATGCAAATTAACCACCATCTTTGTTGGCAGTTAATTTGCATATCGCCCTGATTAGCCGATGGGAAGCGAAGCAAAGGTACAGTCAATTACCATTTTTGTCTATTATTAGATAGGATATCTTATTGATGGCTAGATCCCCTCATGACATATAATGACCTTCCCTGTACCTGGTTACCATTTTTGGCTTAAAGTAAAATGTTTTTGTTGTTGTTAATCTTCATCTGAGGGTATTTTCTTTTCTTTCTTTTTTAATTATTTTTTTTAATCCTCACCTGAAGATATTTTTCCATTGATTTTTACAGAGTGACAGAGAGAGGGAAACTCAGAGAGAAATATCAAAGTGAGATAAACACATCAATTGGTTGCCTCCTGCACAAACCCCAACTAGAGGACCCTGGCCAGGGAAGATCCTGCAACACAGGTACGTGCCCTTGACTGGAATGGAACTCAGGACCTTTGGTCTGCAGGCCAATACTCTATCCACTGAGCCAAGGCGACTAGGGCAAGTATATATTTTTCTATTGATTTCCAGAGAGAGTGGAAGGGAGAGGTAGAAACAGAGATAGAGAAACATTGATGTGAAAGACACATAGATTGGCTGCCTCCCGCAGGTGCCCTGACCAGGGCTGGGGATCGAGCCTGCAACCAAGGTACATGCCCTTGATCAGAATCAAACCTGGGACCCTACAGTGATGGGCTGACACTCTATCCACTGAGCCAGACTGGCTAGGGCAAAGTAAACATTTTTTTTCTGACATAAGTATAGCAGCTCCCTTCACTTTCTTTTGGTTTTCACTTGCATGGGATAGGTATCTTTTTCTCTCCTTTCAGAGAGTCAATGTGTTTCCTAAAGCTGAAGTGGGGCTCTCTCAGCATATAACTGACTCTTGACTTGGTTTCTTTGTTTGTTTTGTCCATTTATCCACTCTGTGTTTTTGATCGGTGAAGTCAATCCATTAATATTTAGAGTAATTATTGATATGTAAGGCCTTACTTATGCCACCTTATTAATTCCTTTCTGGTTGTTGTTTTGTATTTTTCTATCTCTCCCTCTGTTTTTGCCTACCTTTGCAAATTGATGGTTTTCCATGGTACTGTGCTCTGTTTCCACTTTTAAAAAATGTTTTGCAAATCTAATCTAGATTTTATCTTTGTTGTTACTATGAGGTTGCAATGTAACATGTCTTAGGTAAAACAGTATACTTTATGCTGATAGCAACTAATCTTTGTTAACCAATAAAGGCGTTATTCTTTTACTCCTCCCTTTCATATTATCGATCGCCTCTTTTATGTTTATTAGTTAACAATTTATGGTAAATGTTGCTATTTTAACTAAATTTTTCTTTAAATTTTATGTCATAATTTAGTGGCTAACTTATAATCCTAATATAGCTTCTAATACAGAGTATAGTTGGTATATAATATTAGTTATAGTAGTGTCAGGTATATAATTTCATAATCGACATGTTTATACCTGTGGTCACCCCACTAATTCTAGTACTCACCTGTAACTTCGTATCTGTAGGACAAATTTTGCAAGATAAACTATTCATGACTGGAAGTTTTCATCTTTCAACATTTTGAATATATAAATCCACTCTCTCATGGCCTGTGTGTTTCTAGTGAGAAATCCACTGACAGCCTAGTGGCGCTGCCTCTGTAAGTGATTTTTTTTTTCTTGGTGCCTTGAAGATTCTTTTTTCATTGAAGTTTGACAGTTTAATTATAATGTGCATTGGACTAGGTCTGTTAGCATTGAGAAAATGGGGTGTTTTGTTAGCTCTGTGGACTTCTATGTCCATATCCTTCTCCAGGTTTGGATAATTCTCAGCTATCATTTCTTTTAAAAAACTCCATGCCCTCTTCTCCCTCTTTTCTCCTTCTGGTACCCTGATACTCTGATATTTGTCTTTCTATGGTCTCTCATAGCTCATGTAGGCATTTTTTTCTCTTTAAAGTCTTTGTTATTTCTTCTGTTCTGTGTTATTTCAAAACCCGTTTCATCCAAGGCACTCATTCTTTTTTTTCCTGTTCTATTTCTATGGTAATTCATTGAACTTTTCAGCTCCAGAGTTTCTGTTTGTTTATTTTCTTTTCTTTTGATCTCTTGTTAAAGAATACATTTTGTTCATATATTTAACCCCAGATTTCACTGAATTGTGTTTCTGAGTTTTTTATAACTTCATGTGTTTTATACCTGCTATTTTGAATTCTTTATCAGTTAAAGTGCTATATTCTGTTCCTTTAAGTTCAGTTGCTGAATAATGATTTTCTTTTTGTGATTCCATATTTTCTTGATTTTTTAATATTCCTTGTAGTTATGTGTTGGTTCTTTTGCTTTTTAAACAGCAGACACCTTCTTAACTTTTTGCTCGCTGCCTTCAGCAGATGTGGTGTTATGTTCAATGGCATTGCTATTATCAGATGCTTCCTCTGTGTTTGTGAAGGTGGAATTGTTCCACTCTTCTTGCTCTCTCCTGGTCAAATTTTGAAACCTTTGTTTCTCTTGATCTTACAATTCACCAGGATGGCTATTGTTTTTACAGAAGGTGGCACTATAGCTTAAGTTTGTGGTTTCTCCCTTGCCCAATGACCATGGTCTGTTTTCTGAGAGTGCTCCCTGTGCTCTCTGAGCTTGATCTCCTGGGTGCACTTGGGAGCACACACAAGGAAGTGGAGGGAGGTGTGGGTTAAGCACTCAGTGAGGTGAGATGGCACTCCCAAAGATTTGTGAGTGGGCTTCCTGTTAAGTTCTTATCTGCCTCTTTCCCAATATACTCCTTGCCCCCCCCCCTCCCCAGTAACAGTTCTCACCTTAGTCCTCAAGGTGGTCCTAAAGAAATAAGGATTTTTCCAGCTGTGTTATGCCCAGCTGGGATAGCCTAGTACTCACTCACCACTATGCGTTTTTTCATGGGAAAGGTTGCCTCCACCAGATAAATCAGTTCTGTTCAGTGTTTCCTTAGGGTAGAGGCAGCACCTGGAAAGTTTCTGGTACCACCTTTGTTCAGACAAAAGTCGTAGTTTTATTTTTCTCTAATGGTGAGCTGTAGTCTCCCTTTGAGAAGGTTGGACTTATTGAAGATCTCTCATGCATGAGTGAGTGCCCTGGTCAAAACTCACCCAATTTTTGACTGCGAGTGGCTGGGGATGTCTAGGCAGTTTTGCTATCTTCACCAGTTCTGCAACCTGTGTGGAGGTTTATCTCTTACAGGCTATACAGGTGGGTGAGACTCCTCTAGAGTTCCTTGGAGTAAGGCTTCCACCAAGTTTCTTTTGTTCTTGTATGGATATCTAATTCATTGACTAATAAGGGAGATATAAACAAGGAATGTGTTACATGTTGCTGATGTCACCCTGATAATTTCTGTATTTAAGTCTGGCATTAAGGTAATAATTACCTCAATGAGTAAATTGGGAAATGCTTTCTGCGCTTCCATTTAGTGCAAAGATCATGGATATTTGGTAATTTTTTGTATTTATATTTTGTTGTAAGAATGGTTAACATGAGTTCTATCTTTTTAGCAAAATTTAAGTGTATACTACATTATTGTTGAGTATAGGTACAATGTAGACCTCTAGAGTTGATCTTGCTTGACTGAAAATTTATGCCAGTTGATTAATAACTCTTCCTTCTCTTCTCATCCCAACCCCTGGGGACAATTATTTCAGGCTTTGATTTTATAAACTTCACTCATTTAGATACCTCATGTAAATGGAATCATGCAGTACTTGTCTTATTTTGCATAGTTACCCAGTAGTGGATGGTGTGTGATTGCTGGATGATATGCGTGTTCTAATTTAATTGTTTAAAGAGCCTTCATACTCTTTTTCTTAGTGGAAATGCACCATTTTTTGTTCCCACCAACTGTGTGCAAGGGTTTCAACTTCTCCACACTCTTACCAACACTTGTCTTTTGCTGCTGTTGTTAATAGCCATCTTGATATGTGTGAAATGATATCTCATTGTGGTTTTCATTTATATGTCCCTAATGATTAGTGACAGTGAGCACTTTTTCATATATCTGTTGTTCATTTGTATGTTTTCTTTGGATAAATGTCTACTAAATCTTTAGCCCATTTAGATGTGTGTTGTATTGCTGCCATATCACCTTCCAATTATTCAGTATGTCCAATGCTTAAAGCTAACTGTAGACTATAGAGAGCTAAACAATACTATTACTTTATTGTAATACGTCTACCAATATCACACTAATAGATGATGCTCAAAATAACATGGGTAAGTTGTTTGAAGTTATAGATTTCACTAACATTTTCTATTCAGTAACACATTAACAGGAGGGAGGTATTCTTACCCAACTCCCATTTACTTTGCTCCACCACTGATACTGTGGAACAAACCTGTAACTGCTTCCAATATGCAGGAGATGGAAATAAATACCCACAGTGCAATTAGACTCCTACTTTTGGCTGGAGATGCCATCCACTTACTTTAGCCTCTACACTGTTTCTGTGCCTCTTTCTTAATTGAATTCCTACCTTTGCCATTGTTGACAGAGTGCAGTGTTAACACATTCAGAGGTGTATCACCCTCGCCTTAGATTATGTACTGGCTCATAAAGCAGAGTTCTGTGCACTAATTAACAGACCCGCTGCATGTGAGTAATAAAACACTCACTATAATTTACAAATAGACAGAAACGTGTACCAAAGAGTCATACTTTTACCATACAGACTAAAAAAATAGAATAAGTAAAATTCTGGGGAGGGGGGGGGTTGGTGATCTCTTTCCTGGATTCTTCCCAATAAGTTGGCAGAGTGGTTTCAAATTAATTTTGAAATCCTAGTTTGTGCCCTTAGATCAGTGGTTCTCAACCTTCCTAATGCTGCGACCCTTTAATATAGTTCCTCATATTGTGGTGACCCCCAATTTCATTGTTACAAATTGAACATAATTAAAGCATAGTGATTAATCACAAAAACAATATGTAATTATATATGTGTTTTCCGATGGTCTTAGGCGACCCCTGTGAAAGGGTCGTTCGACCCCCAAAGGGGTCGCAATCCACATGTTGAGTACCGCTACCTTAGATGCTTCTGAGTCCTGGAGATAATTTATTGTTGGTCCCAAAATAAGATATTATTAAATAACGTATACTTTGAATTAAAAATAAACCTCTGATGATTAGCGAGGTTTAAGTTTTTTCTTATGTCTATTGGCCATCTGTATGTCCTCTTTTGAGAAGTGTCTATTCAGGTCCTTTGCCCATTTTTTAATTGGGCTGCTTGTCTTCCTGGTGTTGAGTTGTTTAAGTTCTTTATATATTTGAGAAATTGGCTCCTTTTCAGATATATCATTGGAAAATATGATCTTCCATGTAGTGGGTTCCCTTTTCAATTTGTTGATGGTTTCTTTTGCTGTGTAGAAGCTTTTTAGCTTAATGTATTCTCATTTGTTTATTTTTGTTTCCCTTGCCATAAGAGATATATTGGCAAAATATTGCTATGAGAAATGTCTGGTATTTTACTGCTTATGATTTATTTTATGATTTTTATGGTTTCACAACTTTATTGAAGTTGTTTATCCATTTTGAGTTTATTCTTGTGTATGGTATAAGTTCGTGGTCTAGTTTAATTCTTTTTTACATATACCTGTCCAATTTTTCCAACACCATTTATTGAAGAGACTGTCTTTACTCCATTGTATGCTCTTGCCTCCATTGTCAAATATAAACTGACCACAAAGGTGTGGTTGATTTTGGGGATCTCTGTTCTGTTCCATTAATATATATGCCTCTTCTCATGCCAATAGAAGGCTGTTTTGTTTATAGTGTCCCTGTAGTATAGTTTAACATCAGATATTATGATACTTCCAACTTTGTTCTACTTGCTCAATATTGCTGAAGCTATTTTTTGGTTCTACATATATTTTTGGAATATTTGCTCTAGATCTGTAAAATGTGCCAATGTTATTTTAATAAGAATTGCATTGAATTTATAGATTTCTTTGTGTAGTATGAACATTTTAATAATGTTAATTCTTCCAGTCCATGAACATGGTATATACTTCTTATTTATATCTTACTCAACTTCTTTCTTTACTTTACAGTAGTTTTAAAAACAAAGTTCATTTACCTCCTAGGTTAAATTTATTCTCAGGAGCCTAACTATTTTTTGTAATAATAAATGGAATTGTTTTCTTAATTTCTCTTTTTGATAGTTTATTATTGCTGTATAAAATGGAATCGATTGCTGTGTATTAATTTTGTATATAATTACTTTGCTGAATTCATTTACTACATCTAGTAGTTTTTTGGTGGAGTCTTTAGGGTTTTCTATGCACAATATCCTGTCTTCTGTGAATAATGACAGTTTTAGGTCCTATTTTCCAATTTGTATACCTTTTGTTTTGTTTTTTTTCTTTTCTGAATGCTGTGGTTAGGACTTCCAGTATTCTGTTGAATAAGAGTGGTGAAAGCAGACATCCCTGTCTTAATTCCTATCTTAGGGGAAACACTTTTAGTTTTTGCCCATTACCTATAATGTTGGCTGTAGGTTTTACGCATATAGTCTTTATTATTTTGAGGTCTGTTCCCTCCATTCCCACTTTGCTGAGAGCTGTTATCATAAATGAATGGTGAATTTTCTCAAAAGCTTTTCCTGCAACTGTTAGTATGATCATGTGATTTTTGTCTTTCATCTTGATTATGTGATGTATCACATTTATTGATTTGTGAATATTGTACCAACCTTACATCTCAGGATAAATATCACTTGATCATGGTGTATAGTATTTTTAATGTATTGCTGGATTGATTTCCTAACATTCTGTTTAGGATTTTATCACCTATGCTCATCAGGGATACTAGCCTATAATTTTCTTTTCTTTCTTTCTTTCTCACTTTCTTTCTTTCTTTCTTTCTTTCTTTCTTTCTTTCTTTCTTTCTTTCTTTCTTCCTTCCTCCCTCCCTCCCTCCCTCCCTCTCTCCCTCCCTCCCTTCCTCCCTCCCTCCCTCCCTCCCTCTGTTTGTTTGTTTGTTTGTTTGTTTCTTTCTTTCTTTCTTTCTTTCTTTCTTTCTTTCTTCCTTTTCTTTCTTTTTTTCTTTTCTTTTTTGTAGTGCCTATATCTGGTTTTGGAATTAGGATAATGCTGACATCATTAAAAGAGCTTGAAATTTTCATTCCTCCTTTTACATTTTTTGGAATAGTTTGAGCATAATAGGTGTTAGTCGTTCTTTGAAAGTTTGGTAAAATTTACCAGTGAATCTTTCTAGTCCAGAACTACTGTTTGCTGGAGGTTTTTTTTTCTTTCTTTTTTTTAATTACTGCTTCAATTTAATTAGTTGTTATCAGTCTATTCAGGTTGTCTGATTCTTCCTAATTCAGTTTTGGATGATTTTATATTTCTAGGAATTTATCTATTTCACCCAAGTTGTCGAATTTGTTGGCATATCATTGTTCATAGTATTTTCTTACAATATTTTGTATTTCTGTGATGTCTGTTGTTAATCTCTTTAACATTTGATTTTATTTACTTGGGTCATTTCTCTTTTATTTTCTGATGAGTCTGGTTAAAGGTTCATCAATCTTGCTTACTTTTCAAAGAATTAGCACTTGGGTTTCCTTGATCATTTGTATTGCTTTTTAGTCTCTATGTCATTCATTTCTGCTCTGATTTTATTATTTCTTTTTACTTACTCTGGGTTTTATTTGTTTTTCTTTTTCTAGTTCTTTTAGGTGTGGGGTTAAGGTTGTTTAATTAAGATTATTTGTTTGCTTCTTGAGGTAGGCATGTATGGCTATGTACTGGTTTCACTGTGTTACATACATTTTGGGGTGTTTTTTTGTTGTTGTTCATTTTCATTTGTTTCCAGGTAATTTTTAAAAATTAATTTGTTGATATCTTTGGTAACCCACTCAGTGTTTAATAACATGATATTTAACCTCCATGTGTTTTAATGTTTGAGTTTTTTAAATTGTAGTTGATTTCTGATTTTTTTTTAATTTGTTAAGACTCATTGTGAGTTCTAACATGTGGTCTATTTTTAAGAATGTTCCATGTTCATTTAAGAAGAATATATATTCCAAAGCTTTGGGATGAATTGTTCTGTAAATATTAATTAAATCCAAATGATCTATTATATCATTAAAATTTGCTGTCTACACCCGGGTTGCTGTGGTGATAGCCAAGCAGGCCCTGCTAGGTGCTGCCTGTGGGCCGCACTTGCCTGCTGGGCTCACGTTGCCGGGGTGATGCTGCCAGAGTCCCCCCCTCCCAGCTGCTATGGGTGCCGCCATGTTTGTTGGGGAGTGGTGGTTAATTTGCATATTACCCTTTTATTAGATAGGATAGGTACTTATTTATTGCCTTGTTTTTGTGCCTATGTTCCACTCTCTATTTCTTCTTTTTCTTAAAGCAGTCCCTTTAATTTTTCTTGCAGTGTTGTTTAGGTGGTAATAAACTCTTTAGCCTTTTTTTTTTTTTTTTGGTCTGAAGAGCTTTTATTTCACCATCAATTTTAAATTATAGCCTTGATGGACAAAGTAGTATTGTTTGGAGGTTCTTGTTTTTCATTACTTTGGATACTTTATGCCAATTCCTTCTGGCCTGAAGTATTTCTTTTGAGAAAACAGCTGACAGCTTTATGGAAACTCCCTTGTAGATAACTAACTTTCTCTTGCTGCCTTTAAGATTCTTGCTGGAAGCTATCCATTGTCTACACTATCATGGAAGTGCAACAGGGAACTCAGAAGACTGATGGACTTTGAGCTTTAGCAAGGGCTAAAGCTATGCACCGATTGTTCTGTTGAGACAATGGTGGCTCAAGCAATTTCCTGACCTAATAGTCTCAAAGTAAATTTTTACAAATATTTACTAACCTTTAAGGTAGTCTGTCTGCTACCAGATTGCCTGCCTACCTAAGGGCAAGATGTGTATTCTAAAATTGAATACAAGCTAACAGGGCCTAGGTCCCAGTGAAGCCTCTCCACTAGAGAAAGGTTTTCTGCCTGGCCCCCCATGCCTTCTAAATTCATATTTCTTGTCTAGTGTGCTCATTTGTTCATGGCCCCTTTTCCAGATCCTGAACTCTAGCCACAAATGGATGCAGCATTCACATCTGGCACCCGAATAGTCATCTGGAGAAGAAAATTTGCCAGAGTGAAAAATGAAGTTCACAGGAAAGGTGGGAAGATCACCAAAAAGGTGGGGAAATTCACTGTGTACTAAGCCCGTGCCAGCTTCGGAAGTCACAAACCATAAGTGGGTGGGAACATCTTTTATTTCAGCCAGGCTGTAATGGGGAAGACTTTGAATAAAAGGCAAAAACATCATTGTAAATTTTTAGCTTTCATGCTCAAGGATAAAAGAATTAAAATGTCAGAAGGTACTCTCTTAAATAAGGCTCAAGGAAAACAACTGCCCTTGTCATCTTTAACTAGGTGGGCTCTTCTTCAAACTGCATTATGCCAAATTTATATTGGGGTCAAAAGTCTGTAATACCAAAGGCCCCAGATCCTCCGCCTCCAGTGTGGAAAGGCTCAACAGCTAGAGAAAATCGGGTTAACAGTGCATTAACAAAAGGACTCCTTGATGCTTTGTCTGAAAATTACCATATGACGCCTTGGAGGAGGCAGATTTTAGCAAAAATAACTTTGGATGCCAGTCAATGCTATGGAGAGCAGAGTAAGATAAAATGTGTGAACAACAGGCTAACATCTAGGCTGCATTCTGGCTGTAAGTCCCAGGCAATATAGAGCATCTGAAAAACCTGTGAAAAGAATTCTCATTTATTAAGTCTTGTCTATAGTTATGGGTGCTTGTCTGTTGATTGTTGTTTTATCTCTTAGTTATTTGATTTAATTTGTTTATTGTTAGTCTATTAAGCATGCCTTTAATTTAATTTAATTTAAAATAGAAAAGATACAGTAGATGGCCAGGCTATTATTAAATTTCCCCAGAGCAAACAGAATGAGGGAATGGGGAGAGAGAGAATATGAGTGGTACACATGGCCAATAACACAGGTTTTAAGAAAATTCCCTAGACAAAGGGAGGTAACTAAAACAGGCCCCAGCCCATTAATTACTAGGTCTTTTGGTGATCCTATAAAATGGACACCCACTCTTGAGAGTGTTATTAAAAGTCTCATTTTCACCATATTTTTGTTTCCCAGTCCATCATTTGAAATTTGAATGAATGAGACATTTCTCAGAATTTATGGATGAGTCTGGGATTTCTGTACCCATGAAGAGAAAAAGGCTAGCTTAAGAGAAGGCATGCCTGCCTGATTTTGGGTGGCTTCTTGGACTGAGCCCTATCTCTTCACAGATGCTATAGAATAAACCCAAGACTATTTTTTCATTAAAAGATGGCAAAAATGACACAAGGAAAATAGACAGGCTGTGTTTGGGCAATAGAATTAATGTTTCCATAATAATGGGTAATTCTTGAATAATAATGTACCACATTCCAAGTTTGCCTCCCAAATCTTGAGGGCACCCCTGTTTTTATAAAATAAAAATAAAATAATACTTCAACATTAAAGCCATTGAAAGTCAGTAAGTTATCTCTGTTACAAAATTTGCCAAAAAATAAAAACTAAAATAAAAAATGCCTTGGATAGTAATTGTCTTTAAAATCTCAAAAGTGTTAAAACACAAGCAAATAAATAAATAAATAAATAAATAAATAAATAAATAAATGTAACTATAATAAAGAATCTACACTAATAAAAGAGAAACATGGTAATTGGCGTACGACCGCTACCCTTACCATTGGCTAATCAGGGCAATATGCAAATTAACTGTCAGCCAAGATGGCGGCCGGCAGCCAGGCAGCTTGAAAATAACATGAGGCTTGCTTGCTTCAGTGATGGAGGACTCCAACGTTCCCCGCCTGCCACTGCAGGCCTCTGAGCCTGCAGTTTCAAACATTGTAACAAATACAGACGCTAAACAAAACTCCAGAAACCAGCTTTCAGCCAGCTGGGATCTCAGAGCTGGAGCTGATACAGAGTTTCAAGAACCAAAACAAACCAGATACCTGCTTTCAGGAGCGGAGGCCTAAGAGCTGGAGCCTCAGAGCTAAAGCTGGCCCAGAATAAAAAAAGAAAAAAAAAAGGAGCAGTTGGGAGCTTCAGTCCCATCCTGAAAAGAGCCCTCAGCCCCTCACCCAGACTGGCCAGGCACCCCAGTGGGGACCCCCACCCTGAAGGGTGTGTGACCAGCTGCAAACAGCCATCATCCCCTCACCCAGGCTGGCCAGGCACCCCAGTGGGGACCCCCACCCTGATCCAGGAGACCCTTCAGGGCAAACCAGCCGGCCCCCACCCATGCACCAGGCCTCTATTCTATATAGTAAAAGGGTAATATGCCTCCCGGCACTGGGATCAACAGAGCCACGAGGCCTCCCGGCACCGGGATCAGCGTGACAGGGGGCAGTGCCCAAACACCCTGATTGCCCTGCGGCTCTGTGTGTGACAGGGTGTGGGGCCACAACCTCCCTATCCGCCCTGCTCTGTTCATGACAGGGGAAGGCGCCCCAACCCCCTGATCGGCCCTGCTCTGTGGGTGATAGAGGGCGGCGCCCCAACCCCCCCCCCCACGGGCCCTGCTCTGTGTGTGATGAGGTAGAGCCATAACCTCCCCATCTGCCCTGCCCTGAGTGTGACAGTGGTGGCGCCCCAATCCCCTGATCGGCCCTGCTCTGTGGGTGATAGAGGGCGGCACCCCAACCTCCCCCCATGGGCCCTGCTCTGAGTGTGACAGGGGATGATGTGCCAACTCCCGTATCGGCCCTGCTCTGTGCATGACAGCAGGGAGCTCCCCAACCCCCTGGTGGGCCCTGCTCTGTGTGTGAAAGGGGGGGGAGCTCCCCAACCCCCTGATCAGTCCTTCTCTGTGGGTGATAGAGGTCGGCGCCCCAACCCCCTGATCCGCCCTGCTCTGTGTGTGACAGGGGGCGGTGTGCCAACTCCCCTATTGGCCCTACTCTGTGAGTGACAGGGGGGAGCTCCTCAACCCCCTGATGGGCCCTGCTCTGTGCGTGACAGGGGGCAGTGCCCCAACCCCCTGATCCGCCCTGCTCTGTGCGTGACAGGGGGTGGCGCCACAAGCTCCCCATCGACTCTTCCTTGAGTGTGACAGGGGGCAGTGCCCCAACCCCCCAATCAGCCCTACCCTGAGCGTGACTGAGGGTGGCATCACAACCTCCCAATCCGCCCTGCTCTGTGCATGACAGGGGGCAGCACCCCAACTCCCCAATTGGCCCTGCTCTGAGCCCAACCAGGGGCTGCACCTAGGGATTGGGCCTGCCCTCTGCCACCTGGGAGCAGGCCTAAGCCAGCAGATCGTTATCTCCCAAGGGGTCCCCCCAGACTGCGAGAGGGCTCAGGCCAGGCTGAAGGACCCCTCCCCCAGTGCACAAATTTTTGTGCACCGGGCCTCTAGTCTAATCTAATAAAAGAGAAACATGCAAATTGACTGCACCTCCACTATGCCCGAAGCCACGCCCACCAGCCAATCAGAGTGACCATATGCAGATTAACCAAACCAAGATGGCAGCCAGCAGCCATGGAGCTGGAGCAAGCAGGAGGCTTTGTTGCCCCAGCGATGGAGGAAGGCAAGCTTCCCACCTGCACTGGCGGGCTGTGACCTCCACTCAAGGCAACAAAGTTTTAATTATAGCCCTAACCAGTATGGCTCAGTGGATAGAGCATCGGCCTGCAGACTGAAAGGTCCCAGGTTGATTCCAGTCAAGGGCATGTACCTTGGTTGTGGGTACATTCCCAGTAGGAGGTGTGTAGGAGGCAGCCGATCAATATTTCTCTCTCATCGATGTTTCTAACTCTCCATCCCTCACCTTTCCTCTCTGTAAAAAAATCAATAAAATATATATATATATTTTTTAAAAGTTTCAATTATAGAAGATAAATAAATCCCAGATACCTGCTTCCAGCCAGCCTCCACTGGGAGCTTAGGTGGCTGGGGGCCATGGCCATCCTGCAAACAGCCATCAGCCAATCATCCAGGCTGGCCAGGCACCTCAGCGGGGACCCCCACCCTGAAAGGGGTGCGGCCAGTCTAAATACAGCCCTCAGCCCCTCACCCAGGCTGGCCAGGCACCCCAGCAGGACCCCCACCCTGATCCAGGACACCCTTCAGCACAAACCAGCCGGCCCCCACCCATGCACCAGGCCTCTATCCTACATAATAAAAGGATAATGTCCTAATTGACCCTAACAGCAGAATGACTGGGAATGACTGGTCACTATGACACACACTGACCACCAGGGGGCAGATGCTCAATGCAGGAGCTGCCCCCTGGTGGTCAATGCGCTCCCACAGGGGGAGGTCTGCTCAACCACAAGCCAGGCTGATGGCTGCCAGTACAGTGGTGGTGGTGGGAGCCTCTCCTGCCTCCTCAGCAGTGCTAAGGATGTCCGACTGCAGCCTAGGCCTGCCTGCTTTCCGCTGGCAAGTGGAATTCCCCCGAGGGCTCCTGGGCTGCCAGAGGGATGTCTGACTGCCAGCTTAGGCCCAATCCACTGGGGAACGGGCCTCAGCCAGCAGGTGGTCATCCCCTGAGGGATCCCAGACTGTGAGAGGGCATAGGACGAGCAGAGGGACCCTCCTGAGTTCACAATTTTTTGTGCACTGGGCCTCTAGTTTGTAATAAAGCTTTTCAGTAATTATAAATATATTAATAATGAAAGTCCAATCACTCAAGGGGAGACTGACTGCATTCTGTTAGAGGAAAGAGCCAGTGGTGTTTCCTGCAGCAGCAACCTTAGATGTTATCTCTAAGGAAAAATGTGGCAGTTTTAAATGGCTACAGGCTTGCTCCCTCCTCCCCCTGCCTTTTCCCCAAAAACATAGTTTTCCAAAGTCTGTGGTAACTTAAAACTTTAGAACATTGCTGAATTAAATAATAATAATTATTAAATATCTAGGTATTTTAAAATGACAAAATACTGAAACATTAATCTGAATTTGCCTCATATGAAAAATCTAGAGGATAGATTTGAATTAATTAAATATGTCTTGTATTTTATTTGAAATATATTCTTAAAAACATAAATATCTTACTAATCTAAAAAATGGTAAGTATTTAAGTTGCCACCTAAAATTTAAGGCTTCTAAAAGTTTAAAGTTCAAATTAAGTTAGAAGAAATTATATGGTGTAACAAAATACATAAAGTATAGAAATTTATTTTTGAGAAAAATAATTCTTGTACTTTCTCTGGAAAAATTGGTAGTTCAAAATATATTTTAGTCCTTATGTGTACTACGTGTGGTAAAATTGCAACCTAGGATATAATATTTTATTGGCCTAATTGAAAAGGAGGATTAATTCTATGGTCTGAACCAAAATTTTAATATAAAAACTGGTTTAAATTTAATTGATGTCTTTTAGAATAATTACAAAAGGTGTGTTGATAAATGTCAATCTAAGAAATCCTGGCTGTTTACGTTTAATTATCATTGGAAAATTAAGGTTTAAATATTGTATAGTTTTAATAATAGAAGGCAGGACATACATTTTAAAGGAAAAGAAAGAAAGAGTTCTATACAAATAGCTGAAGGTATATACAAGTTAATGACAGAAAGAATATTAGAGTAGAAATGCATTTTTAAAGGACATAAAAAGAAGGTTTGAAGATTAATTTGAAAGTATGAAATTTATGAAGGTTATGTATATGATGAGGAGGAAAAAAGAAGTTTTGAAAGAGAGAAATGAATTCTAAAGTTAACTATCTGCAAAAGTTGTAAAAGGGTCATAAAATCTCGGGGAAGTTTAAATAAGACTAGACCACTACCCGTATCTACTGCAAGGACAGAGTAAATGGTTAATATGGAAAGGGAGGGCAGAACAAGGTTGCATACATAATGCCTCAGACAGACTGCTCTTCAGATAGGCTAGGGGGTGGGACAGCATCTGTACTTCATAGGTCAAATGTATAAGTTTGCTTACTTTAGTTTTTCAATAAAGATGCATACTTCACTTACTTAATAAATTAGCTTTTTACAATATAACCAAACTCTCATATAAACTCATTTATATGAGAAACCAAGATTTTATGACCAATTAATTCTAGTAAAGTCCAAAGTAAAATCTGAATACCTATGCAAATGAGCACTAGCCAAAAAGAATGCTCTTTGAAAATAAATTTTAAACTTAATAAAAGGAGAAATTTGCCGAAACCGGTTTAGCTCAGTGGATAGAGCGTCAGCCTGCGGACTGAGAGGTCCCGGGTTCGATTCCGGTCAAGGGCATGTACCTGGGTTGCGGGCACATCCCCGGTGGGGGATGTGCAAGAGGCAGCTGATCGATCTCATCGATGTTTCTAACTCTCTCTATCTCTCTCCCTTCCTCTCTGTGAAAAAAAAAAAAAAAAAAAAAGGAGAAATTTTAAAATCTCTTCCGCTACTATTTACAAAGTAAACTAAAAGTTATTATTCAAGCATTAAATCTCACCATTAATGAGACACCATAAGTAAAAAGAGAGTTACTTTTACTTAAATGTATGCATTGCAGTATTGGCCAGCATACCTCTCCTACTGATTTTTCTGAAAAGCAACCAAGTTT
Organism: Myotis daubentonii; assembly: GCF_963259705.1. Taxonomy (NCBI): domain Eukaryota; kingdom Metazoa; phylum Chordata; class Mammalia; order Chiroptera; family Vespertilionidae; genus Myotis; species Myotis daubentonii. The sequence continues at coordinate 100,991,541 of NC_081861.1, read as the reverse complement.
GTTGCTTTGTTTAAAAGAAAGCAAAGAGTGTTTAAAAGAAACTCCCTAAATGCGGCTTAGAGATCACTCTGGGAGGAAATACAGAGGGAAATGCCCTTCAATGTATTAGGCCTTAACAAAAAAGTGGAAATATAAAAACATTGCCTTAAAACCTTAAATGACTTTAAAAAATTATTAGAGGACATCAATTAGTTAAGACCTTATCTAAAAATCTCTAGGGAAGAAATAACAAATTTATTCAATATACTTAGAAATTCTAAGAAAGCTTTTATTAAATGTATACAAAGACCTACAGAATCATTTTCTAAATTCGTGGCTTGCATGTAACAGCAGTTTGCAACCATCATATATATATATATATATATATATATATATATATATATATATATATATATATACTAATAAAAGAGAAAAATGGTAATTGGCGTACGACGCTACCCTTTTCATTGGCTAATCAGGGCTATATGCAAATTAACTGCCAACTAAGATTGGCAGTTAACTGCCAACAAGATGGCGGTTAACTGCCAACAAGATGGCGGTTAATTTGCATATGTAGGCACAATGCAGGGAGGCGAAAGGGAAAGCAGGAAGAAGCCCCCTGCCACTGAGAGTGATCGGAAACCCAGGGGGGAGCTAAGAGAATCAGGCGCCTTTGCCGCCCTGGCCAGTGATAGCAGGAAGTAGGGGTGGAGCCAGCGATGGGAGCTGGGCACGGTCGAAGCTGGCAGTCCCGGGAGCTAGGGGTCCCTTGCCTGGGCCTAAAGCAGAGCCCATGATCGCGGGGCCGCTGCAGCTGTGGGTCCCCGCTGCCCGAGCCGGACGCCTCAGCCAGAGGCGTCCAGCAGGGGCAGGGGCGGAGCCCGCGTGATCGCGGCACCCCCCCCACCCCCCGCTGCCACTGTGGGTCCCAGCTGCCCGGGCCGGATGACTAGGCCAGAGGCATTAGGCCTAGGAAGGGGCAGAGCCTGCAACCGCGGGGAGCTGGGGGTCCCCTGCCCAGGCCTGACACCTCTGCTGGAGGCCTCAGGCCTGGTCAAGGGGCCGATCCGGTGATTGGTGATTGGAGGGTGATGAGGGTCAACTCCTCTGGCAGAGGCATCAGGCCTGGGCAGGGGGCTGGGGGTTCCCTGCCCAGGCCTGATGCCTGGGCCAGAGGCATCAGGCCTGGGTGGGGGGCGGAGCCGGGGATTGGGGGGATATGATGGTCCCCTTGCCCAGGCCTGAAGCCTGGGTCAGAGGCATCAGGCTTGGGCGGGGGGTGGAGCAAGCGATCAGAGGGAGATGGGGGTCCCCTGCCCAGGCATGATTCCTGAGCCAGAGGCCTCAGGCCTGGGAGGGGGCCAGAGCCAGTGATCGGGGGGAGATGGGGGTCCCCTGTCCAAGCCTGACACCTCTGGCAGAGGCGTCAGGCCTGGGCAAGGGGCCGATCAGGCGATCGGAGGGTGATGGGGGTCAACACCTGAGGGCTCCAGGTATGTGAGAGGGGCAGGCTTGGCTGAGGGACACTCCCCCCCCAACCCAGTGCACAAATTTCGTGCACCGGGCCCCTAGTATATGTATGTATGTGTATATATATATATATATATATGTATATATATATATATGTATATATATATATATATATATATATATATATATATATATATATATGTATATACTATCTAATAAAAGAGAAAGATGGTAATTGGTGTACGACCGCTACCCTTCCCATTGGCTAATCAGGGAGATATGCAAATTAACTGTCAGCCAAGATGGCGGCCAGCAGCCAGGCAGCTTGAAATTAACATGAGGCTTGCTTGCTTCAGTGACGGAGGACTCCAACGTTCCCCGCCTGACTTGCCGGCCTCTCAGCTGCAACTCTAAGCAACTATGTTGCAAATATAGAAGGTAAAAAAAAACCCAGAAACCTGCTTTACTCAGCCGGGCTTCAGCCAGCCAGACCGCAACATTGTATCAAATACAGATGGTAAACAAAGGCCAGAAACCTGTTTTTAGCAGCCGAGGCCTCAGAGCTAAAGCTGGCCCAGAATAAAAAAAGAAAAAAGAAAAAAAGGAGCAGTTGGGAGCTTCAGTCACCTGTCAGCCTGAAAACGGCCCTCAGCCCCTCAGCCAGACTGGCCAGGCACCCCAGTGGGGACTCCCACCCTGATCCAGGACACCCTTAAGGGCAAACCAGCCAGCCCCCACACGTGCACCAGGCCTCTATTCTATATAGTAAAAGGGTAATATGCCTCCCGGCACTGGGATCAGCGTGACAGGAGGCAGCGCCCTAACCCCCTGATCCGCCCTCCTTTGTGGGTGACAGGGGGTGGTGCCGAAACTTTCCTATCGACCCTGCCTTGAGTGTGACAGGGGGCGGTGCCCGAATCCCCCAATCTGCCCTACCCTGAGCGTGACTGAGGGTGGCATCGTAACCTCCAGATCCGCCCTGCTCTGTGCATGACAGGGGGCGGTGCCCCAACTCCCCAATTGGCCCTGCTCTGAGCCCGACCAGGGGCTGCACCTAGGGATTGGGCCTGCCCTCTGCCACCCGGGAGCAGGCCTAAGCCAGCAGGTCGTTATCTCCCGAGGGGTCCCAGACTGCGAGAGGGCACAGGCCGGGCTGAGGGACCCAAACATCCCCTCCGAGTGCACAAATTTTTGTGCACCGGGCCTCTAATATATATATATGCCACGTGGTTTGGGGCTATCTAGTAAATCTTATATTCCCTAAACTAAGGACACTTAAAAGTAAATAATTTGCATTTTGCCTCCCTAAACAAAACTTATGTCTATATACCCTAAAAGACTGATAGCAGGAATCCAATTAGTGTCATTTACTGTCCACACCCAAGGACGAATGAAGTTAGAAAATAAACCTTATTTAAGACTGGTTTAAATTGGCAAATTGAAATAAGTGAATATTCAGGGGACCTTATATTACACACCTATTATTATACAAAAAAAAAAATACTAGGCAGGAGCCTATTCCTGCAGCATTAACTGTTTTTACTGATGGTTCATCTAATAGTAAAGCCAGTTATCATTCAATGAATTCAGACCAAGTCATCCAAACCAGTCATACTTCAGTACAAAGAATTGAATTAGAAGCCGTCAAGGATATATTGCAGGAATTCCAAAAGCATCTTAATATTATTTCTCATCTGCTTATATTGCTGGCCTGGTAAATAGAATTGAGACTACTTGATTGAAAATGGCTCAGTGACCAAAGTCTATTTATACTATATAAACAAGTCCTGGTCCTTTAACAAAATAAAATACATTTGTTGATCAACTAGTTGCTTTATTAAAACAGGCCACAGAATTTCATCAGCTTTTACATTAGCCTACCAAAATATTGTACAGCAGGCAAAACAGATTATCAAGGAATGTCCCCCCTTGCATATTACATCTGTCTCAAGGGCCTCTAAAATCCCAACTTGAAAAACAAAAAGGTGGAATAGTGGAGAAATCTCCTGTAAATAAACTACAACAAGCCTTAATTACTTTAAATTTTTTTACTTTAATTTTTTTTACTTGTAATGCTGATGGCAAGACACCCATGGAATTACACTGGTGTCAGAATAAGCCAAAGGAAAATGGTCTGGTTAAGTGGAAAGATTCCGAGTCTGGTTTATGAAAAGGCCCCAACTCCCGGTTAACATTTGGTTGAGGATACACTTGTGTATTTCCAGAAAACTTCTCCAAGCCCGTGTGGCTTCCCACAAGAAATATTAAACTTTAACATGGATCCGAGGGAGGAACTGGTCAGGTTAATGAGGACCTTGCACGTGGAGCCGCATCTTGCAGCTGCAGACAATCAACTACCCCAGCCACAGATAGCAGCAGCCCCAAGCAACACACTGAAGATAAGGGGTGGGAGGAGAACGAGGTGGACAACAAACAGCCCAGAGGTCACCTGGGGTGTGGTGAAGAAGACGGTCCAGGAATCTGAGCAAATTTGTGAGGAGACCAAAACCCCAAGAATTCCTGAGAACATCTTTCTTGCCATGCTAGCAGTCATCAATTGTGCGGTAATACTACCAGGGGCAAATGGGGAAGTATATTGGACTTATGTTCCTGACCCTCCATGGGTTAGACCCCTTACATGGGCTAATATCCTGCCTAATACAGTCACCAATAATACCAAACTCCCTGGTCATCCTGGAGGACCACAGGTGGGGCAAGGAAGTATATTGGCAAAGTATAATTACACATGTGTCGCCACCCAGCTTCCCTTTTGTATGATGCAGAATCCAACTACTGCTTCGTTGTGTGTAGAATTAAAGAGAGGCTTCTGGCTAGCATGGATACCAAAGAAGAGGAAAGCAAAAGCCCAAATACATCTACTATCACTACTTGCTCCTGGGAGAGGTATAGAAAATGTAACATTACTAAAACACCCCCCACTAAGACATTATGTAAAAAGTGTTATGAATGACAACCCACTGAGGAAGAAATTAATTGGCAAGACTGTTATAGTGATTACCATACCACCAGCAAACTTAATAACAGTTTTTCCTTTGTGGATTGGAGCCCCTACGGGTCTGCATATAGTAACAATCACACCCTAAAATGGAAAGGGAATGCATCCTATCTATATGTTGAAGTTAATCACTCCATTTCATGGCATGGAGGAGGATTTGTTGGATCTCAATTACTACATGACAATTGGCCCCTACAAAATACGCAATGGAAATTAGCTGCTGCACTTGCACCTATAAAATGGTATAGTTTTAATTATAGCTCAGATAATTCCATTCATACCTTATGGGGAATTCCCAATAAGACAGTATTTGCCACCACCTGTGTGTTTGATCTGTTTGTACTCCTCTCAGGCCCCATCCAGATGTGCCTTAATGCTACAAGCCAACTGTATGAGGTGTCATGCACAGGCTGCACACTATCCCATTGTATTAATTCTACGTTCCAAAAGGATTCCCTCATGATTTTAAAACAACCTGTTTTCACTTGGATTCCTACTAGCCTAACCAAGCCTTGGGAATCTCATCAAACCTACCAACTGTTACATGATCTGGTAAAAATCTTAAAACGACAAAAAGGATTTCTTGGAATGTTAATTGCAGGAATCTTTGCCCTCGTAATGTTACTTATTTCTGTGGGAATTGCTGCTTCATCCATGGTACAAACTGTCCAAACTTCTCAGTTTGTACAACAAGTTAAGGAAAATGTAACTAAAATCTTGTCTATACAAAAAAAAAAAAATGACAACCAGTTTGAGATTGAATTGTTGGCTACAGTCTTATGGATGGGTGATAAAATCCACAGCCTAGAGCAAAGAATATCCTTGCAGTGTCTTTATAATTTTTCCTAGATGTGTTACCCCCATTCCCTATAATAATACCTCACACCCTTGTGAATCAATAAAAAATCACCTTCTTGGTGCTTGGGATAAAGGTAACACCACCCTCGATATTTTAGAATTACAACAGCATATTGTACAATTATCCCAGGCAAAACTTACAAACTAATTCCTTAGATGCCTGGCAACAAAAGGACATGAAGGAATTTAACCCCTTCCACTGGATCTCCTTACATTTGCCTCTCAGCATAACCACTATTGCTTGTCTCATTTTTGTTCTCATATGTTTAGTTCTAGTCTGCAGATTCAGAATGAAAAGTCTTAAAAGGACTCAAACCCTTCAGGCGGCATTCACTTTTCAAGATTTATTAAGGAAAAGACACGGGGGAGATGTTGGAAGCTAACCATTGTCTTGACTATCAGAGAAGTGTGAACAAGGAGCCCAGAATGCTGGTGAACCTTGAGCCCTGGCAAGGGCCAGAGCTATGCACTGATTGTTTAGTCGAGACAATGGTAGCTCAAGCAATTTCCTGACCAAATAGTCTCAGAGTAAATCTTTACTAATATTTACTGACCTTTAAGATTGTCTGTTACCGGAATTGCCTGCCTGCCTAAGGGCTATATGTGTATCCAAAATTGAATAAAAGGTTGGCAAGGCCTGGGTACCAGTGGAAGTCCTTCCCCTTGCGTTGGGCTACCCCTCTGTCCCCCAATATTTCCAAATTATTATTTCTTGTCTCGTCTTTGTCATTTGAGCGTGGCCCTTCTCCACATCCCGAATCCTGAACCACGTGGGTCGTGGATCGCACACTAAGATATCTGCAAACCATGTATGAAAAATGATTACTATTCCACATTTATAAAGAACTTGTGCCGAAACCGGTTTGGCTCAGTGGATAGAGCGTCGGCCTGCGGACTGGGGGGTCCCGGGTTCGATTCCGGTCGAGGGCATGTGCCTGGGTTGCAGGCATATCCCCGGTGGGAGATGTGCAGGAGGCAGCTGATCGATGTTTCTCTCTCATCGATGTTTCTAGCTCTCTATCTCTCTCCCTTCCTCTCTGTAAAAAATCAATATATTAAAAAAAAAAACCTTAAAAAAAAAAAAAAGAACTTGTACGACCCAATAACAACAATAAAATCAAGAAGTGGTCTGGTTTAAAAATGAGCAGAGCAACTAAAAAGACGTGTTTCCAAAAAAACATTCACATATTATTAGGCATATGGAAAGTTGCTCAACTTGACCAACCACCAGGGAAATGCAAATCAAAACCACCTTACACTTGTAAAAATGACCATTATCAACAAGAAGAATGATAACAAGTGTTGGTGAAGATTTGTGGAGGAAAACAAACCCTCCCGCGTTTTTGGTGGGAGTGTAAACTAGCTCAGCCATCATGGTTAACAGTATGGAGGTCCCTCAAAAATTAAAAAGATACTCTTAGGTTAAAAACAAACATACAAAAAGATCATTGGTGTATTCTAGGTGTGCTCACTTAGGGAGAGAATGTGTAAAGCAAGTAATACACTCAGTGGCAGGAAATGGGAAAGGGGTAAAAATCCCAATGGATCCAGTGGTGGTGGTAATGAGTTGGCAGGCAGCTCTAAACACACCAAGTCAAAGAGAAGTCAAAGTATTCCTTTAAAATTTTTAATCAAACAAAATACTTAATAGGCATACGGAAAGTTGCTCAACATGACCAATCACCAGGGAAATGCAAATAAAAAAAAAGAAAGAAAAAGAACTAAACCAAGAGTTGTAGAGTTTCTATTTAAAGTCAATTGTTTTTTGCTTCACAGAAATGAGGTGGGGGGGTGTCTCTGTATGTTAAACCAGGAGAACAAGTTGCCACATGAAAGCAGGAATGAGTTCTTGAGGTGCTTGAGGGCTTCAAAATGTGTCCTCTTCATAAGTGCTGGTAAACAGTCTCAAGTATCACAAGCTACAGTTCAACAGGGCCTCTGACAGAATCTGGTCACCAGAGATGGGCAAGGACGGTTGATCCCATGGAGAGATGTGGCATCTAGAGAAAGTTGGCTGCTCCTGTGCCCAGAAAAGAGCTGCTGGGCTTTCTGAGCTTTTGTGGGAGTCCTTACTCTTGGAAGGGCCTCTCTCTGGGGAGGCACAGGAAGTTACAGGCCACATATATGGGGAAGACCACATCTTGGTTCTCCAGGTTTGCTACCTCTAGCTCTTCATCTTTTCCCAGGGAAAGCACCTGGTATTCTGTGTCCTGCCTGAAAACGGTTCTTCCAGCCCTGTCCAGGGAAACCAGGCACAGGCGGAAGGCAATGTTTCCCTGCCAGAGTAAGCTGGACCCGAGGCCTTGGGGATTGTTCAGCGCACTGCACCTGAAGGTGAATCGCCGGTTGGAGTAGCACACTACCAAGTCCCAGCTACAGTGGAAGCCTGTCCACCGCCAGCTGCATGGCTCTTCCCTGTGGACCTGGTGCCCGCACCGCATGCTGTTCCTCTGGAAGTTGGACATGTGGACCTCAGTGGGCGGGAGCCCCCTGGTTTGCTCAGCCTTGAGGAGGGCAAGCCACTGCTCTTGGTACACTGGGGTCAGCCACGTGGCGGGGATCAGTGCATCCTGGTCAATGATGCGTGCTGATGGCAGGTCACAGACTATGTAGGCCAGCCGCAGGTGCTGGAACACTGGCACGAAGGCTCTGCCCTGCGGGGTCTCCAAGAAAGGGGTGCCATCCAACTCCCTCTTGGACCTAGCAAACCACAAGTTGGCGTCAGACAATAAGGCTCCGCGGGGGCCCCTCCATGTCGGCTGCAGCTGCAAGTACATCCACTTTTTCAGCATTGTGTACACATCCATCTCCACTTCTATCACTAAGAGCTCTGAAGAGACAATGAGCTCTTCCATGATATCCAGGCTGATTTCTCGAATTAGTTCATCACCACGGTGAGTCATCAGGTTGTGCAGCAGCCACTGAAAGCACATGGTCCTGATGTTTGGGAGGCCGTAGCTCCCGGCAGCGTAGTAGTAGCTGCATACGGTCTGGACACAAACCGTTTCCTCCATGATCTCCCCACACTGTTGAATCAGCTCGTCGAGCTGCAGCATGCTGGCCGTGGCCAGGATCGGAACCACTCGGCTGGGCTGAATGAGCACGTAGTCTCTGTACAGAGAGCCTAAAGCATCGTGCAGTGCCTCACGATCAATGTTGTCGTCAGGCATTTGCAACTCTATGGTATTCATGGTTGATTCCCTCCAAGCACCACTGAACATGCTAGCGAAGTAGGCTGACTGGCACAAGTAGGTCCTGTGCAAGTTCCACACGTTCCCTAGTGCGCGGATCTGCACGTCACTGCCTTCACCCCTCAAGAAGAGTGCCTGGTAAACGGAACCTGAACTGTGTTTGGTGCGTTTCCGGGGGGGCTCTTGTTCGTGACGCCTTCCTGAGTGGGCCTTCCTTTTGACGCCACCCTGCCTGGGGGTGGGACCGCCCTCTCCACTCTCCTCCTCCACCTCTTCAACTACTGCCATGGCTCCCGCTTCCTGCTCCTCCCCACCTTCACCGAGCTGCTCTAGAACATGGGCCCTCCAGAGACCTAGCAGACGACTGGTTAGCGCCCCCATGGCCCGTTTGTACCTCAGAGCACAGAGGATGCACGCCCTCTCAAGGTGAAGCTTCCACTCGCACTAGCTCAGCCCCGAGGACTTCTGGGTACAGTTGACGCCTGCTCTCGCGCCTGCTCTCGCGCCTGCTCTCGCGCCTGCTCTCGCGCCTACTCTCGCCCCTGCTCGCGCCTGCTCGCGCCTGCTCTCGCGCCTGCTCTCGCGCCTGCTCTGGCCTGCTCTCGCGCCTGCTCTCGCGCCTGCTCTGGCCTGCTCTGGCCTGCTCTCGCGCCTGCTCTCGCGCCTGCTCTGGCCTGCTCTGGCCTGCTCTCGCGCCTGCTCTCGCGCCTGCTCTGGCCTGCTCTCGAGCCTGCTAGGAAACAACACAAGAGTAGGGCATGCCCTACCACTCCATGCACCTTCTCCTACTGTGGCGATTGCTCTGTGGCTCCTTCACCACTGATAATTTAATAGAGGCCTTTTTGTGTGAGTTTTCCTTCTACTTTCAAGAACACAATCCCGCCCCCCCCCCCCAAAAAAAAAAATATTTAGCGGTCTTTTAGAGGGAGAATGAAATCTTTTTTAAAAAAATATATTTTATTGATTTTTTACAGAGAAGAAGGGAGAGGGTTAGAGAGTTAGAAACATCGATGAGAGAGATCGATCAGCTGCCTCCTGCACGCCCCTACTGGAGATGTGCCCGCAAAAAAGGTGCATGCCCTTGACCAGAATCGAACCCGGGACCCCTCAGTCCACAGGCCGGCGCTCTATCCACAGAGCCAAACCGGTTCGGCGGAGAATGAAATCTTGATGCCAGCTTTGTCCTCTAGGCACGTCAACTTCTCCTATTAACTTCTTTCTTTTCTTCAAGATAAATCTGGGTCTTAATCACAATTTTGCCATGATGAGTTTTCCTTCTCTTAAAATAGGAATAAAAATAGAATCACTCGGTTTTGCTGTGGAGAGTAGGGATAATATATACAAAAAGCAGGACACGTATTAGACACTCAGCACACAATACATTCTTTATATTAATAGGAAAATAAATATGCAGGATTTTTAAAATTGCACGAAACATTTCATTGACTCTCATGATTGTTACATTATTCTGGTATATAATATATAAGTTTTGGACTGAAATTTCATTTTTGCTGTTTTTCCTTTAAACTTGAATGATCATCATTGCATTTAAAAGACATGAAGTACTCTTCCTCTTAGGTCATCCTTGAGGAACAATCACAAGTCCTGTCTCAGAATAGTAATATAGTTTGGCTTGAGCCTATCAAGACCCTCTCCTCATGGACATTGTGCCGTTTTCACCATGGATATATGAAGCAAGCAGGCCATTAGTTCCTGAAAAAGCCATCTCTCCTCAGTGGGGTTGCCACCATCAGAGGATTTGAGTCTGTCACTACTGAGGCCATCTTCTTCACCTTGATGAGACAGCCTACAAACACACACACAAAACAAACAACAACAAAAAACAAGCATGGGCTAGCAGAGCAGAGACACAGAAAGACCAATAGTGTTTAGGGTATTTGAGGCCCATAATCAGATTTTCCAGTGGCATTACCTAAATAAAGGCCAATTATTAGGTTCATTTGAGTTGAATTTCTATCACTCTCACTAAGACATGATAAGGTTTTTATTGTTTACACTAATAGAAGTCCCCAATTCCCTAACCCCCATGCCTGCTTCCACCCAGCGCTCACCCTCCCTTCCCTTGGCAAATACCGCACTGTTGTCTGTGTCTACAGGTTATGCATATATGGTCTTTGCCTAATCCAAGCATGTCAAACTCGCAGTCCGTGGGCCACGTACAGCCTACCACAAAAATGTTTGCGGCCAAGCCAATATAACATTATATAAGAAACATTTTTAAAGAAATTTTATAACTTAATTTTGACAATATCCTGTTATACATAACTAGAGGCCAGGTGCATGAATACATGCACCAGTGGGGTCCCTGGGCCTGACCTTCGGGGTCAGGCCAAAACTGGGTCTCTGACACCCCCTTAGGGGTCCTGGATTGGGAGAGGGTGCAGACCTTGCCGAGGGACCCCAGCGATGCATGATTGGGACTGAGGAGGGAAATGGGAGTTTGGCCAGCTGGGGTGGGACCATGAGAGGGCTCGAGGGTGTGTCTGGCCCATCTCACTCAGTCCCAATCAGCCGGACCCCAGCAGAAAGCTAACCTACCGGTCGACTGTCTGCCCCCTGGTGGTCAGTGCACGTCATAGCGAGCAGTTGAGCAGCCTAAGCATATCATTAGCATATTAAATTTTGATTGGTTGAATGGCTGACCAGATGACTGGACAGTTAGAATATTCGGCTTTTATTATAGAGGATTATTAATAAGGAACTACAATGTTCACTAATGACTGATTACTATTAATTGTGTTGCATTCATTTCCCTAACGCATTTTCTCTCCACTAATACTAGCAGTGAATATTTTAGCAACTGATTGCCACATCTTTAGTCTTGTACTAAATTGTTTGGTTTGTACAAAAGGAAATATTTCACTTTCGGAGAACAAGAAAAATAGGTTTATCTGTATTATGCTTATTAATTTGTGCAGTTATTCAGAGTCTGGTAAGTTAATGTTCAAGAAAAAATATGAATATTTATTAAAATGTTCTATTATTTTATGTTAATGATTACTCATTTATGTCAGCCTTTTTTACTCAGCGTGTCTCTATCAAAAGAAACCTACATTTCTATGAAAATTGAAGCTTTTGTTTTCTGTGGCCCACATAACCTTAAACTTTCTTGATTTGGCCCGTGTGAGCCTTTGAATTTGACATGCTTGGCCTAATCCCTTCACCCTGTTCCCTCTGGCAGTAGTCAGTCTCTTCCATGTATCCATGCCTCTGTTTCTATTTTGTTCATTTGTTTATGTTGTTCAGTAGATTCCATATGTAAGTGAGATCATATGTTATTTCTCTTTCTTTGACTGGCTTATTTCACTTAGGATAATAATCTCCATCCATGTTGTTGCAAAAAGGAAGAGTCCCATCTTTTCATGGCTGTGTAATATTCCATTGTGTAAGTGTACCAAAGCTGAGCATTGGAGCTGTTTCCAGATCTTGGCAATTATAAAAACGCTGGTATGAACATAGGGGTACATATGTTAATTTGAATTGGTGTTTTGGGATTCTTAGGATATATTCCCATAAGTTGTATCACTAGGTCAAAAGGCAGTTCCATTTTTAATTTTTGGAGGAAACTCCATACTGTTTTCCACAGTGGCTGCACCAGTCTGCATTCCCACCAATAGTGCACTCAGATGCCCTTTTATCCACGCCATCACTTGTTTGCTGATTTATTGGTGATAGCCATTCTGGCAGGTGTGAGGTGATACTTCATTTTGGTATTAATTTGCCTCTCTTTGATGATTAGTGATGGTTAGCATTTTTCCTATGTTTATTGGCCATCCGTATGTCCTCTTTGGAGAAGTGTCTCTTCAGGTCCTTTGCACATTGTTTAATCGGGTTATTTGTCTTCCTGGTGTTGCATAAGTACATTATATATTTCAGAAATTAAGCCCTCAGCAGATGTATCTTTGGCAAATATGTTCTCCGATGCAGTGGCTTTCCTTTTCACTTTGTTGATGGTTTCCTTTGCTGTGTAGGAGCTTTTTAGTTTGATGTAGCCCTATTTGTTTATTTTTCCTTTGTTTCCTTTGTCCTAGATATATAGGCAAAAATATCACTATGAGACATGTCTGAGATTTTACTACCTATGATTTCTCCTAGGAAATTTATTATTTCACAATTTATATTGAAGTGTTTTATTTATGTTGAGCTTAACCGTGAGTATGGTGCAAATTGGTGGTCAAGTTTCAGTTTTTGTATGTATCGGTATAATTGTCCCTACGTCATTTATTGAAGAGATTGCCTGTAATCTTTTGTATGCTCTTGTCTCCTTTGTTAAATATTAATTGACCATAAAGGCATCGATTTATTCTTGGTCTCTCTATTTTATCCCATTAATCTACATGCCTGGTCTTATCTTAGTACCGTGCTATTTTTATTACACTGGCCTTGTAGTATAGTTTGATACCTCCAACTTTGCTCTACTTGCTCAATATTGCTGAAGTTATTCTGGGCCTTTTGTGGTTCCAAATGTTTCAATTTTTTGAATATTTTTCTGGATCTGTATAATATGCCATTGCTCTCTTAATAGGAATTGTGTCAAATCTATACATTGCTTTGGGTAGTATGGACATTTTAATATGTCAATTCTTCCAAGTCCATGAACACGATGTATGCCTCTACCTATTTGTATTTTCCTCAATTTCTTTCCTTAATGTTGCCTCCTTGATTAAATTTATTCCTAGGTAATTTTATTTTTTCTATAGCAATAATAAATGGGATTGGTTTCTTAGTTTCTCTTTCTTGGTGTATAAAAATGCCACTGATTTCTTGCCGGGGCTGACCAGCAGACCCTGAACAACAGGTGGATGATTACTTTGACACATGTTTCTGTGAAAGAGAAGGCTAAGGGGCTATTTTGCTTAGTGAGCAAACAGCCATGTGCACCTGCCTCCTTAGGCTTTTATTGTAACAACAGCTTGAACTAAAATTAACCTCAAGATACAATCAGCAAGGTAAGCATCCTTGAGAAAACACCTGTATCTGTAGTGTCTTTCAAACAAGGACGTTTTGATGTCTAAACATAAAGATTCTAGTAAAACACCCGGGGGCTCAGACTTGTTTGGAAAAATCAAGGCAGGGTCTACTGCCTTTGGCAACGTCCCCCAGAGGCCTCTGACCTTTCAGAGAATCCTCCTTACAGACTCTCCCACCAAGTCCTGTGCGTCCCCACAATTTCTGAATATTAATTTTGTGTCCTGATACTTTTCAGAATTCATATATTACACCTAGTAGTTTTTTGGTGGCATCTTTAGGGTGCGCTATGTATAATATCATGTCATCTGTGAATAATGGCAGTTTTACTCCCTCCTTTCCAATTTGGATGCTTTCTATTTCTTCTTGTCTGACTGCTCTGGCTAGGACTTTCAGTACTATGTTGAATAAGAGTGGTGAAAGCAGACATTCCTGTTTTGTTTTTGATCATAAGAGAAATGCTTTTAGTTTTTGCCCATTGTGATATTGGTTGTAGGTTTTTCATATATGGCTTTTATTATGTTGTGTTATAATCCCTCCATTTCCACTTTGCTGAGAGTTTCTATCATAAATGTGTTCTAAATGTTATCATATACTTTTTCTCTATCCATGAATATGATCATGTGATTTTCATCTTTCATTTTGTTTATGTGATGTATCACATTCACTGATTTGTGAATATTGTACCCACACTGCATCCCACTCAATCACGATGTATGATCTTTCTGAGGTATTGCTGGATCTGGTTTGCTAATATCTTGTTAAGGAATTTTAGCATCTATGCTCATCAGAGATATTGGCCTATAATTTTCTTTCATTGTAGTGTCTTTATCTGGTTTTAGAATTAGAATAATGCTATCCTCATACAAAGAGCTTGGAAGCCTTTTCTCTTCTTGAATGTTGAATGTTTTGGAATAGTTTGAGGAGGGTAGGTGTTATTTCTTCCCTGAATGTTTGGTAAAATTTGCCTGTGAAGTCATCACAGGTCCAGGACTTTGGATTACTGGGACATGTTAATTACTGCTTCAATTTCATTAGTTATAATCAGTCTATTCAGGTTTTCTGAATCTTCCTGATTCAGTTTTGGAATATTGTATTTTTCTAGGAATTTAACCATTTCGCCCAGGTTGTCCAATTTGTTGGCATAGAATTGTTCACAATATTTTCTTAAGATCCTTTGTATTTCTGTGGTATCTGCTGTTACATCACTTCCTTCATTTCTGATTCTATTTATTTGTGTCCTATCTCCTTTTTTCTTCAGGAGTCTAGTTAAAGGTTTGTCACTCTTGTTTATCTTTTCACAGAAACAGCTCTTGGCTTCATTTGTCTTTTGTTTTGTTTTTAATTCTCTATGGCATTTATTTATACATTGACCGTCGTTATTTCCTTCCTTCTACTTACTATGGGCACTTGTGTTGTGCTTTTTCTAGTTCGTATAGGTGTGGTTTAGATTGTTTACTTGAGATTATTCTTGCTTCTTTAGGGAAGCCTGTAATGCCCTCTCAGGACTATTTCACTGTTTCCCATAGATTTGGGGTGGTTGCATATTCATTTTCATTTCCAGAGCATTTTTTATGTCTTCCTTGTTTTCACTGGTTACCCATTCATTGTTTCATAACATGCTTTTAGGCCTCCATGTATTTGAATATTTTTCAGTTGTTTTATTGTAGCTGATTTCCACTTTCATTCTATTGTGATCAGAGAAGATGCTTGGTATGATTTCAATCTTTTTGAACTTCTTAAGAAGTAGTTTGTGTCCTAACATGTGGTCTATCTTTGGGAATGTTCCATGTGCACTGTAGAAGAATGTATATTCTGCAACTTTGGGATGAAATGTTTTGTAAGTATCAATTAAATCCATCTGATCTAGTTTGTCATTTAAGGTTGCTGTTTTTCCTTGTTGATTATTTGTCTGGTAGATCTAGCCACTGAGACAGTGTGTGTTATAATCTCTTACTATGTCTGTACTGGTGATGATCTCTCTCTTAAAACCCATCAAGATCATCTTTATATATTTGGGTGCTCCCATAGTGGATGCATATATGTTTACAAGGTGTATTATATTCTTTTGTTGGATCAATTCCTTTAGTGGTATGTAGTGATCTTCTTTGTCTCTTGTTATAGCCCTTAATCTATTTTGTCAGATATAAGTATTGCTCCCCTGCTTTTATATTATGTCCATTTGCACGGAACTTTTCTTTTTCATCCTTTCACTTTTAGCGTGTGTGAATTTTTTGCTCTGATGTGGTATCTTTTTCAATATATATATATATATATATATATATATATATATATATATACACACTAGTATCCCGGTGCATGAAATTCATGCACTGGGGTAGTGGGGGAAAAGGGCCCCTCAGTCTGGCCTTCACCCTCACCCGCAGGGCGATCAGGGGGTTTGGGCGATGCCCCCTGTCACACTGATCCCGGTGCTGGGATGCCTCGCGGCTCCGCTGATCCCGGTGCTGGGAGGCATATTACCCTTTTACTATATAGGGTAGAGGCCTGGTGCATGGGTGGGGGCCGGCTGCTTTGCCCTGAAGGGTGTCCTGGATCAGGGTGGGGGTTCCGCTTGGGTGCCTGGCCAGCCTGGGTGAGGGGATGATGGCTCTTTGCATCTGGTCACACCCCCTTTAGGGTGGGGGTCCCCACTGGGGTGCCTGGCCAGCCTGCATGAGGGGCTGAGGCCTGTTTTCAAGCTGGCAGGTGACTGAAGCTCCCAACCACTCCTTTTTTCCTTTTTTTTTTTTTTCATTCTGGGCCAGCTTTAGCTCTGAGGCTCGGCTCCAGCTATGAGACCTCCGCTGCTGAAAGCAGGTTTCTGGCCTTTGTTTACCTTCTGTATTTGAAACAATGTTGCGGTCCTTCTGGCTGAAGCCTGGGGTTTTGTTTAGGTTCTATATTTGTTACAATGTTGCTTAGAGTGCAGCTGAGAGGCCGGCAAGGCAGGTGGGGAATGTTGGAGTCCTCCGTCACGGAAGCAAGCAAGCCTCCCTGTTCACATCAGCTGCCTGGCTGCCGGCTGCCATCCTGGCTGGCAGTTAATTTGCAGATTGCCCTGATTAGCCAATGGGAAGGGTAGCGGTCGTATGCCAATTACCATGTTTCTCTTTTATTAAATAGGATATATATATATGTCATATTTTTCTCAATATTTTCTCATGCATTTAGTTACCCTATGTCTTTTCACTGGAGCATTTAATCCATTTAAATGTAATGTTGTTATTGATAGGAAACTATAAATTGCCATGTTTTCCTTTACTACTCTCTTCCTCTTTCGTTCTCTTTCTTCTGTTTCTTAAAGTAACCCCTGTAACATTTCTTACAATACTGGTTTGGTGGTAATTAACTTTGTTAGTTTTTGGTTTTATTTGTTTTTTGTTGTTGTTGTTGTTTTTTATGGAGTGGCAGCTGGGAAGCCTTTTATGTCTCTCTCTCTCTCTCTCTCTCTCTCTCTCTCTCTCTCTCTTTCTTCTCTCTCTCTCTCTCTCTCTCTCTCTCTCTCTCTATATATATATATATATATATATATATATATATATATATATATGCAAATAGACTGATTGGTGCAACAACCAAACAACCAGTCACATTGACGTGCGCTGACCATAGGGGGCATGCGTGTAACATGGCTGGCGTCAGCAGCAGCAGGATGGTGGAGCAGGTGAACGGGGGCACCAGACCAAGGCGGGGCACCAATTGCTGTCATCGGGGCGAGCCTCTCGTGGTTACTGAAAATTCTTTGCTCCTGCAGTCCTGCCCAGTGCTTACACCTGCTGCTGGCACCAGACCCACCACTCACACCTGCTGCCAGTGCCTGGCGCTGGCCCTGGTCACCCAGTGCTGTCAGCAGGTGTGAGTGGCGGCTGTCGGCCATGATCACCCCTTAGGGCTTCTCCACCTCCCCTGCTCCTGAGGGGCGATCAGGGACTGCAGCCACCTCTCGCACCTGCTGCTGGCACTGTCCCCTTTTGCACCCACAGCCGGTGCCCGGCACTGGTCCAGAATCACTCGGCACCATCAGTGGGTTCGAGTGGTGGCTGCCAGCCCCGATTGCCACCAGAGGGCTTCTCCACCTTCCCCTGCTCTTGAGGGGCCATTGGGGCGGTAGCTACTGCTCGCACCTACTGAAGGTGCCGGCCCTGCTTGTAACTGCTGCTGGTGTTGGCCCCAATTGTTCCACACTATCAACGGGTGCAAACAGGGCAGGTGCCGTCAGTGTGCGAAAGCAGTGGTGGGAGCAGGGCTGCCAGCAGACAGGGGATCGGGTCCTCGTGGGAGGGGACTGGTGGGGTGCAGAGGATGGGCCAAGACCTGCCCCTATGCCCACCGCAGCCTCACAGCCCACAGTACCTTTCAAGGTGCACGAACTCATACACTGAGCCCCTAGTTTTAACTTATATGCTTGCTGGATAGAGTAGTCTTGGTTGCAGGTCTTTCTTCTCATAATTTTGAATACTTCATGCCAATCTCTTCTGGCCTATAGGGTTTCTGCTGAGAAATCAACTGACAGACTTATAAGAACTCCATTGTAGATAAATAACTGTCTCTTCTTTGGTGCATTTAACATTCTCTGTCTTTAACTTTTGTCATCTATATATATATAAAACCCTAATTTTCAAATTGACCAAACAGCAGAACAGCCGAACAACTGAACAACTGGTCACTATGACCTTTGCTAACCACCAGGGGATGCATGTGGAACATGGCAGCCATCGGCAGCAGGCAGCAGAGCATGAAACATGGCGGGTGTTGGCCGCAGTGGGATGGTGGAGCAGGTGAGCGGGGTCGCCAGACCAAGGTGGGGCACTGGTTGCTGTCATCAGGGCAGGTCTCTGGTGGTTACTGAAAATTCTTTGCTCCCGCAAGCCACGGTTCCACCTGGTGCTCGCACCTGCTGCCAGTGCCAGCCCCACTTACACCCGCTGACAGCGTCGAAGCCTCCACTCGCACCCGCTGCCAGTGCCCAGCACCAGCCCCAATCACTCAGTGCCATCAGCATGTGCAAATGGTGGCTGCCAGCGCTGATCCCCCCTTAGTGCTTCTCCACCTCACCCCGTTCATGAGGGGCAATCGAGGCCAGCAGCTGCTGCTCACACCCACTGCTGGTGATGTTCCTCCTTGCACTCGCTGCCAGTGCAGGAACCGCCACTCGCACCCACTGCCAGTGCCAGCCCCACTCGCATCTGCTGGTGGCACTAGCCCCAACTTCTCTACACCATCAGCAGGTGAGAGCGGGCTAGCACTGTCAGCACATGGGAGTGGTGGTGGCTGGAGCGGGGCTGCCGGCAGACAGGGGACTAGGAGCCACAGTGGGAGGCTCTGGGACAGGGCTGGAGGGATGAGCCGAGACCCACACCTGTGCCAACCGCAGCCTCACAGCCCACAGTTCCTTTCTAGGTGCATGAATTCGTGCACTGGGACCCTAGTTTTAATGTAATGTATCTTTGAATAGGTGTTTTTGGGTTCATCTTGATTGGAACTCTCTGGGATTTTTGAATTTGAGTGACTTTTTTCTTCACCACCTTAGGGAAATTTTCAGCCATTATTTCTTTAAAAAGGTTCTCTATCCCTTGCTCACTTTCTTCGCATTGTAGCACCCCTATGATGAGGATGTTGTTACCCTTGATATTGCCCCAGAGGTCCCTTAGACTTTCCTCATTTTGTTCAATTCTCTTTTCTTTTACATGCTTTGCTTGGGTGCTTGCTGTTGTCTTGTCCTCTAATTGGACGATTGGCACCTCTGCTTCATGTAACCTGCTCTTGATTCCTTCTAGTGTAGTCTTCATTTCAGATTTTGTATTGTTCATTTCTGACTGGTTCTTTTTTATGATGTCTGTGTTTCTTAATGCTTACTGTCTCTTTGTTTAAGTTCTCACTAAGATCATCCATTCTTCCCCTAAGGTACTTGGTCATCCTTATAACCATTGTTTTCAACCCTGTATCCATTATTTTGGTTGCTTTCATTTCATTTAATTCCTTTCCTGGGTATTCCCCTTGTTCTTTTGTTTAGGGCATTTGTCTTTGTCTTCCCATTTTTGCTCTGTTTCTTAGGGAGTTCTATGACTACCAAATTTATTATGATGGATTTATGATGAAGGAGTCTTCTTGGGCTCAGTGGTACCAATCATTCAGATCACCTGAACTCAGTGTTCTAGGAATAATTCTTGTGGTTTATGAGCACTCCTGTTGTAGTTGTGTCTTGAATGCTGTTGGTTCTTTTGTGGGTGGAGTTAACCCATCAGGTTGGGTGACTATAAGGATAAACCTCAATCACTATGTTTGGGATGGTATTCTGGAGCTGCCACCCAAGGTGGGGTTGTTCCCAGGAGGGTCTGCTGCCTGCCAGAATTCTTATTTGGGTGTGCCACTTGTGTTCCCAGTTGGGTCAAGCTCTGGAGTGGTCTGAAGCCCACCACTGGTTGTATTGGTTCTGGGTCCGCTTGGGTGGGGTTCTGTTTGAGTTGCTGTCAGACAATGTGTGTAACCAGCTTAGTGCTACCTATTTGGAGCTAGCACTCTTGCCGGAGCCCATTCATTGTCTTCACTAGCTGAGTTTAGACAGAGATCCCCCAAAAGCTAGTAGCCCTTGAAAGTCCTAGTAAAGGTCAGGGCTTGAAAGTCCTAGCAAAGGTCAGGACTGTGTACCACCCAGGAACCACCCAGTTAATTTAGGTAATAATAGCTGAAGCATCCCCACCTTAGTTCCCTTAATTCCTTAGATACTTATGTAGATCCTTGTTGATTATTGTTAATCAGATATTCCCGGAAATCTATTGAGGAGCTAATCAGATACTGGAAATTGTCTGCTGATCTGTGTGTCATTGAAACCTCCTTACCCTAAGGGCTACTCCAGATCAATAAAAGATTGGAGCAGCCTGAGCATGGATGGAAGTCCTTCGGGACTTGCCCGCCTGGTCCCCCAATATTGCAAAATTATCTCGTGTCTTTTTCTATCATTTGTTGTGCGGCTCCTCTTTCAGATACCGAACCCTACTCCACGCAGAACGTGGAGGGAGTCTTACTCGACACACTCTGTTCAATGTTTGTGTCTGAGTGTGCATGGGAGGGACCAATTTGTGTAAAAGGGTCAGCTTCTTCCAGGTTACAGGTGGAGAAAGATCTGTAAAAGGACTGAGGCTCCCTGAAGTCTGCCACCACTTGTCACCTACTCTGCCTCACCCTGAGTTTGCCTAGTCTTTCCCCATAGCCTTCTGAAGAGAAACTGTAGGGTAACCCCAGGCTAGCTGAGATACACAGCCCTTTCTACAGCTTTAGACCTCTGTAGGGCAGAGCAACTGGGGTTGGGAGGAGAGATTTGGTTGGTCCCTGACTTGGGGATCATGCCTTCAGGTACTCAGTGAGGGGAAAGTGGCCCCTGGTTCAAAGCCTAACCCCTCATTTTCTGCCACTCTTCAACTCTGGTGGTTCCACCTGGAATGGCTCACTGCAGGTTCAGGTTGAGTGCAGCCAGCCGTCCCCTCCACAGGAAGAAGCAATCTCAACCACCCCAGGGTGAGGGTGATAGATCAAAAGAGTCTCTTTTGGGGATGATGCTGGCCCAGCCCTTGGGTGGGGGCTAAGCACTTCGTCCCAATCCCAGCCAATAGCTTCAGAGGGACTCACACTTTGAATGTGTCCGCAGGGTTGTCCGGGACTTGGCAAGGATGATCCAAACAGTTGCCCAGCCTGGCTGGCATGGCTCAGTGTTTGAGCATTGACCTATGAACCAGGAGGTCATGGTTTGCTTCCTGGGTCAGGGCACATGACCAGGTTTTGGGCTTGATCCCCAGCAGGAGGCATGCAGAAGGCAGCCAATCAATGATTCTCTCTCATTATTGATTTTATGTATTTCCCTCTCCCTTCCTCTCTGATATCAATAAAAATATATACAGTTTAATAAACTAACAAAAAATACCATCTCTCATTGGTGGTGGTACCAGCAAGCCTGTAGGAGGGGGGCGCAAAATTCTAACCCTTCCTGGAGTAGCACAGGTGAACTTGCAGGGGAGATTGGATTTACCAAACCAGAATATAGCCACACAGCTCAGCACTCTCCCATCTGGCTCCAGAAGCCTCCACAGGAGACCCAGTACAAAAATTCCAGCTCTGCATGACTCCCTGGTCACTCCATGTTGCCAAACCAAGCAGAGCAGGGTACATGGTTTCTCTCAACAGGGTGGGCCGAAAGTCTCAGGTCAGTGTGGCAACCCTGTGCCACTGAACTGAGCAGGACATGCCAAAAGTCCCAGCTCTGCATCACCAAACTCAGCGAAATGGGCCAGACCAAGTGACTCAACAGGTTGGGGGGCGGGGCACCAGCTATGCACTTGAAGTACAAGAGACTGATTTTATTTCCAAAGCCACACAGTTTAGTCACTGTCTGGGTCTCTGCCAAAAGGCTCCCCAGAAAATAGAGGGCTCCCTAAAGTCACTGCTGGGTGTAGGCAGCAGACCCCTCTGCAGGATGTGATTATGGCACGATGATCTTGCCAGCAGTCAGAGTCCAGGCTGTGAACTCTCCAAGCTGGTGCTGTAACAATAGGAGTGTTCTTCCCTGGGAGTGTGTGGTCTGAGTCTCCCAGGAAGACTAGATCCCCACTGATTTTCATCCCCAGATGCTATGCAGGCTCCTCTTCCTATTTCTGTTGCTCTTATTTGGGAATACCTGAGTGGGATTGAGACCCTACACTTTTAGGGGGAGAGAGTTTTGCAGCCACCATACCCCTCCAGCTTCTCAGCCATGGCAGCGCCTGCATACAAGTGCTATCCCTTTCTGGGCTTCTGCCATTCTTACCAGTCTCTATGTGGTGTCTTCTATAATCCTTGCTTTTAATATTTCAGTCCAGGTAGCCTTCAGTTGGTTGCTCAGGTTGATTGCTCTGTAATTCAGGTGTGAATCTGGTTTGGGGCCAGGAGCTGGTGTGTAGCCTACACCTAATCTGCAGCCTCCAAAATTTACCTTTGAATCTCTCCCCTTTACTAACTTCTAAGGCTATCTGAACACTTGAGGCTGTGAAACCATTTATCTAATAAAGTTGGTAATATTTGCTCCATTCTTTGCTTTGCTGTTTAACTTTTCTATTTTACTTTGCTTTTCTGTTTAAGTGTTTCTAGTTATGAAACTGCTTTAAACTGTGTGTGTGTGTGTGTGTGTGTGTGTGTGTGTGTGTGTGTGTGTGTGTGTTGCATCCAGATTAGCTGCTTTTGGGCTCATGCCTCCATTTTAAATAGACAGCTTTAGCTTAGGGAAGATCTTAAGTTCCAGAAATATCTTTCAGCCTTATCTATGTTTTTCCCTCTCCATCTGTTTGTACATCTTGATTCCTCTGCCTTAAGGCAATTTCCCTGCTTCTTGCAAACAACTGCCCATTTCTCAATGTCTGAGGTATGGCTCTGGGGCAACCTTTTCTCAAACCTCCAAGGCAGAGAGAGATATATCTTTCCTCAACTGTAATCCTATTATGCCATGATCAAACATCTCCATATGGCTACCAGACTCTGGATTGCAAGCACCAGGCACTAGCCCAAGCACATAACAAAATTACAATGAAATAAAATGAAGAATGAATTAAATGGATTTTCATTTTTGAGGAATGAGGAATATTAAATACTCCACGGATATTAACAAATGATATGTTGCTAAGAGAGTCTGGGTTTAATGGCAAGGAAAGTGCAGTATGAGGGGAAATACAAATATATTCTGAGTGAGTAACATGATTTATTAAAGAGATACAAGTCTAAAAAGGGTAATTACAAAGGAAGCCCTTGACACTGGGAAACGTCTTTGGTCTTTTGACATGGTCTGAGTACAATGTTCCCCAAATTTATATATTGCAGTATAGCCTTGTTTCATTTTCAGTATTCTATATGGGGCTCTACAGACGGGGTGACTAAGGGAATCTAAATAAATTTTGCCATGGGAAAGTATGTTGAGAGTGTATAAAAGAGAAAGGAGAGAGGGAAATATATAGCTTAAAGTCTCAGCCTCCAAAATTTATCCACACTTGTGAGATAAAGGGTCATTCCCTGAGGCTATGGAATGGAGACAATGAGCGATTCCATGATTGTGCAGGGTCTGGATGTGATGAAAGAAGCTCTGCTTATTTAAAAACAGATGGCACTGAACTACACACCCAGGGAGAACATTTAGATGAAGTATAGATTGAAATGGTCCACCCAAAAAAGTCAGATTAATTTAAAAATAATTATAGTTGCTACAAAATTAAATGTGAAAAAATTAGCTTTTGTTTTCAAAAAAGCAAGAGGTGTTTATAATCCCTCTCACTCAGTTGTTAAGAAACATTTTTCTTTTAGTATGGGAAGGCTAAAGGGATTTAAAAACAATGATATGTGAGGATTCAGTCAGAGACTCGTGATTCAAGTCACAAGAAGCTGTTATAGGATAACTTCCACAGCGATTACAAGTGTGGCAATTAGAAAGGAACAAAGTAGAGCAACAAATTTGAATCTAAATGTAGCATCCTTCTTCCTCATTTAAATAAATTAATAGAGGGGCATGGATTGTAGTAAAGAGGTAATAATCAAAATGTTTACTGAAAGCTGTACCTCCTCCAGTGTTTGTGTTTCAGAAATAAAATTTAGCCTCTATGGGTTTTCTGAACACTGGATGTCTTTCAGAATATAGCAATATATCAGGGGCAAGACAGAACAAAGATTGTGGCGTAAGTAAACACCGTTATTCGCCACCTCCCACAACCACATCAGAATTACAGCTAAAATACAGAACAACCATCATTCAGAACCACCTGAAATCTAGCTGAATGGAAGTCCTAAAGTTAGAGAAGTAAAGAAGAAAGCACATTGAGACTGATATCCAGGTTGAGGCAGGGAACTGGCTGGTGCAACAACCACGTGTGGCATTATTTTTGATTGGGAGGGATATCTCACCCACAGAGGCCTCCTGTGAGAAGCAAGGGGTCTCAGACCCACAGCAGATCCCCAGCCCAGGGTTCCAGACCTGGGAAGAGAAGTTCCCATAACTCTGGGCTATTAAAACAAGTGAGTATTGTGTCTGAGTGACACAGAGTCTCCTGGAGACCCAAGCAGGTCCTCTTAAAGGGCCAGCACACATACTTACATTGACTCACTCCTGAGTTCCAGTGCTGGGCAATGGCTTGGGGGTGATCCAGGGACATACAGGGACCAACTTGATTGTCTGGCATCGTAGCAAGAATTTGGGGGTGGCTTTCTCCCAGGCAGGGGTTTTTACAGATGTCACTATTCCTATGCTGAGACCTCTCCCTTCACAGAGCTGACTGGCAGCCATATCTGAGTTTCCATCAGCCTGGCTCATACTGTTCACTCCGCCCTGGTGATTATCCTGCCCCATACAATTAGCAGCCCCACCCAAGCTGTTTGCAGTGAATTTTCCATATGAATGCCCTGTCCTGGCTCAGGCTTCAGAATTTGTTAAAGTCTCTCAAACAAGCCTGTCCCAAATCTATCAGGAAAAGGCCAAAGACCTGACTCTGGCACCAGCCTGCCTTGCTTCATAGCTTGGCCTCACCTGGGTACTTCCCAGCCCAACAGATTTAGCAGATATCTGCCGATCCCTCTATAGCTCCTTCAGGGTGGCCCCAGGCAGTGGTTGCCTTTGCACCTCCTGGGAGACACCAAAGTCAGTTCACCTGGTGGACAACTTCAGACCATACCAGGTTACAAATCTACACATCCACAAATGAAACACTCAAGGTGCAGACTCAGTGAACACCAAAGCCCCACTGAAGCAAGTCTTTTTTCTTTTTTTAAAAAATATATATTTTATTGATTTTTTACAGAGAGGAAGGGAGAGAGATAGAGAGCCAGAAACATCGATGAGAGAGAAACATCGATCAGCTGCCTCCTGCACATCCCACACTGGGGATGTGCCTGCAACCCAGGTACATGCCCTTGACTGGAATCGAACCTGGGACCTTTCAGTCCGCAGGCTGACGCTCTATCCACTGAGCCAAACCGGTTTCGGCAAGTCTTAATCTATAGGGGTATCTCCTGAACAGCAGTTCTTCCACTGTAGTTGGAGATGGTCCTCACAGCCAATTGCCCTGGAGGTCAATTCCTCTCAGTGATGCCAACATCAATCAAGGCTCAAATATAACAAGACTGTGCACACAGCCCACACAGGGCCCACCTAAAGTTCCCAGCTCAGGTGACTGGGGAGGCAGAGCCAGTAGGCCCCACAAGACACCAATTACACACAGCCACTCTACCAATTCCAGGAGAAATAGAAGCTCTACCTAATATGTTGGGAGAAACACAGAGAAGCAGAAAAATGTGGAGACAAAGAAACATTTTACAGTGGGAAAAAAAGAAGGAATCTCCAGAAAAAGATTTAAATGAAATGGAAGCAAACACGAGTTCAAAACAATGGTTATAAGGATGCTCAAGGATCTTAATGAGAGCTTCAAGGGACTTAGTAAGACTTACAAGAATGGTAGGGAGAATGTCAAAGACATGAAAAAGGGCCAGTCAGAAATTAAGCATACACTAACTGAAATAAAGAATAATTTACATAGATTCAAAGGTAGACTAGAGGCTTCAGAGAATCAAATCAAAGATTTGGAATACGGGGAAAGAAAAAACACCCCATGAAAAGAGCAAAAAGAAAGAAAAGAATCCACAAATATGAAGATAGACAGGAATTTACTGGTATTGCATCATGTCAGCTGCTGCATGGACTGAATGGGAGAGAGGCTCAGGCACCGATATGACTTTCTGCTGAAACTCTATCAGAGACTTTTTGAAGAGAAGAAGTTCTTCCAATTAAAAGGATCCAGTCTTGCTATTAAAAATGTCAGCAAAGTGAGTGGATGCTGCACTGACATGCTCCCAGGACCAAACTGGAATTACAACTAAAATACAGAAAAATACTTTCTGAATAATTAATGGAAGTCCCCCCGGAGAGTGCCCTAATAAGTGAGGACAGAAAGTGGAGACCACATAGAGATTGGTAGGAGGGTTGGAGGCAAAAAAGGGCTGGCCGGCCTCCCACAGACAGCAACTGAAGTTCTGGAGAGACATCTCAACTGTGGGGGTTTTCCACTGAGAACTCTGGGGTCTATTCCCTAAGCTCATCCCCTCCCAGCAGAGAGCAACAGAACTGAGAAGGGTACCCACAAAACATCTGGCTGTGAAAAGGAGCTGGTTGCTGTCGGCCAGGGAGAGATGGCTGGAAATTCAGGCACCGTCTTAAATGGCCAATGTACAAAATTCCCTGTGGAGCCACTCACCTTGTGCTCTGGCAGAGGGAGGGCAGAGTGCACTGGAGCTGTGTGAGCAGAATCCAGGATCAGAGGATCTGGGATTAAAGCTCAGAAGGCAGACACCGCAGCTCCCTGTATTGAGTCATTCCAGCATGCTGTGGAGGTCATCTTCCTCATGCAGACATTTGGTATACAGGCAGCTTTGCCTGAGGAGAAGACAGTTGACCCACCCTATTAAAAAACACCTTGCCCTGCAGTGCAGAGTTTCTGAGGCCCATTAAGAGAATGAGTATAACAATTAGCCTCCAGGCAGAAGAAATTGCCCCACCCTGTTGAAAAAGATATCACCAAACCTGTGGGCAATTGCCTGAGGGCAATTCAAGATGGGATCCTATCAGTCTATAGGCAGAGGTGGCCTTTGGAGGCTTTGAGTCTTTGCTTGATCTAACTAATCAGAAACAGCATTTGACACTGTCCTGCACTAGAGATTGAGAGGCATAGCAGAGCTACCTAATACATAGTCACAAACCTAAACAGGCAACCAAAATGAGGAGACAAAGGAACAACCCCCAAATGAAAGAACAAGAGAATTATCCAGAAGAATAAATAAATGAAAAGGAAGTAAGAAATTTATCTGATATAGAGTTCAGAGTAATGATGGTAAAGATGCTCAACAACATGAGAAAAGATATAGTAACTCTGTAAACAAATAAAGAATGACATAGCACAAATAACACACAGGAAGGAATTCACAGCAGATTAGAGGAAGCTGAGGATCAAATCAGTGAATTAGTGGACAGGGTTAAAAAAAATCACTCAATCAGAGAACCAGAAATATGAAGATAGTATAAGAAGTCTCTAGGACTGCAAGCATATGAACATTCACATTATGGGGGTGCCAGAAGGAGAAGAGAGAGAGCAAGATATTGAAACCTATTTGAATAAATGATGACAGAAATCTTCTCTTACCCGTTGAAAGAAATAGACTTACAAATCCATGAATCCCAGAGAGCCAATCAAGAGGAAATCAAAGACACCCACAGCAAGACACATCATAATGAAACTGCCAAAGTTTAAATACAAAGAGTAGATCTTAAAAGCAATAAGGGAAAAGCACTTAGTTACCTACAATGGAAAACCCACTATAAATGTCAGCTTATTTCTCAACAGAAACTTTACTTTCCAGAAGGTAGTGTCAAGAAATATTCAAAGTGATGAATAGCAAGGACCTACAACCAATATTACTTTACCCAGCAAAGCTATTATTTAGAATTGAAGATCCGATAAAGAGCTTCACAGTCAAGAAAAAGCTAAAGGAGTTCATCACCACCAACCAGTATGACATGAAATGTTGAAGGGTATTCTTTAAGAAGAGGAAGAAGAAAAGAAGAAGGAAGGGGAGGAGTTGAAGGAAGAGAAGAAAAACAACAAGGGGAAGAAGAAGAACAAGGGGAAAAGATAAAGATAAAAAATATGAACAATAAAATCACAATAAATACATATCTAAAACAATTGAACCCAAAAATCAAAATAAACAAACAAGGAAACTAAAGAACAAAATAATCTGATGAATAAAATAGAATCAGAGTCATGGAAACATGAAATAGACTGACGAATCTCAGAGGGAAGGGGTGGGGGTGGGAAGAGATTAACCAAAAAAACTAGTATGTATATATGCATTACTTAGGGGCACAGACAATATTGTGGTGAAGGCCTAGGGTGGGGCTGGAACCAGGTGGAGGAAGGCAATGGGGGGAAAGTGGGGACATCTGTAATACTCACAACAATAAATATTTTATAAAGAAATATATCAGGGGCAGAGGAATATTTGTGCATCATGTTCTAAAGTTGGGCAGCACTTTTTTACTAGGCAAGAGAACTGAAATTTACCTCATATTTTAGAAAATAAATATCAAATTGATCTATGAACACTATTTGGGATTTATTTATTCTAACAATTCAGGTGAAAGTTTGGTTTAGACTGTGAACACATTTTCCACACCGATTGATATGATTATTTCCCTTGATTAGACACTAAAGCATGAAGTCACTTCATATTGTAGCAAAATTTAACTATCAAATTTGGTTTAAGGCCTGTGAGAAAGGTAATAGAACACAGTGGAGAGGGTGGAAACAATCTGGGCAAATTGATGCTAAGATTCAAATATCTTAAAGAACCTTAATTTTCTGAGAAGTAATCATCACTTAAGCACACCACATTACATTGGTGATACCTGTCAATTACAGTGGGGCCTTGACTTACAAGTTTAATTCATTCCGTGACGGAGCTCGTAACTCAAATTACTCATATGTCAAATCAAAAAGTGAACGAGTGAGACACGTGATGCTGGGCTGATGTTGTGGCGTTCACTGTGACGTTCGCTGCGCCAACTAGCGGTGGGGTATCTGAAGCTGGCTCATAACCCGAATTTTAGCTCGCAACTCAAAGCAAAAAATCAGCTGAGAGATGGCTCATATCTCGAAAAACTCGTTAGTCGGGACACTCGTAAGTCAAGGCCCCACTGTATTTAAAAATTAAAAACAAGGAAATGGTAAAAATAAGAAGCTACAAGCAACTGATGGTTTTGATAAGCATGTTTGAAGTATGTGGAATTTTATGCTGAACCTGTAGCTGTAAGTGCATTAAAAATCTCAAACAGTCACATAGAGCATGTTTTGGTGAAGGCATGTGTTTGAGAATGGTCCACCAGCAGAAAAGGAAACTTCCTCTCTGGAGACCTCTAATATGATATCTACTAATATGCAACTATGTAAATTATTTAAAAAAAACAAATAAAATTGAACATTCCTTCTCTCAGTCTCAATAACCACATTGGAAATGCTCAATAGTTGCACGTGAATAGTGGATAGAGAAGTGTGTACAGCACAAATATAGAACTTTTATAGCAGTGCAAAGAGTTCTGTTAGACTATTCTGTTTTTTAATCAGTGGACCCAACTGAATTTTTACCCTTCCTTCATCTTCTGAATATAGGGATAACCTCAAAGTCAGTTGGTGATGTTGGTTGCAGTAGGGAGGAGTTAGAAAATGGAAATACAGGAGGATGCAAAATAATGGCAGAGTAGGTGGAAATTACACTCACTTCTTCCCAGGACCAAAGTAGAATTACAACTAAATTATAGAACAATCAACCTGAACGATCAACTGAACACTAGCTGAGCAAACATCTTATGACCAAGGATTCACAGAAGAAGCCATGTCCATACTGGTATAAAGGGCAAAGACACAAAAAGTGCTGGCCTCACTCCCATGTACAGCAGTGGAGAATCCAGAGTGATGTCTCAGCTGCAAAGGGCATCCCTTTGGAGCCAGGGGTCTCAACTCCATACCGGGCTCCCCAGTCTCCAGCACCAGCACCAGGGAGAGGAGCTCACATAACATCTGGCTGTGGATATAAGCAAGGATTCTGCCTGTCAGGGTGAGACAGGAGATGGCTAGAAACCTAGGTGTCCTCTTAAAGGTCAGCAAACAAAATCTCATTTCTGGCCATTCACCCTGGGCTCTGTCAGAGAGACAGCAACTCAGGGCAGAATGAACTCATAAAGGGAGACATTAGATTATGTGGTTTTGAGGAGAAAGCTAGAGGGACAGAAGCCAATGTCACTGTGACTAGTCCAGTGATGGCGAACCTATGACACGCGAACTCATTTTTTTGGTTGATTTTTCTTTGTTAAATGGCATTTAAATATATAATATAAATGTCAAAAATATAAATCTTTGTTTTACTATGGTTGCAAATATCAAAAAATTTCTATGTGTGACACGGCACCAGAGTTAAGTTAGGGTTTTTCAAAATGCTGACATGCCAAGCTCAAAAGGTTCACCATCACTGGCCTAGTCCTTCTCTAACACTGCTCACAGATGCCATTTTTGCTTGGTCAAGCATTGCCTTCCACACATCATCAGACTTGAGCAATACATTAGGCCCATCCTACTGACTCCCTGTGGCCCTGCCCCACCAAGCTAACACTCTGTGGAGGAATCAGTTAGCTGGGGCCATTTGGGGCCCATGGTGCAGTTTTCCTGGAAGGCTCCTGAGGTGGTCCTGGCAGACTCTGGGTAGCAGAGATGCACAAGGAAAGACTGAGCTTTGTGGTTCTAGAGTGAGCCATTTTCCCCCCCACACACACACACCAACTGATGACATACTTCCCATGCAGAGCCCCCCCCCACACACACACACACAAACAAATGTTATTTTGTTTTAGCTAGATGAACTCTACCGGCTTCAACCTAATGACTTCCCATCTCAAAGGGCCATGGGCCCCAGGGAGGTGGGTGTTGGCCTTGGTGTATCCTGAGATTTTGCAGAGTGGACTCAGACCTAGAACTGGTACTAAGTTCGAATTTCTATCAAGTTTGTGAACAATACTCGCCCCTACCTGGTGATTCAATGATAACCTACCTCATGCAACTCACATATTGCCAGAGGCTTTTTAAGTGACTGAGCCTAACAGCCAGCCTGGAGGTGGAGGCAAATCCCAGGGCACTTTTGCTGAACCTTCCCCAGTTGAAAGTCATCCTCGGTATGCAGCTTGGCACTTCCCAAGCCGATCCAGACCCAGGAGAAGCAGCCACAAACAGTGGATCACTTTACAGCCGCTAACAGGTAGCCCAGGGCCTGTCATAGTCAGCTTCTGACATTGACTTGCACCAGAGTCCCTCCCAAGAGGCCCCTAAAAATCAAAATCATACCAAGTGATGGCTTTCAGACCACATTAGAGCACAACCCAATTAGCTCCACCAGCAGCATACCCAAAGAGAGATCTTGGCAGACACCAGACCCTGCTGAGGCAAATTCTGCTTCATGTGATCAGTACTCACAAAGCAGCTCACACACTGTGATTTGGGTCAGTTCTCACAGCCAGCCAACCTTATAGGCCAACAGTCATCAAGATGCAGTTACAACTGTAAGACTCACATAAGCAACACATGAATACTCCTGGAGCACCTAATTGAAGTGATTAAGGAGACTGCACTGGTGAAACCCACAGAACACCTATTATAAAAGGCCACCCTATCAGAAATGGGAGCTGTAGCAGATCTATCTAATACACAGAGACAGAGAGAGGCAGGCAAGATGTGGAGACCAAGAAACATGCCCTGAATGTCAAATAGGAGAAATACCCAGAAAAAGAACTAAATGAAATGGAGGCAATTAACCTTCCAGACACAGAGTTCAAGACAATGGCTGTAAGGATGCTCAAGGAACTTAGGGAAAGAATGGAAGTCAACAAAGTGATAGTAAGCATTAAAAAGACCATAAAAAGAATTGAAAAAGAACCAGTCAGAAACGAAGAATGCAATATCTGAAATGAAAAATACACTAGACAGGATCAACATCAGATTATATGAATCAGTGATTTAGAAGACAAGGTAGCAGAAAATATGCCATCAAAGCAGCTAAAAGAAATAAGATTTTTTTTTTTTAAAAAAATGAGGATCGTTTAAGGGTCCTCTGAGACAACATCAAGTATGACAATATCTGTATCATTGGGGTACCAGAATGAGAAGAGAGAAAGCAAGGAATTGAGAATCTATTTCAAGAAATGATGACTGAAAGCTTTCTTAACCTGCTGAAGGAAATAGGTACACAAGTCCAGGGGGACAGAGAGTCCCAAACGAGATGAAACAAAAGTGGCCAACATCAAGACACATGATAATAAAATGGCAAAGTTTAAAAACAAGGAGAGAATCTTCAAAGCAGCAAGTAAAAGACAGTTATCTACAGAGCAGCTCCCATAAGACTATCAGCAGATTTCTCAACAGAAACCTTTCAGGGAGAGAAAATAGGTATGAAATATTCAAAATAATGAAAAGCAAGGGCCTGTAACCAAGACTGTGCTACCCAGGAAGACTCTTATTGAAAATGGAAGGAGAGATAAAGAGCTTCCCAGACACGAAAAAGCTAGAGTTCATAACCTCCAAACCAGTATTACAAGAAATGTTAAAGAAATTTTTTAAGGAGAAAGAAAAATAGAAAGAGGAACAAAAATTTGTACCATAAAATGGCAATAAACATGTACCTATCAAAAAGCACTTCCAATGTAAATGGGTTAAATGCTCCCTCAAAGACATAGGGGATGGATAAGAATGGATAAGAAAACACTACCAATTCATATACAGTCTAGAAGAGACCCCGTTCAGATTGAAAGGCACATAGAGACTGAAGGTAAAGGGGTGGAAAGAGATATTTCATGCAAATGGAAATGAAAAATAAGTTTGGGTTGTAATATTTATATATGACAAAGTAGACTTTCCAAAAAATGCTATAATGGACAAAAAACACTAACGTGTTGATAAAGGGATGAATGAAGCAAGATATTATAATCCTTGTAAATATTTATGCACCCAACATAGGACCACCTAAATATATAAACCAAATCCTGATGGCCATAAAGGAAGAGATCAACAGTAACACAGTCATATTAGGGGACTTTAACATTCTATTGACATCACTAAATAGATC
This sequence comes from Myotis daubentonii, assembly GCF_963259705.1. Lineage (NCBI taxonomy): Eukaryota > Metazoa > Chordata > Mammalia > Chiroptera > Vespertilionidae > Myotis > Myotis daubentonii. Next base: position 100,958,322 of record NC_081861.1, on the reverse strand, counting down.
TCCCAGGGTCAAAATCAAAAAGGATAGAGCGGCCTTACACTAGACCAGATTGATTTAATTGATATTTTAAGAACATTTCATGCCAAAGCAGCAGATTATATATTACTAGAGGCCCGGTGCACAAAAATTTGTGCACTCGGGGGGGGGGGGGGAGGGGGGTCCCTCAGCCCGGCCTGTGCCCTCTAGCAGTCTGGGACCCCTCGGGAGATAACGACCTGCTGGCTTAGGCCTGCTCCCGGGTGGCAGAGGGCAGGCCCAATCCCTAGGTGCAGCCCCTGGTCGGGCTCAGAGCAGGGCTGATTGGGGAGTTGGGGCGCCGCCCCCTGTCACACTCAAGGCAGGGTCGATGGGGAGGTTGTGGAGCAACCCCCTGTCACACACAGAGCAGGGCCCATCAGGGGGGTTGGGGCTCTGTACCCTGTCACGCACAGAGCAGGGCCCATCAGGGGGTTGGGGTGCTGCCCTCTATCACCCACAGAGCAGGGCGGATCAGGGGGTTGGGGCGCCGCCACTCTCACACTCAGGGCAGGGCCGAGGGAGAGGTTATGGCTCTACCCCGTCACACACAGAGCAGGGCCCGTGGGGGGGGAGCTCCCCCCTATCAGGCACAGAGCAGGGTGGATAGGGAGGTTGTGGCCCCGCCCCCTGTCACACACAGAGCCGCAGGGCGATCAGGGGGTTTGGTTGCTGCCCCCTGTCATGCTGATTCCAGTGCCGGGAGGCCTCACGGCTCCGCTGATCCCAGTGCTGGGAGGCATATTACCCTTTTACTATATAGGATTGAGGCCTGGTGCACGGGTGGGGCCAGCTGGTTTGCCCTGAAGGGTGTCCTGGATCAGGGTGGGGGTCCCCACTGGGGTGCCTGGCCAGTCTGGGTGAGGGGCTGAGGGCTGTTTTCAGGCTGGGGGTGACTGAACTCCCAAACGCTCCTTTTTTCCTTTTTTTTTTTTTTTTTTTTAATTCTGTGCCAGCTTTAGCTTGAGGCTTGGCTCCAGCTCTTAGGCCTAGGCTGAAAGTAGGTTTCTGGCCTTTGCTTACAATGTTGCAAATCTGCTGGCTGAAGTTGGGCGTATTTGTTACAGAGTTTCTTAAACTGCCCGCTCAGAGGCAGCGGCAGGCGGGGAACGCTGGTTTCCTCCGTCACTGGGGCAACCAAGCCTCATGTTAGTTTCAAGCTGCCTGGCTGCCGGCCGCCATCTTGGCTGACAGTTAATTTGCATATCTCGCTGATTAGCCAATGAAAAGGGTATCGGTCGTACGCCAATTACCATGTTTCTCTTTTATTAGATAGGATTTTCAAGTGCACATGGAATAATGTCTTAGATAGACCACATGTTAGGCCACAAGGGAAAAAAGATCAAAAGCTACCTTGACACAAATGTAAAAAATAACACAACAAAAAATGTATAAGATATAGCAAAAACAGTCCTGAGAGGGAAATTCTTAGCACTACAGGCCTACCTCGAGAAATAAGAAAAATTCCAACTAAACAATCTAATGTTACATCTGAAGAAATGGGAAAAAATAAACAATAAACCCAAAGTGAACCAGAGGAAGGAAATAATAAAGGTCACAGCAAAAATAAAATACAGTCCAAAAAAAACAAACAAACACCAAAGAACAATGAATCCAAGAGCTTGTTCTTTAAAAGATAAAGAAGATTGAGAAAACTTTAACCAGACTCATCAGAAAAAGAGAGATGTGCCAGTAAATAAAATCAGAAATAAAGTAATAGTGGACACCACAGAAATACAAAGAATTATAAGAAAATATTGTGACCAAGTACATGCCAACAAAATGTACAATTTAAGAAATACATAAATTCCTAGAAACATACAATCTTCTTAGATTGAATCAAGAAGAAACAGACAATCTAAACAGACTGATTGTAACCAACAAAATCAAAGCACTAATAAAAACAATCTACCAACCAACAAAAGTCCTGGACCTGAGGTCTTCAGAGACGACTTTTACAAAACATCCAAAGAAGAACCAACACCTATCAATCTCAAACTAGTCCAAAAATTCAAAAGGAAAAAAAAACTGCTTCCAAGGTGATTTTACAAAATGAGCCTTATCCTAATCCAAAACAGATAAAGACACTACAAAGAACATGATTGGCCAATGTCCCTGAAAATATAGATTCAAAAATTCTCAACAAAAATATTAGCAAACCAAGTTCAGCAATGCATTTCAAAAAATCATACACCATGACCAAGTGGGATTTATCTTTGGGATACAAGGTTGGCTCAATAGCTGCAGATCAATGAACGTGATATATCAAATAAACAAAATGAAAGTTAAAAATCAGATGATCATACCAAGAGTTACAAAAAAAGCATTTGACAAAATACAGCACCCATTTATGATCAAACCTATCAGCAAAATGGGAATAGAGGGAGCATAACTCAACAAAATAAAGGACTTATACGACAAACCCTCAGCTAATGTCATATTCAATGGGGAAGAACTAAAAGCTTTTCCATTAAGGTCAGGGACAAGATAGGGATGCCCACTTTTAGCACTCTTATGCAACATAGTGCTGGAAGTCCTAGGCACAGGGATCAAACAAGAAGAAAAAATAAAAGGCATCTAAATTGGAAAGAAAAAAGTAAAAGCGCCATTATTTGCACATGGTATGATATCTTATACAGAGAAACCTAAAGATTTCACCAAAAGCCTACTAAAACAGATAAATTCAGTAAAACAGCAAGATAAAAATATTTATAAATCAGTTGTATTTATATTTAATTGTGAACTACTACAAAGAGAAACTAAGAGAACAATTCCATTTACAACTGCATAAAAAATATTATAACTAGGAAGAAATTTATCCTAGGAATTAAAAGACCTGTACTCAAAAAACTATAACACACTGAAGAAAGAAATTGAAGCAGATACAAATAAATGGAAGATAGACCATGCTCCCGGTTAGGAAGATTAAACATCATTAAAATGTCAATAGTCTAAGCAATCTGTACATTCAATGCAATTCCTATCAAAACAAAATGATGTTTTTCAGAGAACTAAAACAAATAATCCAAATACTTATATGGTATCACAAAACTGCCTGAATAGCCACAGCAGTCTTGAGAAATAAGAGCAAAGTTGGAGTTATCATGCTACCTGATATCAAACTATACTTTAAGACTATATGGTGAACAAAGCAGCATGGTGCTGGCATAATAACAGATATATAGACCAGTGGAGGTATATAGAGAGCCCAGAAATAAATGCATGCCTAAGTGGTCAATTAATATATGAAAGTAGGCCAGAAAGTGCAATGGGGTAAATACAGTTCATTCAATATATGGTATGGATAAAACTGGACAGATCGCTAAATAAATGAAACTAGATCATCTTCTAAAACCATATACAAGAATGAAAAAAGAATAAACTCAAAATGGATTTAAAAATTGAATGTAAGACTCTAAATCATAAATCCCTTATAAGCCTACATAGAGTATAATCTCTTAGAGTTTTCTCACAATTTTCTTCTGATATAAATTATTGGGTGAGAAAATGATAGAAAAATAAACAAATGGGACTGCTTCAAATGAAAAAGTTTTGGCACAGCAAAGGAAAAATTAAAAAAACACACAAAAAGACAGCCTACTTAATGGATGAAATATTTGTCAATGATATACCCGATAAGGTGTTAATATACAAAATTTATAAAGAACTCATGCAGCTCAACATCAAATAAACTAAAAATCCAATAAAAAAAAAAGGCAGATGATCTGAATAAACAGTTCTCCAAAGAGGACATATTTATGGCCAACAGACATATGAAAAGATGCTAAATGTCACTAATCATCAGAGAAATGCAAATTAAAATCACAATGAGATATCAACTCACAATTGTCAGAATGGCTATCATCAATAGATCAATAAACTATACGTGATGGTGAGGATGTGGAGAAAAGGGAATCCTAGTGCATTGTTGCTGGGAATGCAGACCATTGCAGTCACTATAGAAAATAGAATGGAGCCCTGACCAGTTTGACTCAGTGGATAGAGCATCGGCCTGTGGACTGAAGGGTTCCAGGTTCGATTCCGGTCTAGGGCATGTACCTTGCTTGCGGGCATATCCCCAGTAGGAGGGGTGCAGGAGGCAGCTGATCGATGTTTCTCTCTCATCAATGTTTCTAACTATCCTTCTCCCTTCCTCTCTGAAAAAAAAATCAATAAAATATATTAATAAAAAAAAAAAAAAGAAAATAGTATGGAGGTACCTCAAAATGACCAACCCAGCAATTCCACATCTGTGTATGTGTCCAAAGAAACCCAAAACACTAATTTGAAAGAATGTACACACCCCTGAGTTTACTGCAGCAGATAAGATATGAAAGCAACCCAAGTGCCCATTAGTAGAAGAGTGGATTTAAAAGCTATGATACATTACACAATGGAGTACCACTCAGTCATTAAAAAAAATTAAATCATAGTATTTTTGACAGCATGGATGGCCCTAGAGGGTATTGTGCTAAGTGAAATAAGTCAGTCAGAGAAAGATAATAGCATATGATTTCATTTATAGGTGGAATCTAAATAACAACATAAACAAACAAAACAAAAACAGATTCATAGATATAGAGAAAAGACTGATGGTTGCCAGATGGTCAGGGGTTTGAGGGACTAGGTAGAATAGGTGGGTGATTGAGACGTACAGGTGGGTAGTTGCAAAATAGTCATGGGGATGTAAAGTACACCATAGGGAATATAGTCAATAATATTGTAATAACTACGTTTGGTGCCAGCTGTGTGGTGGGGACCACTCAGTAAAGTATATGATTGTCTAACCACCATGCTGTATGCCTAAAACTAATACAAAATAACAGTGAATGTAAACTATAATTGGAAAATAACATTTACTCAGAGGGAAGAGAGGTGCGGGGCGTGAGTGGGAAGAGATTAAACAAAGATCTTACATGCATATGTGCGTTACCTATGGACACAAACAATAAAGTGGCAAAGGCCTGGTGTGGGGCGGGAACTAGATTGAGGGGGACAATGGGTGAAAAAGGATGGGCATCGGTGATACTCTCAGCAATAAAGATTTTTTAAAAAAGGAAAAGAAAAGAAAAATCAGATTTAATAACAATGAAACTAAAAGAAACCATGGTGTATTCGTACATTTAAATTGAATGAACTATTTATTGATGCATGAGACAACTTGGACAGATCACAAGGTAGACATAATTTCACTTAGATATATTCTCAAAATAAAATTATTATATTTATGGAGAATAGGTTACTGGCTGCCAAGATTTGGGGCTAAGGTAGTTGTAATGGTGCAGTTCTGTATCTTGATTTTGCTGGTGGTTACATGAATCTATATGTTTGTTAAACTTCATATAACTTTATGCAAAAAGTACAAAACCTACATTTTGCAGTGTGATAATTTGAAAAACTGAAATTTTAAAATAATTGTGCTGTCAAGGATGTGGAGGAACTAGAACTTGGATATACTGCTGGTGGGGTTGCCAAATGGTACAAGTACATTAGAAAAATGTGTAGTGATTTGTCTTAGTCCATTCATGCTGCTATAAACAAAATAACACAGACTGGGTGGCCGATAACAGAAATGTATTTCCCACAGTTCTGAAGGCCAGAAAATCCTATATAATAAAAGCCTAATATGCAAATCAACGGAATGGCAGAACAACCAGTGGCTATGATGGTGCACTGACCACCAGGGGGCAGATGCTTAATGCAGGAGCTGCCCCCAGCCCTTAGGCTCCAGGCCAGGCAAGGCGGGTGCCAGCCAGCGCCCCCCCTCCCCCGATCACCCCTCCAGTCACCCCACAGATTGGCCCTGATCGCTGGCCAGGCCTAGGGACCCTACCCATGCATAAATTTCATGCACCGGGCCTCTAGTCCAATATAAAGGAGTTAGCATGGTCATGGTTCGGTGAAGGCCTTCTTCCTGTTTGGTACCAAGTGCCTTCTCCTTGTGATCTCACCTGAGGGAGGGGTGAGCTAGTTCTCTGGGCCCTCTTTTACAAGGCTATTAATGGCATTCCTGAGGGCTTCCCTATCATGACCTAATGGCTCCCCAAAGGCCCCACTTCCTAATACCAACACATTGGGCATTCGGGTTTTGAAATATGAATCCATGGGGGAAACAAACATTAAGATCATAGCAGGTAGATTCTTAAACTATTAAGCATATCATATGATCCAAACATTCTTAGTGCTAGGAATTTACCCAAGAGAAAGGAAAGCCTATGTACAAACAGAGGCTTCTATATTAATGTTCAGAGAAGAAGGTATATTTGTAATAACAAATAATGAAACATCTCTAATGTCCACCCACAAATGGATAAGCAAACTGTGCTATTTCCATATAATGGAATATGTAGCAGTAAAAGGGAATGAACTTTTGATACATGCTACATTAACGGATCTCAGTATGCTGAGGGTCAGAAGTCAAAAAATGAGTATGTACTCTTTGATTGAATTTATGTGAAATTCTAGAAAATGCTAGCTAATATATATTGACAGAAGTCAGTGGTTGCCTGGGGACTGGAGGGAGTTAGGAGAGGCAGGAGATAGAGATTACAGAAGAGTAGGAGCAGGGACTTTATCACATCAAAATATCACATTGGTATTTGTCCCTTGGAGAGGGGTGTGTATGAAAGGAAAGGGCAACGAAGTTGGATAACCCAGAGTGCCTCTCTGTTACAAAATTTCAGTTATTAGTCAGAGCAGTGATCACTCATTACAACTGATTAACTTACAAATTACAAATATATCTATCTATCTATCTATATATATATATATATATATATATATATATATATATATATATATACTCCTATATGTGTAAAACATTTAGAAATTCCATGTAAAATCATGGAAATTATATATCTAATTCATTTAAACAACTGCAACTATAGACTTATACTACAGACCAGGGATTCATTCAGTTTTAGAGATGGATGAAATAGTGTAATCATCAACTGAACTTCTTAGTTTATATGGAGAAAAGTGAAAAGACTTGCCTCAGGTCCAATAGGATTCTGGGTGCCCGACTATTCTGATTCTGCTTTGACTCTGCTGGCCATTATGGTAACCATGCCTGCCTTACCTTTGGAGGTTGGGTGACAGCACTTGGCTCCTGCTACCTGGAGATACAGTTTGCTCCCATTGCCTTTAGGTTCCCAGTTCAGTGGCTGCAATTCCAACTGTAAGTTCTCATCTATAGAGAAGAGCGATCTTGGAGCTCTTCAAGGATGCTGGGGCTCCCCTCATACATTCATTTCTCACAGCTGTGGTGAAAGGTGTGTCCTGAGGACCCTGCCAGGGCAGGTGAGCAGGTTTTAAATAACAAGTGCACTTTAATACTCCAATGTCCCCAAGCCTCTAAATCCTTCTTCTACAGCAGGGGTTCTCAACCTGTGGGTCCCGGCCCCTTTGGCTGTGGAACGACCCTTTCACAGGAGTCACCTAAGACCATCCTAAATATCAGATATTCACATTGCGATTCATAACAGTAGCAACATTACCATTATGAAGTAGCAATGAAAATAATTTTATGGTTGGGTCACAACATGAGGAATTGTATTTAAAGGGCCAGAAGGTTGAGAACCACTGTTCTACAGTAAACCAAGGTCATTTCTAGTTTACTTGCTGTTGGCCACATTTTGGGCCATGTGTTAGCTGACCATCCAAACCAACTCTTAGAATCTTTTAAAACTCTCCAAGCTGCAACAATAAATGCAGAATCTCTGCTTAGTGGGTCAGTAAAGTCACCTTGGTCCAAACTTATGTTCCTTCCACTGTTTTCCTACACCTTTAACATCCAAGCCCACCCATGCCCTCCCTACTTATGTCTGTATAAATTAGAAAATTCTAGTAGCTCTTTGGGAGTACAGCACACCTTCTCATGGGTTACCCTTTTCCCTCACCCTAAGAGGCCTGGCGAGACTTGAGTCTTGTTTTAGATGTAGAAGCATGAGGGGAGGAGGAGGGGGACCTGTGGAGCATCAGCAGTGTCTTTCAAGGACATTTCCTCAGGGGAGGTCATTACACTTTGCTCTGGCAATTCAGGGTTCATTTCCTCAGACTAGGGTGAGGAGGCTACTTCTACAGGGTTTGGAGAGGCTGCTTCCACTGGTGAAGATGACTCATGAGTATTTAGGGGCTCGCTGTTCCCAGGTTCATCACTGTCTTCCCACATATTCCCATCCCAGCATTCAGGATCCCATTCCTTCCCATTCAATGCCTTCACTTTCGTGGCAGATACACAGTGAGGTTGGGAATCCAATTCGCATTGTAATTAATTTAGCCACCCACAATGAGATTCTGCAATTTGTTTTCAGCAAACTCAGCCTCCAGGCTACAGAAAACTGGGCAAACAGAAGTCTTTAGGTCTTTTATGCAGTGTTTCAGCAGGGAATTGAAATCGCTGAGCTCATCTTTTTCCTTTCTCACTTTGTTCAGTGTCATTAGGAGCAACCAGATATTCCCATGATATTCTTGAGTTTGACAAGAATGTTTGAAGGTATCATATACATGGTCACTCAGTTCCTTGCATCTTATAAGTATTTGCTTAAGAGTATCCAATGATGAGACTATGTGTATCTCTATTGCCACATCACACCATGGACTCTCAGGGTGCAAATTTACTGCTGGAGATACAGTCATTAGTGCTTTCAAATATATTCAGATTTGAGAGCTAAATCTGGAACCAATTCAGAAAATTCATTCTTAAGATTCTGTTCTTTAGAAACAGCCCTAGTGCCAAAGTTCGCATGAGTCAGTTCTCAGAGAAGCAGAACCAATAACACGTACGAGTGTGTGTGTGTGTGTGTGTGTGTGTGTGTGTGTGTGTGTGTGTGTGTAAAGGGAGAGAGAGAGAGAGAGAGAGAGAGAGAGAGAGAGAGAGAGAGAGATCTATTTCAAGGAATTGGCTCATATGATTATGGAGACTGGCAAGTTCAAAATCTATAGGATGTGCTCACAGACTAGCTACTGAAGAGAGAGCCAAGGTTGCAGTTTAAATCCAAAGGTCGTTAAGATGGAGACAGAGAAGAGCCAGTGTTGCAGATCAAGTCCATAGGTCATCTGCAGCAGAATTCCTTCTTGCTCAGGAGAGATATTTTTTTTTTGTTCTGTTCTGGCTTTCACTAGATTGGATAAGGCCCATCCTCATTATACATGGCAATTTACCTCAAGTCCATGGATTGAAAACTTATTCTCATCCAAAAGCACCCACACAGAATCACCCATAATAATGTTTACTCACATACCTAGGCACCATGGCCCAGCCAAAATGGCACATAAAATTAACCATCACACTTTCTTTCAGTCTTTTCTATTTCATTCCCTTTTTATCTCTTTTTCTTTTTAACACAGAGTATTGTATGGAAAGGTGTTCTCGGCTTATGGTTTACATAATTTTTCCTTCACATAAAGTATTCTATGTAATTGCCACCACAACTCTATGAACTAGATAAGGAAAGCATTTACATTTTATTTTTACATGCAAGACCACATCTCAGGAAGGCGACGTGACTTGCTCAAGGCTAACCAGACAACATTAGCCCATTCCAGGGGTCAAACCCAGACCCTCTGAATTAAGATTCTACCTCTTTCAAATGGTGTTTAGCTCCCCAAACCTCAGCTGTGAGTGCACTGAAAATTGCAACCCTTCCCATATTTTAAACCACTTATTGACATTCATAGTATCCCTGGAGTCACCCTGTGTCACTTGCAGGGCATGGGGCAAGGGTAGGCATTCTCAGTTGCATGTTCCAGATCCCCTTTTATTATTTCTGTCTGTATTATGTTAGCTTTGTGTTGCCTTGGACTGTGAGCAGCACTCAAGAGAGCCTGGAATGGATGGTGTGGTTACAGGAGCCAGATGGATAAGTTTCTTCTTTCCCTTTAGCCCATTTGACCTTTCAACCTGGAACCACCAGTGAACTGGTAAGAAAAGAGGCCCTGAAGCATTTTCATCCTCTCATAAGACTGCCAATTTGTTTACTCTTTAGCTTAGACAATGTGATTTATTACCTTTCATCATGAGCCTACCCTAGACGGACTGTGCTGTCTTGGTTTCAGCCCCATTTTGTGGCTGAAGCAGCAGATATTTTAGTTTTAAGTGATAAGCCCATGGATCAGACAGTATACCTTCGACCTGAATTAACCTCCAGCTCTTAAATAATAAAACTAAAACAATATCCTTCACAGGATGGATGAAGTGCAAAATAAAGAAAAAGAGATAAACAGAACCTGATGATTTCAATAAAAATAATACAATGGGCTCAGTAAATTAAACCATAAGCTCAAACGAGCAATTCATATCATATTAATTTTTCACAATGCCTTACTTCTTGCATAAAATACACCCAAATCAAGAAGGCTCAACTGATCTCCATGATGGCTCCAAAGCACTTTCCTGTCTATCATGAAAACAACAGGATACTCAAGAGGACATAGTCAGTCCAACTCAGTGAATTTATGTTGTGGCTGGCAATGTGCCTGGCAATGTGCTAGCACCTGTAAGGAATTCAAGGATGAAAAAGAGGCATAGGTTTAATGCACAAGGGCACATATGCGGTGGCCATTTATACGGCCAGCCCTGTCCCAGGCACCATGTTACCTGGAAAGGAAACTGAGAGGGGGAAAATAATCAATCATTAGTGCCCTTAGAATTCAGTTGGGAATAATAATGAGACAGAAAACCTTACATATAGGAAAGCAGAGTAGCCATTAATCATAGGCCATAAGTGCAACTAGAAAGGGCAGAAGAAAGACAAGGAGGTGGACTGGTGCATTTGGAATGGGGGTGGCAGGGGATTGCAAAACTGGGCCTGGAAGGGCGAGTAAGAATTACACAGATGGAAGAGAGAAGAAAAAGTATTCCTAAGAGAATGAGGAAAAAGGGAACACAGGCACAGAGATGGGAATGGGCACGGCAAATGTGGGAAGCAGCAAGGAGAGTTATCGGGACATGTAAAAATAGCTGTTGCCCTGGCCAGTGTAGCTCACTAGGTTGGATGTCCTCCCATGCACCAAAGCTCCCCAGTTTGGTCCCAGGTCAGGGCACATGCTTGGGTTGTGGGCTCGAGATCCGCAGTAGGTGCCATGCAGAAGGCAGCTGGTGGAAGTTTCTTTCTCACAGCGATGTCTCAATGTCTTCTCTCTCTCGCTCTCTCTCTCTCTCTCTCTCTCTCTCTCCCTCTCCCTCTCTCTCTCTATCTCTCTCTCTCTTCCTTTTCTGTCTCTCTCTCTCATCAATAAAAAACATTATATAAATATATACAAGTTTGTATATGAAAGAACTATTAACGGCATCATAGAAGTGTCCTCATGGGGCCATGGAGGGAACAGTGGACTAGGAATCAGAGGGCCTTCAGGTCCAGAGGTATCATTCTAGCTCTGCACTTATTATGTGGGTGTCCTTGGTTAGGTCACTTAGCTGCTCCCTGCCCTGCTGCCCTGGCTTACTCTGTCATGTGAGGATACTGCCATTAGCCTGCTGCTCTAACTCTAGCTGTGAAAACAATTAGAGATGATGCCTAAAGAAGTGTTGTTTTTGTTTGTTTGTTTGTTTTAAAGAGTGAAATAAAAATCAAGACCCTTTCTTCCATTTTCTATTACATCAGCATGGTGAAGAAATGGTCCCTGGGTGCATAGTAAGTAGGGTTTGCTCTCTGTTGGGCTGTAGGCAGAGTAGTGTGTGTGTGTGTGTGTGTGTGTGCAAGGAGGAGAGGGAGGGGGTACTGGTTAATTGATATGAAGGCAATTTTTGCTCTGGGAGAGTGACGGGCCCCGGAGTCTGGACACAGAGGAGATAGGTCAGCCATGCAAGAGGCATTTCTTTGGTTCCCTGCTGGGTTGTATGAGACCATTACCTCTCTGAAATAGGTCACTGGTCTCTGACATCTGATGAAATAGGTGACAGAACTGTACATGAAGACCAGTGAGATGTGGGGGAAAGAGACCTGAACCTGGAGTGAAACTTATATGAGACAAGTTTAAGGGTCTACCCAATACTAAATATTTGAACGTAAGCAAGCAACTTCCTGTTTCTGGGCCCCCGTCCCTCATCTGTCAAATGGAAGCAAAAACATTACCAGTCCCACTTCCTTATAGAGTGGGTTGTGATAACGATCAAATGCACAACATGGGAGAGGTTTCTCTAAACTCTCAAATGGCAGGACAACATGGCTTATTTTTCTTGTCAATAAAAGAAACCTGAGTTTTATGATCAGTTGCAATCTACTATTTCAGCGTGCTCTGCCCTCACCTGGGAAAGGCTATATTTCAGAAAGCTAGCTGTACCGTAGCACAGTATCCTCCGCTGACATGGGTTCGGAATAATGTCACTCCCACGGAGGCTTTGGGAAGCCTGCTTGCAGGCACTCTGGCTGCAGAGTTGGAAGGAGGCCCTTGGGCAGTGGATAGCCATCCTTCCCTGGGTCTTCCCTGCCATAATGAGATGAAGTGCAGCAGAGCACTCAGGCAGGGACAGGGCTCCATCACAGTCAGCATCACGAAGTTCCCATATAGAAGATCCTGAAGTTAGGCTGAAGTATGAGGGTTTCTACATAATTAAATCAGAAGCCCAATTCAGGATGAAGATGAGGCAGCTATTTGGAAAATAAAAAAGTTTGTATCTGCCCTAACTGGTTTGTCTCAGGGGATAGAGTGTCGGCCTTCAGACTGAAAGGTCCCAGGTTTGATTCCGGTCAAGGGCATGTACCTTGGTCGCGGGCACATCCCCAGTGGGAGGTGTGCAGGAGGCAGCTGATCAATGTTTCTCTCTCATCAATGTTTCTAACTCTCTATCCTTCTCCCTTCCTCTCTGTAAAAAATCAATAAAATATATTTAAAAAAATAAAAGTTTGTATCTGCATTTAAACCCAAGGAAGAATTGCCTGAACTCTGTTTTACTCTGTGTGATCCTTTGCTTTGTGTAGGCAAGAACACAGAGTTCCATCAGGGTTTTCAGAATATTCTAGCTACAAAGGTGTTCCTACTCAGAGTCCCTGCTTAAGAAAACTAGCACCAGTTTGATGTCTTGTCAGTGGTAGAGTTGTAGCCCTGGCAGGTTTCCTCTGCCCTTCTGCAGGAAAACAAACAACAGCAGCGGCAACAAAATGAAACAGTGGGCTTCTTTGATTGGGCGCTCATTTCATGTGTTGCCATTTACACAAAATGCGGTTCTCTGGAATTATACAAAATGTCACACTGACATAGCGGGCCCAGAAGGGGTTGGAAGAGGACCGGGGTTTTGCCAGAGAGTGCGTAGGGAGTGCCCTTAGAAGGCTGTGGAGCTCCCCAGCCAAGGGAGAGGGATGTAAGGTGGGTCCTCTCTCCACGTCCACTCAAGCAAGCAAGAGGGTCTTTAGGAAGACCACTCTCTAGAGCTCTGCGTGCTCCTTCTGTACTAGGGACCAACCAAGAGGCGCTGTGAACTGGGCGCCAGGAGCACATGGCAGAGCTCATATGCCCCGCCCCCTGGCTAGAGGCGGGCCTGGAGCCCCACTGAGACGTCACCCGTGCAGCCAGGTTCATCCGGGTCCTGTTTCCTAGGAGACGGAGACGCCACAGACCTCTCCCAAGAGCCTCACCGCCAAGCAGCAGGAGAGTCCTCAGCGCTGACCCAGACCCTCCCAGAGCAAGGCTCCCACCTCCATTACCACCCCCACCCCCACCCCCACCCCCACCCCGCCCCCCACCCCCTGCCCAGCTACTTAGGAGCAGATTTCCCTGGGACTCTAGGAGCGAGAAAGGAAGGCCTCATGAGTGAGGCAGGAGAGGCCACCCTCACGGAGGTGGCCGCCTCCGACTCCCCCCAAGCCAGGAAGAAAGATCTGTCGTCCTTGGGAGGCGGAGATTCTGTCCAGGCCCTAGTCACCAGCCACCTCTGCGAAAACTCCGTCCCCGAGGCCACCGTGGCAGCCGGCACCAGGGAAAAGGCGCCCAAGCAAGTGATCGCCAAGAGGGTGAGTGGATCGGTCAAGTGGTTCAATGTAAAGCACGGGTACGGTTTCATCAGCAGGCACGACACCCAGGAAGACGTGTTCGTTCACCACACGGCCATCACCCGGAACAACCCCCACAAGTTCCAACGCAGCGTGGGGGAAGGCGAGACCGTGGAGTTCGACGTGGTGCAGGGCAAGCAGGGCATCGAGGCTGCGAACGTGACCGGGCCAGGCGGCGCCCCAGTGGAGGGCAGCCGCTTTGCGGCGAACCGACGACCCCGCTTCCGCCATGGCTTCCACACCGGCCATCGCGTGCCACAGCATCGCAGCGCCAGGGGCCCTGAGGGGGACTTCTATGGCTACGACTATGACTACCACTGCAACTACGACGACTACTACTACTACGACTACTACGGCTGCTACCACTACTACGACTACTACGACCACTACGGCTACTATGACTACGACTACCAGGGCAGCAGAGAAGACTTCGCCTTCGCCCAGGGCCAGAGGCGCCGCCTGCACCTGCACGGCCTCCCCCAAGACCAAAGGCTGAGGCGCTTTCCGCCCTTCCGCAGGGCCCTGGTTGTGACCCGCCGCCCTTTGGCCTTCGCTCCCGCCAGCAGCCCACCACGGGACGCCCAGCTGCCTGGGTCTACACCAGCTGCCACGCCCGCCACGCCCGCCACGCCCGCCACGCCCGAGGGCTCACCACCACGCCGTGGGCCTGGCCCCAGCTACCGCTTGAGTCGCCCTAGGGGCCGAGGCATGGCCCCTGGGCCAAAGTCCTCTGAGCAGCTGGAGGCAGAAAACAAGGAGAGCGGGAGCGATGCTGGCTCTGCAGCCTGCGGCCCCAACAACCCCCTCCACCGCCAGCAGCAGCTGCCTGGTGCCCAGGACCACAGCCCTGAAGGAGGAGAGGACGACAACGACACCACCAGGAAGGACCCTGCTGGAAAACCCGCTTGCATTGACAATCAGAGCAGCACCTCAGAGGAGGACGCCGCAGTTGCAGATGCCACCTCTGCTGCACAGGCCCAGTGACACTCCTGCCCCCTCCCAGGGACTCCCTGGCCTGGGCTGCAGGTGATGTCCTCTTGAGGTGCCCTTGGGCGCGACACAGTCAAACATCCATATTGACTGTTAGATTTATGCCCTGACAGAAAGACACAGCCCTTCCCCAAGGTCTCAAGATAAACGACAAGATCTGTATATTTCTGAACTCCCTCTTATCATCTGCCTTGGCAGTTTCTGTGCACACACGCACACACCCCCCACACACACACACCCCCACCACACACACACACACACACACACACACACTCACCCCTCTGTATCCATTCTTTTAAAATATCTGACCAGGATCACAACTATGATTCTACATCCCCTGGTGAATTACATGGAGCACCTAAAAATATTCTTTCTAATGCAAAAACAAAGATGATCTGATATTGAAGATTATCTGACATTGTGTCATATTACTTACCTGAATGGTCATTTCCTCAATAAATCATTTCATGTTCATCTTATCTGTTATCGCCGTTGTCTGTTTTTTTTTAAAAGCCTGCCAGCACATACCTACACTGAGACAGTCCTTTCAGTCCTTTTATCAGAACCAATTTTAGCAAACATCATACCTGTCACTCTTTTTACAAGTCATAACTTAAGACTAATTCTGAGCTTATGGATTGAACTTCTCGGGATAGTCTAAAGCAGTGATGGCAAACCTTTTGAGCTCGGCATGTCAGCGTTTTGAAAAACCCTAACATAACTCTGGTGCCGTGTCACATATAGACATTTTTTGATCTTTGCAACCATAGTAAAACAAAGATTTATATTTTTGATATTTATTTTATATGTTTAAATGCCATTTAACAAAGAAAATTCAACGAAAAAAAATGAGTTCGCGTGTCACCTCTGACACGCATGTCATAGGTTTGCCATCACTGGTCTAAAGGATTAGAAATGGCCCCATCACTATCTTTTTCTCCACCCCTTCCCACCCTGCATTTGAGCAGTAAGTCTGGAGGGTCAGTCCACCTAGCCACACTTAATGCTTAGGTACTCTCTGAGGCAAAACACGGAAAAACTGAGCAAAACATCATGACAAGCAAGACAATTTGGCTCTCTGAAAACAGAATTTGCTTCCTCTGTATTTTTGTCTTTCTGTGGATTTGACCTAATACCGTTTAAGAATTTAAAAGGAAATGGACCGTGAGTGGCTAGAGCAGGGGTGGGCAAACTTTTTGACTCGAGGGCCACAATGGGTTCTTAAACTGGACCGGAGGGCCGGAACAAAAGCATGGATGGAGTGTTTGTGTGAACTAATATAAATTCAAAGTAAACATCATTACATAAAAGGGTACGGTCTTTTTTTTTTTAGTTTTATTCATTTCAAACGGACCGGATCTGGCCCGCGGGCCGAAGTTTGCCCACGGCTGGGCTAGAGGGTGGGAGAAATGGGGAGATGTTGGTCAAAAGGTACCTAATCTACAGCATGATGACTTAGTTAAAGATATTCCTCGGTATACTGGAAAGTTGCAATGAGAGTACAGCTTCAGTGTTCTCAACATGACATCAACAAAAAAATGGTAATTGTGTGAGCTGTCAGATGTGTTAATTATCCTTATCTTGGTAAACATTTCAGAGTAAATACATGCATCAAATCATCACATGATACATCTTAAGCTTACATTATTTTAAATGTCAATTATATCCTAACTAGATGCCCAGTGCATGAAATTCATGCACGAGTAGGGTCCCTAGGCCTAGCCTGCAATTAGGGTCGATCAGGGATCTTCCAGCTGCCAGCCAGGGCCTTCCTTCCCCCAGCTGCTGGCTGCCGGCTGGGGCCTTCCTTCATTCCGCACCGCCCCCTGATGGTCAGCGCATGTCATAGCAAGCGGTCGAACTCCCGGTCAGTCAAACTCCTGAGGGGACAATTTGCAAATTAGCCTTTTATCTATATATATATAAAGAGTCAGGGTCCGTAACGTCCAAAACGACCAAACGGACAACCAAACACCTGGAGTCAGTCCTGCAGTCAGTGCTGAGTTGCCGCAGTGACCAAGCACTGACTGCTGCCACTGCAGGGTCGGTGACTCAGTGCTGACTGCTGAGGGGGCTGCAGATCAGGCCTGGAGAGAAGCCCGGAGAGAGAAGCAGCCTCCGTGGCAGCAGTTGATCAGCCCCGTCCCTCCCATCATAAGCCTGGAGGTGCTGACTGACATAGAAACCGACCAATCAGAACCAAATCTGGGTGAACTCTGAGGAGCCAATGGATGCCTAGGAGGTGGAGCTTTTGATGCTGACTGGCATAGAGACCGACCAACCAGAACCTAATCTGGGTGAACTGAGAAGGCAGAACGTAAGGTGGGGGGTGAGGAAGGGTTTTAAGGGCAACAGCTGTTTGGTGTAAGGTGGAAGAAAGCGGTTCAATTTTTTAATGACCGGCTTGGCAATATAGTGCATATGGCTGGCTATCAGTCCAGACATAGGGATTATGTATTTTCGTCTGCCAAGAGCATCTCCTCCTGCTGAAAAATGCTCCCCTGCCCATTTAAGCAATCCTATCCTATATAATCTAGCTATACCAATAAAAGAGTAATATGCTAATTATACCAGTTCCACCGGCCATCTTCCAGATGTCCGACTTCCTTCCGGACAAAGCCATGGTGTTGGGGGCTGAGGTAGAGGCAGTTAGGGGTGATCAGGACGGCAGGGGAGAGCAGTTGGGGGCAATATTAGGCTGGCAGGGGGTTAGGGGCAATCAGGCCAGCATGAGAGGGCAGTTGGGGGTGAGATCAGGCCAGCAGGGGAGGGCAGTTGGGGGCAAGATCAGGCCTGCAGGGGAGGGCAGTTGGGGGTGATCAGGCAGGCAGATGCAGTTAGGGGTGAGTAGACCATCAGGGGAAAACAGTTAGGAGTGAGATCAGGTCGACAGAGGTGGGCAGTTGCAGGGGACCAGGCCGGCCGGGGAGGGCAGTTTGGGGTGAGAATAGGCCTGCAGGAGAGGGCAGTTGGGTGTGAGATCAGGCCAGCAGGGGAGGGAAGTTAGGGGCAATCAGGCAGGCAGGCACAGAGGTTAGGGGCAATATGTTAGGCAGGGTGAGGCAGTTAGGGGCAATCAGACAACCAAGCAGGTGAGCAGTTAGGAGCCAGAGGTCCAAGACTTTGAAAGGGATGTCTGACTGTTGGTTTAGGGTTCTCTATGGAGAGGGTTCAGGCTGGGCTGAAGGGAACCCCCCCTGCACAAATTTTGTGCACCGGGACAAAAGTTATATAAGGATAAAGATGGGGGGTGGAGAAAGAACAAAGTTGGCAAGGATGTAGGTATAATTATTGTTGTGTGTACCTGTGGAGCTGAAGAGAAATATATAGTCCATAGTTTACATCTGTGCTTCCTGGTTAAGTCCCTCTAGTGTGCGGGTGGGGGCGGCGGCTGTGGAGGATTCATGGAAAGCTGCACAAGTGAGGTTTAGCCCACCTCTGGCCCTTTCCCCTCAAAGAGAGAAGTTCTGCCTTCCCTATCCTGGTTTTCATTTGAATATATAGTGGGGTTGGTGGGTAGGAGGCAGGGGTTGGGTTTGGGGGAAGTGGGTGATCAATACATTTGAAGCCAACGGGTGTCTTTAAAACCTTGTTTTACAAATTAAGGAAATTGGATATGCAACAGCAAAATCAAAGTACTTATTTTATTTTTTTAAGTATTTACTTATTTATTTATTTTTATTCATTTTTTAAATCCTCACCAGAGGATATTTTTCCATTGATTTTTTGAGAGAGTGGAAGAGAGAGGAAAAGACAGAGAAATATGGATGGAAAGAAACTCATCGATTGGTTGTGAGGAGCCTGCAACCGAGGTATGTGCCCTTGAATGGAATCAAACCAGGGACCCTTAGGTCTGCAGACACACTCTATCCACTGAGCCAAACCGGCTGGGGCGTACTTTTCTTATTTTAATGTTGAGGCATTTTACACCACATTATAGACTAGCATAACAGGTTAGGAGAGGGAGTACTTGATCATTCAGTATGGCTGAATAGCCTCAGTCAATTTGAGTAGAAGCAGTAGAGATTACTCATTCAGCAAATATTTGGATGCCTACTTGTGCCAGACACTTTGCCAGATACTAGGAGTTGCATCATGGCAAAGAAATGGTCCCTATTCTTAAGGAGCCCAAGGTCTAGTGGAAAGTGAGATGAAGCTGCCAATGACTACGGAATGGAGTGAGTGCTCTGCTGAGAGAGGAAGCACAGGTGATCCAGATGATGGCAGGGTTGACACCAGGGATACTTGAATTTAAATTGTATCTTGGAGTTGGGTCCAAGATGGTAGGGTAGGACACAGGGAATATGCACCTACATATAGAGCAATTCCTCCCGAACAACAAATAGAGAAAGACCACATAGAGAAGGGTAGGAGAGACTGAGATGTGATAATCACAGGAACCTCACTCCAATGGGGAGACCTGTGGTGGAGAGTGACATCACTGAGGGGTTGGTGAGGGCAGACTTGCCTGCTATGAGGCACAGCAATTAAAAGGGCAACTAGACTACACATGAAAATAATCCATTTACTAAACCACAGGTGAGGAGGTTAAAAGGCTAATTCCAATGTAACCCTGATTTTTTGGGGGGGTGGGAGGGGGGGTGGGAGGCTAGCAATCTGAATCCATGCCAGCAAGCTCAGTGTACATTCTTGACAACCTATAATTAAGTCACTCCCTCCTTCCCCGAAATTGGTCTTGCATAACCTGTTACAGAGGCCATAAAACTGTGAACAGTGCACTCTCCCGGAGGGGGGTTATTAACACTGGTGCCAGGCCAGGCCATTATATATGGCCTGGAGACCCCCAACATCTGGGGGCCTTCTTGCAAACCCCACGAAAAGGACCGGAACCATAATCCGTATTTGTGGGACAAAGTCCTCAGAAAGATAAGAAAGAGAAGCCCCCTGTGTGTTATTTTACTCAGATTTGGAAAGTTCTTCCCTGAGTCCGCCGGCGTAAATAAACAGTGTCACTCCTTTTCTCTAAAGCGTTGCTTGGTTTTCCTTTGGTCTTCTGCAACACAGGCGCCTGCCAAATAAATGTGGGGGAAACTTGCAGGAACTCACTTGGATCTGAGGAGCTGGCACTTGCCATTGTTGACATTCCTCCTCCAGCTAGATAGCACTCCAGGCCCCTGCAAGGCCTCCACAGCAGGCCTCCTCATCCTAAACCACCTTGTTCTGCAAAACCTCGAGTCAAGCCCAGCTGGCCCACCAGGGCACCCAGGCTCCCTGCACTCCATGTCAACTCAAGCAGTGACCACTCAAGCAGCCCCAGTCAGCTGGACAGCCAGGGCACCCCCCATTAGCCTCCCAGAGCCTTGGACCCCAAGGCCAATTCAGGTAGTACCTGCTGCAGTCCCCTTCACCCGGGCCCCCAACAAGCCCCCTGGAGCCTAATACCCCTACCCCCTCACCCTGCAAACCCTGCAAGCCCAGAAGCCAGGCCCCTGGGGAGCCCCAGGAGCCCAAGGACTTTGGATCACCATGCCCCATGTTCTCTGTAGCCCCAGAAATCCAGCCCACCAGAGCACCCCAGGTGCCCCATGCCCCTGGCAACCTCAACCAGAACTTGTTGAAGGCTCCCCCAGGCCTAGCTACATGCCCAGAGTGGGCTGCAGCCCCTGCTAGCCAGAACCCCCAGGGCAGTGAGCATAAACATTTTGAAGAGGGAACTTGAGGAAGGCAGTATTCAGGTAAGTGATGGGGAGCATATCACACACTTATCACACAGCTCCATGAATTTAGATTTGAGTTTAATGGATACAAGCCTCACATGAGCTTCCTACTATAAAAAGGAATGTAAACAGAGCCACTTTAATATGGAGCAGGGACTGCCATCCCAGAGGAACTGTCTTGCATGTCTTATGCCTTGATCCCTTGAAATATTAAAACAGGACAGACAAAACAAAACAAAAAAACCACCCAAAACAAACAACATTGGGACTGGGCCTAAGCCAACAGTATGTCTCAAAGAACTGATTGCAAAAATAAGAAAGCAGGTGTTATGACTAAGGGACTGAAGGCTACTAGACTGAAAATGCAAATGATTAGAATCAGCACCACCTGTGTTAGCTTATCTGCACCAATAGAAAAATGTTTTCCTTCTATGTGTGGATGAAAAGGGCCACATGCTAACCTGACAAGCTCAGGGAAGGCCTACATGGCAGTCTTGCAAACTCAGAGACCTAAAGTAACCACAAAAGATGGTCTGAAATTAAACTTTAACTAAAAGCAGTTATGATGGGTAGTTACATCCTAGGCCGGTATCTTCACTAACAAGGTCAACCTTTACCTTAACTGAGCCTGTCTGTCTTTTTGCATCTATGATAACATATCCTTGAAATGTCTGGGTAACTTGTAACATCCCTTTTTCTGGAGCTCCTGGGGCACAACCTAATGTGCCTGGTCACCACCACACATACCACAAATTCCTTCATTGTTACCATGTTACTTGTTCCTGCACCCACCTAAGTATGTGTCTATCATTTTATTTCTTATCCAATCCCAGGGTTTTCTCCGCTTTGCTTTCTCCAGCCTCTCTAGTCTGTCTCCAGTGGATTTCATGTAACCCACTTATGTCCCTTCCTTTGATTTCAATGTATAAATATAGTTGTAACCCACCATTCTCTGGAGCATTATCTCAATCTGTTGAAGTTCTGCTTCCAGGCAATTGTCAACAGTTTGGCTCAAATAAACGCACAAAAATTCTTTACAGGTTTGAATGTTTGTTTGTTTTACCTTAACATATTGATGTAATTGTTCCCCATTTGTCTCCTATGGGGAACACTATTTGGGCTTCTGGCTAAGTCAGTGCTTCCTGAATCACTATTCTTTTCTTTCTTTCTTTTTATTTTGACCTCACGTAAATGCTCCTTGCCTCTGACTTTGAAAGGGCTTTTATTTTTAGGTTAACATTGTTAGGGTCACCAAAGGAAGAATGCACGGGGCCAAAAGGGGAAAGGAATTATGAATTTATTGGGTCATCTGGATAGCAGATGGGCTGAGCCCCAAAATGGTGCCAGCCCCAAAAGACGGGGAGTCAGGTTTTTAAAGGACTCTAGGCGGGCTTTTTCTGGCCAGAGAATGCTCTGTGCAGGTCTGGATTCTGGGAAACTCCTGAGGGGAGAGATAATGGTCTTAGCCAGTGGAATGTGGTCTCAGCAAGTGGAATGTCCATTGTGAAGTGGCCTAGAGGTCAGCTCCCAGGGGAAGGGGTATTGATTCAATTCTTTGATCAGACCTAACGTTCTAGTCTTTTTGTTTTATGGAATAGGAATGAAGGTCATATCTTCTGTATTTACCTCCTGCTGAGGGGGGACATCGAAATCACAGGGGAGTGGACTTTGATAGTAGTAGGCTGGACAAGGGGTTGCAGCAGCATGATTTCCCCAAGAGACTGGGTGGTGAAGGCTTGAAAACAGCCCTGTTGAGTGACTTGGGAGGTAAAAGCTGGTCCTGAGGCTGCCATAGCGTCACTTGTCTGGTTTTGCTGCTTTTCTGGGCCTGGAGCTGAAACAAAACTGAGGCCTAGATGTTATCTTTAGGGAGGAAAAAATCAGGGGTGTAAGTTGCCTGACTAGTGATATGAAAGGGGAGCATAGGTTGCCCTGGGGGTGGGGTTCTTGTTTTCCCAGTTTTGCCCCTTGCTAGGCATCCAGAGCGTTCGTGTAGGTCCTGAGACAGGATTTCAAAATAGGATGAGCAGTGGTTAGGCCCCCTATGCCAGTTCCAAACTTTTCTGTGATGCCAAAGGTTATTAGGAGAGGGATTATCTGAACTGCCCTTTTGTAGGATATGGTGGGTTATGGGGACCAGTAAAGACTGATTATTGGGGACTACCTCTCCATTGGGTGAGAGATAGATGAGAGTACAGGTTCCTGTCCAGTTGGTGGGGAGACAGATGTATGTGTTCTCCCCACAGAGGAAGAAGGATCCCTGATCATGGAGACAAACTGAAAGGTATTGAGAGAAGAGGTGGACTAAAGGGTATGAGGTTCCCTTTCCTGGTTCCATGCTCCAAGCTGAGAGGGTAGTGGCCATGGCACAACCAATAAGGGGTGACAGATGAGTGGTTGAGATTTTATTGCAGTGAAAGTGGGATGGAATGCTAGAATGGGCTGTTATCCAAGGGAAAATAGAAAGGAAAGGAAAGGAGCAGCTGAAGCCTGGGACCCGGTTGGTTGGACAAGAAGTAAAATGGACTGGCTGTAGGAAAGAACCATTGGCTTCTAGGGAGACCTGGTAGTCAACCCATTGGAACCAATGGCCATTTGGCAGTTCTTGGTTAACTGGTTAACAGTGGTGTTGCAAGCTGATGATTGGAGATGGCCTTTTGTTATATTGCCCTGTGAAACTGTAGCATAAAGGGGCCTGGGCAATTAGTGTGGTGTGTACTTTGATAGGACCTGTGACTTGGAGGGAAGAAGGAGCTACTTTAGTAAGAGATAGAATATGAGTATAGAAAAGAAGGTAGGCTTGATTTGCCTGTGCTGTAGGATAATTACCTAGAAGGGTGTCTGCCTTTTTGAGAAATATAGTTCCCTTTTCCTTTTTATAAGCTAGAGAGTTTTCTGTCTGATTCCATCTCTTGATTGGAATAGTGGTGGTGGTATACACTGAAGAGGAGAGGGAAAGGCAGAGCCAGCAATTCCTGGCTAAGGAGGGTATGGGTAAGGTTAAGTGTTCGTTCAAGATGAGTGGAGGTGAGAAAGTTCCTTGTGGGTGTAGGAGAGGAGGGCAAGGATGGGATGAGAAGGAGAGCTAATTCATACTTCCAGGGTTGGGATTGTCCCAAGGCCTGTGGGGAGAGGGGAGCAGTGTATGTTTAGGATCTAGAAAGAAGGAAATCTTGTCCCACAGGTAATCAAAGTCCCCTTGTAGAAGGGCGTCCCATAGAAAGGTGAGAATCCTGATGCAAAGGGAGAGGGGGAAGTAGCTAGGACCTGGAGGATTTGTATTGCGAGAGGAGGTGGGTTTTCAGGGAAGTCGGGGTTATTAGGGTACATAGGGAGCACCTGCAGGGGTGCTCACTCATTCTTCCTCTTCTTCTGCGATGTGGGTAAGGTGGAGTCTAGTGGGCCCAATCTGGTGGCTGTAATACTTAGGGGACTCCAGCTCATGTGATGGAGGTGTTCCCGGGATGGGTTTTAGCCTGGAAAGCGGTAGGCACTGATAGTTTAGCTGCAGTTGGGGCAGTTAAGAGTACCTGATAAGGGCCTTGCCTTCAGTACTGTAAATTATTGATGGATTTCCTTTAGGAGGAGTAGGGGGGATGTTTCCTGTAAAAGCTGAGGGAAGAAATGATCAGCATGTTCTTCAGTAATTATCAGATGAGATTTAAAATGGGGACATAGTCTCTGAGAGAGGTCTCTGTGGAAGGGAAGTTTCATAATAAGAAGGGTCTTCGATACATGAGTTCAAAGGGACTAAGGAAGGAGGGTGCATAGGGGGATTGCCCTGATGTACATAGGGGCTAGAGCAGGGGTGGGCAAACTTTTTGCCTCGAGGGCCACAGTGTGTTCTTAAACTGGACCGGAGGGCCGGAACAAAAGCATGGATGGAGTGTTTGTGTGAACTAATACATGTTAACACTGCTGCTGGTGAAGGAGCGGAGGGGAGAGCAAGAGAACCCTCCGCTCTTTCGGCTCCGCAGACCGGATAGAAGAGCCGAAGGGGCCGGATCGGGCCCACGGGCTGTAGTTTGCCCACGGCTGGGCTAGAGGTATGAAAGTAGTTTAAGGTTCTTTAGTTTCAAAAGTTAATTTAGTTAGGTGAAACTTATTTAAGAATTTGCCTTTTTTACTTTGCCTGAAGACTGGGACTGGTAGGGTAATGTAAGTTCCACTGGATGTTCAGAGTGGAGGAGGCCTGTTGAGTTATTTGAGATCTGATAGCAGGTGCATTTTCTGATTGTAATGAGGTGGGTCAGATGTAGTGGGGAATGGCTTCTACCCACCCAGTGACAGTATCTATGAGGGTTCAAAGATATCTGGTTTTTAAAATAGGGGGCATGTGAGTGAAGTCAATCTGCCAGTCCTGTCCAGGGATTTGGCCCCGTAACTGATGAGTGGGGAAAGAAGGAGGTCTGACCTAACCTGTCCTTGCGGAGATACGGAGTAAGAAGTAGAACAGGTTTTGGTGATATCTTGCAGTTGGAAGGCTTGGCTAGAGCATGTGGTGAGGGGTTTTAGGAGCTGTAAATGTATCCTGTATGTAGGGAATTGTGAATAGCCCATAAGGTATCACAGCCTGACCCTGGGGAAGGTTATATTTTCAGAAATTTTAACCATGGATCTTCCTTAGTGGCCCCAAGAGCCAGTAGGACCTGAAGTTCCTCTGCAGTATATTAGGGTGCTATATGGGGTATAGCTAAGAATTGGGGAGATGGAGGCTTCCTCTGAGCTGCTGTCTTGGTCTCTTGGTCTGCTTTGTTATCTCTCTGTATAATGGGATCATTCCTGACTTGGTGTCCTTTGCAGTGTGTATGACTTTTAAGAAGGCTAGAAAAGGGGAGAAAGGTTCCTAACTGCCAAGCAAGAGGACCTGTTCAGGCTTTCAATGATGTGTCAAGGACTGTGAATGAGTGGTGGAAATAAAGAAAGTCGAGGCTCAGATATAAGGACTTAAAGCAACAGGAGAGAGGCTGGGAGGGGCTGCTTTAGCGTACTAGCAGAAAAGAGGTCCCTTCAGAGGTCAGGGGTGTTCAGGTCCTGACTCACTGGACAACACAAACCTTCTCCCCATTCACAAATAACCAGCTTTAGCCACAAAGTAAACAACCAGCATTTACATTTATGAACACACTTTAACAACACTCTTACTTTCATGAAAATGAACATTCAACAATGTACAAGAGACATTCTGTAATAAAAACTAAGAGCAGGTGAATTAAAACGTGTCTAGCCACCAATGTTTCAGTATTGTGTGCTATTTTAAAATATATAGATGTTTATCATTTAACCCAGAAATGCTCCAAAGTCTTAAAGTTAACCAAGACTTTGGAAAATTATGTATAGACATATGAGACTGGAGAAAAGGCAGGGGGAGGAGGAAGCAGACCCAGCAGACTATTCCCAGGCCTCTAGCAGCTTGGATTTAAAACTGCCACGTTTATCCTTATAGATAACATGCTAAGGTTTGGGTGATAATGAGTTCAGCTTCTGATAGTAGCCATGCTGTTAAGTAAGCATGTGCAGTAAAGAAAGTTGTGTTTTGGGAAAGATGGGGTCAGGGAGGAGGAAGGTGCTGAGGTGAGAGCAGTTTTCAGAGCACTAAAGAGGTGAGAATGCTGGCCTTGGGATCTAAAGGCTCAGTGAGTGGTCCCTTTGCTCAGTGGGAGAAGACTAATGTTGAGAATCCTGTGGTGAAAGTATCCAGTGAGCCCAGGAAAGGAGACCATTTCTTGTTCAGAGGACAGTACAATCATGGAGGAGATAAGGAGATAAGGCATTTACAGTCCAAGGAATGGCTTGGTTTTGTGGATGAGATAGTGAAACTGAGGTAGGTGACTGTGGTTTGGGACAACTGGGCTTTATGAGGGGATGCATGGCCGGGCACCAAGGTAGAATAAGAAAAAAGTGAATGGGGGTATTTAGTAAGATGCAGTGTAAGTGGTGAAGTGGCTAATGGCTATGAGACTAATCCATCAACCCCCATAACAGAGTCTGAGGAGGGCACAAGGGTCCCAGCAAATTCAGAGAGGGCAGAATAAGTGGCCGCCATGTCAATGAAAAAGGAGATTGGCTTACCTGCCACCACAGTTGTTACCTGAGGATCTGTCCCGGTGATGTCTGTGGGGCCCTGTCAGGGTCTGGGAAGCTTCAGTCTTTGGTGGCCAGTCCCAGGAGGTCTGGGAGCTCCAAACAGGATCCAGAGGGTGGCCTTGCTGGACTGGCTGAGGTCCAACCCGGAGGGGCCAGACTGCAGTCTGGTTTCCAGTGGCCTTCGCTTCCACACCTTGGGCAGGGCCCAGGCAGGGGTCTCAAGTTTGAGCAGGACTTGGCCCAGTGTCTTCCTTGTTGCATTTGCAGCATGGGCCCGGAGGAGGCTCAGCCCCCGACTTGCCTTCAGTAGGAGGACTGGCACTTTGTTTGGGGTTCATGAGAGTGTTGGCTAGGAGCTAGAAGGATTCCTTCTGGGCCTCAGCCTTGGCCTGATCTCACCTTTGTTTTGGGACTTGGGTCTCCTTATCTCTATTATTAAAGGCTTTAAAAGTCAGGTTTAACAGGTCTTGTTGAGGGGTTTGTGGACCTGTGTCTATTTGTCAAAGTTTGTGGCCTATGTTGGGAACTGATTGGGATTATAAAATGGGTGTTCAGAAGAAGGGCTCATTTGGGGAGGTGGAGTCTAAGGAGGTAAATTTCTGTAAGGCCTCCATGAGGAGGAAGAGACAGAGAGCTGGGTTTTCATCAGGGTCTTGAGTGATTTCACTAAGTTTGTCATAATTGACCACAATATCCTCAGTTCCTGCTGCCTCCCTCAGGCGTAGAATGGGGGCAGGAATAGAAGAGGCTGTTGAGGAAGGTGGTCTTTGGGTGGCAGGAGAGCAAGTGTTAGGTGGGAAAAGGCTGTTTTGGAGCATGCATTTTTGGGATTTGGGCTCTCAGGGGCCAGGGAAGAATGTGGTTTCTGGTTAGGAGGGTCTGGGTTTGGGGAATCTACTGCAGGTGAGAGAGGGGATGTGTAAGGGGGTGGAGGTTGGTGGTCTGCTGGGTCAAAAGTAGATTCAGAATCAGACGTGTTATGGGTATGATGTTGTTGTGGCAGAATGCACGGAAGAACAATCAGTCAGCACTCTGAGGGAGGAAAGTTTAACCTTTATTTCGCAGATCTGCTAGTCCAGGAGAATTCCAGATCCAAAGCCAGAATTGAACTACTGGGGAGGCTCTGACCTACTCCTGTGGCGGGCCCCTGAGTGTCCCCGCAGCTCCACCCAAGTCAGCTGTGCCAGGGCCATGGGGTTAGGCTCTACAGCTCTGCCCAAATCAGTCAGAGTGGGGAAGTAAGACTATAGTTTTAACCAGATACTGAACTAGGTTGCAACCCCCCGCTCCCATTTTCCTTTTCATTCCCCCTTCTTGTTCCACAAGTTATTCTTATCCTTGGGGATTACAAAAGACTCAGGAATTGGGGATAAGGTCGACGACCACTCTAGCTACTTCCTGCTAAAGGGGGGTGGGGCTCGATGAAAATGTGGGTTCAGCATGCCAAGTCTTCACCATCTTCCCCAAGGGGGTCATCAGAGTAGCAAGGGCAGAGAAGTTTCATCAGGTCTCTGGAAAACCTCAGAGGTCATGGCCATATTAATGAGCTTCTTGGCCCCAGTCCAGAGCCCCTGGAGGGAGGCCAGCCGATATCTCTCTAATCTGGACCTGCTGTCCTACAAATTTGGGTCCCATATGGGTTCCACATCTGGGAGAGCCTCCCTGGCTCATCTGTCTGTGTCTAATGTCCTTGGCAGGGCCTGGGTCTGGAGCCATTTCTGAGCTTCTGTTATTATTCTCATGCACTCCTCTGTGTTAAAAAGCATGAGAAGTTGTTGCTTGCAGTCGACCCAAGTGGGCTTACGGGTCCGAAAAATTGACTCCAGAAGGTCAACCATGGCTTGATGTTTTTTGAAATAAGCTTTTGGAGTGTGATTCTTCCAATTTAAGAGATCGGTCATAGTGAAAGGGTGATAGTAAAAGACCCATCCTCCCTCTTGTGGGGTCCCATTTTCTCCAATTATATGAGGGCCCTGCATTTCTCAGAGAGGCATCTGGAAAGCCGGGAGTGGTTTGGGTCCCCAATCAGCTGAGTGCAAACATCATCCAACTGGCTCTGGAGAGTCCAGTTGTGTGGAGACAGAAGGAGGTGGTGTATCTAAGCTTCGGTGGCTAGGCAAAGGGGCACTGAGTACCATACTTGAGGTACGTATGGGGGTGGTAGAACTGGCAGGGCTTCCTCAGGGGATTCGTGCAGAATAGGAGGCTTATTCTCCTTCTGAGGATCCTGCCCTTTTTCCTTATATACACAAAACCAGACCCAAAGAGGCTTAAGCTCTGCTATTTCTAGCCACTGGTCAATATAAGGGAACTGGTCAGAATGACCTGGGTCTCTTGTGATAATTCTTTGAACATTTCTGATCGTGGGGACATCCAATGTGCCCTCTGGTGGCCGTCGTACCCCAAAAGATGGCCAGTCTATTTCACACATCCTTTTTAACTCCCAGGAAACTAGTTTTACCCCATAGTCCCCAATAAACCCCCTTTGAAAATTCCTTAACATGCATTTTAAGACAGTAGAGTTTGAGGAGGAACTATTACCCATGTTTCAGGGGGAGGGGGGGTGGACCGGGTTGCCTACTCTTAAAAAAAATACCTGAATAAAATAACTAATCAAAATAAGGCTTATTTTCTAACTTCATTTGTCCGCGGGTGTGGACAGCAAATGGCACTAATCAGATTTCTACTACCAGTATCCCTGAGTACATTGACCTAACGTATTTAACCTCTGTTTAGGGAGGCAAAATGCAAATCATTTACTCCCAAGTGTCCTTATTTTAGGGAAGACATGATTTATACGATGTCTTGATTTGGAAAAGACAGGATTTAAGACAGGATTTTTAACCATCTCAGTTTCCCTATTCTACTTGTGCTGGCTTAATTCCCTGTCATTTATTCATCTTCCTTTCAACATTTCTCTTTACCTTCCTCCATTACACCAAAGCCATACTTTCTTTCCCGTTAGTTAGAACTCTTAGCCTTAATTTTTAGGTGACATGTAAATCATTAACATTTCTCAGATTAGCAAGACACTCATATTTTTTAAGGGACATAAACAGAAATTTCACTAGCTAAACAATTTAAACAAACAACAAAGAAACATATTTAAACAATAAAGGCAGATAACATTCCCCATTAAAAACTTAGAATCACCATGGAAACGCAGGAGAGGTTTAGAAGGACTTTTTGGTTTGTTTGTTTTTTTGTTGTTGTTTTTTAACAGAATCAAAGAAACATAAATTCCCAACAGTAAATAAACATTTTTACACCGGCACGTGCCACATTTACACCACACAATACTCTGCATTCACCAAATCAGTTTCAATTGCACAGAGATACAGAACAAGTTCCTGAACAGAGGCAGTAGAAAACTGCCTAGGAAAGCTTCTCTTCTACCTTTTTCAAAGGCAGGCCAGGCTCAGCCCCTTAGCCAGTCCCTCCCGGGAAGTCCCAGAGACAGTGAATACCATTTAGAAGCTGTTCCTCCAGATGAGCCAAGCTATCCTGAGGTAGTTACCTAGGTAGGGGCCAGCTACCTCTTCTGTCCCAGATGACAGGCCAGAACTCAGACCCGTTTCCCCGGGGAAAAACTTACAGTTTTGTTGCAAAAGACCAAAGAAGTACCAAGCACGCTTCCTAGAGAAAGGGGGGGACCCCGTTTATTAACACTAGTGGACTCCGGGAATAATTTCCAAATCAGAGTGAAGTAACATGCAGGGGGCTTCACTTTTTATAACCTTCTGGGGTCTTTGTCTTGCAGATATGGTTCTGCCCCCTTTCATGGGCTAACAGGAAGGCCCCCAGGTGTTGGGGGTCCCCAGGCCATATCTGATGATCTGTCCTGGGGCCAGTGATAACCACCTCCCCCGCCCCAGGGCAGTGCATTGTTCAAAGATTTTATGGCCTGACATGCCTTGCAAGACCAGTTTCCTCCTCATTTTCACTTAGGTTGTAACAGGCTAGGGGGTGAGACTTCCAAGTTTTGAGAAGGACTGGATCACCTGGGCTTCCTTGCGTAGAGATGGAATTTTTATTAGGCATAGGCATAATTTTATTGCCATATTCAGTTAGGGCTTTTTGTACTTGTCCTAAATTAGCTAAGTATTTGACAAGTTCATGAGTCTCAGTGTCTAATAGAAAGTCAGTGGTGAGGAAGAGCCTTCCATACAACATTTCAAAGGGACTGTGGAGGAAAAGGGGACACGTGCTAACCTGACTAACTCAGGAAAGGCCTGCATGGCGGCCTCGCTAACTCAGAGACCTAAAGTAACTACAAATTATAACTTTTTCAATTAAACAGCAGTTTATAGTGGGTAGTCATGTAATAGGCCAATATTTTCCCTGACAAAGATCAACTTTGATGTTAACTGAGCCTATTGTCATTTTGCACCTATGATAACATACCTTTGGAATGTCAGGGTAACTTGTAGCTTCCCTTTTTCTGGACTCCTCTGGGCACAACCAGTGCATCAGGCAGAGATCACAAATTCCCTCATTGTTATTGTTATCCTGTTAATTGTTGACTGTTAACTATCCCTTACCCACCTCTAGTAAAAGAAGCATGTGTCTATTGTTAGTGTCCCTGAAGGAGGAACGGGTAAGGGATTATAAATTTATGAGGTCATCTGGATACCAGATGGGCTGAGCCCCCAAATGGCATTAGCACCCATGGATGGGGGAATTAGAGCTTTTAAGGAACTCTAGGCAGGCCTTTTCTGGGCAGAGAATCCTCTAGGCAAGTTTGAATCCTGGGAAGGTCCGGAGGGGAGAGAACATGGTTTTAGCAAGTGGAATGTGGTCTAAGGGAAAGGGAATGTCTGTTGTGAAGTGGCCTAAAAGTCAGTTCCTGGGGGAGGCGTATTGATTCCATTATTTGATCAAACCTAACATTCCAGCCTTTTTGTTTTATGGAATAGAGATGAAGATCATATATTCCGCAGCTACTTCCTGCTGAGGGGGACATCGAGATCACAGGGGGATGGACTTTGATAGTAGTCAGCTGGAACACTGTATAGGTTCCTCACGGTTGGAGCAAGGGGTTGCAGCAGCATGATTTCCCTGAGAAGGCTCAAGCGGTCCTGATGGAAAGATGACAAAAGGCACAGAATACATGGGCAGAAACTAGGATGAGGAACAGGAATGTTAATGGCCCTCAGAAGGATAGTAGCCAGGTATACCAATTTCTATTCTTTAGCCAGTAGCCCCATGAATTTGATTGGCATTCTCTGATCTTTGCGGCCCTCTCTGTTACTCTTTGGGTGGCATCCCTGACTAGGCCAGACTGATTGACATACAAACAGCATACTTCATCCAGAAAGAGGCATAGAGCCCTTTTTTCCACCGTTAGGTGGTCTAGTCCTCTCTGATTTTAGAGCAGTAGTTCTCAACCTTCCTAATGCCGCTACCCTTTAATACAGTTCCTCATGTTGTGGTGACCGCCAACCATAAAATTATTTTCGTTGCTACTTCATAACTGTAATTTTGCTACTGTTATGAATCATAATGTAAATAT
Source organism: Myotis daubentonii (assembly GCF_963259705.1). NCBI lineage: Eukaryota > Metazoa > Chordata > Mammalia > Chiroptera > Vespertilionidae > Myotis > Myotis daubentonii. The sequence goes on along the minus strand of NC_081861.1, from coordinate 100,926,052 downwards.
CTGATATGCAGGATGTATTTTCATTGTTACAAATTGAACATAATTAAAGCATAGTGATTAATCACAAAACAATATGTAATTATATATGTGTGTTCCGATGGTCTTAGTCAACCCCTGTGAAAGGGTCATTCGACCCCCAAAGGGGTCGTGACCCACAGGTAGAACCGCTGTTTTAGAAGGCAGCTAGTGAGTCTATCTGACCCTGAATGTGAACTAAACTTTTGGCAATGTCACCTAGGCTTTCTTGTAGGTCCTGAGACAGGGTTTCAAAATATGATAGAGCAGTGGTTAGGCCCCCTGTGCCAGTCCCAACCCTGCTGTGATGCCAAGGGTTATTAGAAGAGGTATTATCTGGACTGCCCTTTTGTGTCAGATGTGATGAGTTACAGGAACAGGTCAGGACTGATTATTGGGGGCTACATCTACATTGGGTGAGAGATAAATGCGAGTGCAGGTTCCTGTTCAGTTAGTGGGGCAGATGTATGTGTTTTCCCCACAGAGGAAGAAAAATCCCTGACCATGGAGACAAGCTGAAAGATGTAAGGAGAAAAGGTGGACTAAAGGGTATGAGAATTCTTTTCCCAGTTCTGCATTCCAAACCGAGAGGGTAGTTGCCATGGCTCTACCAATAAGTGGTGACAGAGGAATGGTTGAGATTCTATTGCAGTGAAAGTAGGCAGGAATGCTAGAGTGGGCTATTATCCAAGGGAAAAGCAAAAGGGAAGGAAAGGAGCAGTTGAAGTATCGGGCCTGAATGGTTGGTTGCAAGCTGATGATGAGAGATGGCCTATTGATATATTGCCTTGTGACCTTGTAAAGCATAAAGGGGTTTGGGCGATTAGTGGCATGTTTAGAGGGATACGACCTGCGACCCAGGTGGAGGAAGGAGCTATCTTAGTGAGAGATTGCATATAAGTATGGAAAAGAAGGGAGGCTTGATTTGCCTGGGCTGTAGAATAATTACCTAGAAGAGTGTCTGCCTTTTGGAGAAATATAGTTCCCTTTCCCTCTTATAAGCTAGAGTGTTTTTTGCCTGCTTCCATCTCTTGATTGGTATAGGGGTGGTGATATATGCTGAAGAGGAGAGGGGAGAAAGGCAGAGCCCACAATTCCTGGCTAAGGTTAATTGTTCGTTCGATAAGAGTGGAGATGAGAAAATTCTTTATGGATATAGGAGAAGAGGGTTGACGTAGAATGAGAAGGAGAGCTAATCATCACTTCTAGGGTTGGGATTCTCTCAAGGTGGGAAAGGGGTATGTTCAGGATGTAGAAGGAAGGAAATCTCTTTCCATGAGTAATCAAAGTCCCCTTGTAGAAGGGAGTCCCATAGCAAGGTGAGAATCCTGATGCAAAAGGAGGGGGGCAGTAGCTAGAACTTGGAGGATTTGTATTGGGAGAGGAGGTGGGCTTTCAGGGAGGTCAGGGCTTTTAGGGTCGGTACGTAGGGGGTATCTGCAGTAGTGCTCACTCATCCATCCTCTTATTCTGGGATGCAGATAATGCAGAGTCTGGTGGGCCCAGTCTGGTGGCTGTAATACTTAGGGGACTCCAGCTCATGTGATGGAGGTGTTCCTGGGATAGGTTTTAATCTGGAAAGGTGGAACCATGGGGTAGGCCCCGGCAATTTAGCTGCAGTTGGGGTAGTTATAAGGGCCTCGCCATCAGGGCTGTAAATTATTTGATGGATGGATTTCCTTTAGGAGGACCCAGGCCTCTAGCTGTAGAGGAGTAAGGGGGTGCGGTGGGGGGTGGAGGGGATGTTTCCCTTAAAAGGTCGAGGCAGGACCTGATCAGCGTGTTTTCTCAGTAATTGTCAGATGAGATTTACAATGGGGATACAGTCTCCTAGAAGGGTCTCTGTGGAAGGTGAATTTCCTAATAAGAAGGGTCTTCCTTACATGAGTTCAAAAGGACTAAGAAAAGAGGGTACATGGGGTGGGGGGCAGAGGGGGGTGTTGCCCTGCTGTGCATAAGGGCTAGAGGTAGGAGAGTAGGTTAAGGTTCTTCAGTTTCAAGAGTTAATTTAGTTAGGTGAGACTTAATTAAGGAATTTGTCTTTTCAACCTTGTCTGAAGGTTGGGGCTGATAGGGGAGTGTGTAAGTTCCACTGGATGTTCAGAGTGGAGAAGATCTGTTGAGTTATTTGAGATATGAAAGCAGGTCCATTATCTGATTATAATGAGGAGGGTAGGCTGGAATCTTGGAATGATATGCTGAATGAGAGCTTGTGTGACATCAGAGGACTTTTCATACCTAATGGGGAATGCTTCTACCCAGCCTGAGAAGGTATCTACGAGGGTTAAGAGATATTTGGTTCTTTTAATAGAGGGAATGCTAGTGAAGTCAATTTGCCAGTCTTGTCCTTGGATTTGGCCACTAGTCTGATGATTAGGGAAAGAAGGAGGTCTAACCTGTACTTCTGGAGATTCTGAGCAGGTAACAAGTAGAACAGGGTTTTGTGATGTCTTGGCAGTAGGGAGGCTAGGCTAGGCTATGTGATGAGGGGTTTTAGGAGTTGTCAAAGTGGTCTGATTCCTATGTGAAGGGAATTGTGAATAGCCCATATGACATTGCAGGCCTGTCCCTAGGGAAGGATATAGTTTCCCTTAAATTTTAACTGTGGATCTTCCTGAGTGGCCCCAAGAGTGAATAGGGACTGAAGTTTCTGTTGAGTGTATCAGGGCATTATATGGGGTTTAGCTAAGAGTTGTGGAGATGGAGGCTTCCCCTGAGTCACTGCTTTGGCCTCCTGGTCTGCTTTGTTATTTCCCTGTATCATGGGATCAGCCCCTCCTTGGTGTCCTTTGCAGTATATGACTTTTCAGAAGGCTAGAAAAGGGGAGAGAAGTTCCTACATACCAAGCAGGAAGACCTGTTGAGGCTGTGAATGCTTGATGGAAATAAAGAAAATCTAGTCTTCAATCTAAGGTCTTAAGCAACAGGAGAGAGCTTGGGCAGGGCTGCTTTAGCTTACTATGAGAGAAAGGGTCCCTTTGATGTCAGGGGTGATCAGGCCCTGACTCACGGACAAACTTTTTAACAACTTTCACAAACCTTCTCTCCATTCACAAATAACCAGCGTTAGCCAAAAGTAAACAGCCAGCATGTCTTAGACTGAAATTTATGAACACACTTTAAGCACACTCTTACTTTCAAGAAAATATACCTTCAACAAATAAAAGAAACCTTCTGTAATAAAAGCTTCAGAGCAGATGCATTTAAAACTTGTCTAGCAATCAATGTGTCAGTATTGTATGTTATTATAAAATATTTAGATGTTTATCATTTAACCCAGCAATGCTGCAAAACCTTTAGGTTACCAAAGACTTGGGAAAGTTATGTATAGGCATATGAGGCTGGGAAAAAGGCAGGGGGGAGGAGGGAGCAGGCCCAGCAGCCTGTTCCCAGGCCTCTGGCCACTGGGATTTAAAACTGCCACATTTTTCCTTAGAGATAGCATGCTAAGGTTTGGGTAATAATGTGTTCAGCTTCTGATAGTAGCAGGACTGCTAAGTAAGCATTTGCAGTTTGGCAGGAAAGAAAGTTGTTCTTTGGAAGGAGGGGTGACTGAGAAGGCACTGAAGTGAGAGCAGTTTTCAGAGCATTTAAAGGGTTGGGAATGATGACCTTGGGATATAAAGCCTTAGTGAGGGGTCCCTTCACCACAGCATAGAGGGGCTTTGAGAGAAGACTAAAGTTGGGAACCCAGAGGCAAAAGTATCCAGCGAGCCCAAGAAAGGAGACTATTCTTGTGTAGAGGAGGGTAGAGTTATGGAGGAGATAATGCATTTACTGTCTAAGGCAGTGGTCAGCCAACTCATTAGTCAACAGAGCCAAATATCAACAGTACAATGATTGAAATTTCTTTTGAGAGCCAAACTTTTTAAACATAAACTATATAGGTAGGTACATTGTTATTAACTTAATTAGAGTACTCCTAAGCTGGCCTTTGCTAAAAACGTCCTCACTCTGATTGAGGTACGTTCACTGAGGTCGACCCCTTCCAACTCTCCCATCCACACTCGTCTTGTATACTTGTTTCGTCTATCACTAGCACTAACCACTGCACAATGAGACTGCTGACTGACTGGCTCACTCAACTCCTGCATGAATCGCACGTGCCCCCTCCTAGCTGCGTATCCCGCGGCCCACCTGCGCTGCATCTCCCATTGCCCAACTGACCGACCCCCCAACCCCACCTCTGCTAAGGCCACTTCTTCAAAATCGACTCGCCCAGGCTGAAAACTGACTTCTGAGCATGGGCCACGAAGTTTCAATCGCACTGTATGTGTGTGCCCGCACGTGGTATTTTGTGGAAGAGCCACCCTCAAGGGGCCAAAGAGCTGCATTTGGCTCGCGAGCTGCGGTTTGCCGACCACTGGTCTAAGGTAATGGTTCCAATTTGTGGAGTGAGAATGAAACAAAGGTAGGTGACTACTATTTGGGGCAGCTGGGCTTTATGAGGGAATGGGTGGTAGCTCTGGTTGGGCACTAAGGTGGGAATGAGAAAAGAGTGGATAAAGGGGCTGTCTAGTAAGATGTAGCATAGAGGTGAGGTGGCTAATGGCTGTGAGACTAATCCATCAACCCCATAATAGAGACTGAGGAGGGGACAAGGGTCCCAGTGAATTCAGGGAAGGCAGAATAAGTGACCCAGTGTCAATTATAAAGGAGTTTGGCTTACCTGCCACCAAAATCGTTACCCAAAGCTCTGTCCTGGTGATGTAAGTCTGTGGGGTCTTGTCAGGGCCTGGGCAGCTGTAGTCTTCAGTGGCCAGTCCCAGGATGTCTGGGAGCTCCAAACAGGATGCAGAGGGTGGCCTTGCTGAAGTCCAACCTGGAGAGGCCAGACTGCAGTCTGATTTCCAGTGGCCTTCCCTTCCACACCTTGGGCAGGGGGTCTCGGGTTTGGGCAGGACTTGGCCCAGTGTCCTTCCTTGTTGTATTTGAAGAATGGGCCCTGAGGAGGCTTAGCCTCTGTCTTACCCTTGGTTAGAGGATAGGCACTTCATTTGGGGTTCCTCAGAGCAGCGGCTAGGAGCTGGAAGGCCTCCTTCTGGGTCTCAGTCTTGGCCTGATCTCGCATTTCCTTTTGGATTTGGGTCTCCTTGTCTCTATTATTAAAGACCTTAAAGGCCAGGTTAACGAGGTCTTTTGAGGGGTTTGTGGATCTAGGTCTACTGTTCAAAGTTTGTGGCGTATGTCGGGGGCTGACTGGGATATAAAATGAGTGTTCAGAGGAAGGGTTCCCTCTGGGGAAGTAAGGTTTAAGGTGGCAAATTTCTGTAAGGCCTCCGTGAGGAGGAAGAGAAAGAGAGCTGGGTTTTTGTCAGGGCCCTGAGTGATTTTATGGAGTTTGTCATAGTTGACCTCCTGATGGGCAGCCTTTGTGAGTCTGGCAATGAGACAGGTGATTATATGGCTAGAGAGCTGGCACCCTGGAGATTTAACCTGACAGTCCCATCTCAGGTCAATTCTGGTTACCTCGTCAGTGCCAACATGGTTTGCTGCCACATCCTGGCGATGGAGGGCATGGGCATGGTTCTGGGCTGCTAGACAAATGCGCTCCTTTTCCTCTGCGGTTAGAGAGGAGGACAGGATGACATAGATGTGCCAGCTCAGGTCATCGAACTGGGTCAGGTACTCAAACTCCTTAGTAAAGTTGGTTGGGTCGGTGGAAAAAGACCTGAGATGCCTCATAATCTGTGTGAGGTTGGACATGGAAAATGGGATGTGTAGCCAGACAATACCCTCAGTTCCGGCTACCTCCCTCAGCGGTAGAATGGGTGCGGGAATAGAAGAGGCTGCTGAGGAAGGCGGTCTTTGGGTGGCCAGAGAGCAAGTGTTAGGTGGGGAAAAGTCTGTATTGAAGCTCGTGTTCTTGGGGTTTGGGCTCTCAGGGGCCAGGGAAGAAGGTGGTTGCTGGTTAGGAGGGTCTGGGGTTTGGGAATCTACTGCAGGTGAGGGAGGGGGCACATAAGGAAGTGGAGGTCAGTGGTCTGCTGGGTCAAAAGTAGATTCAGAATCAGAAGTGTTAGGGGTAGGATGTTTTGTGTGAAGGAGAAGGATCTGATGGGTAGAGCAGGAATGGCAGAGAGAGGGTCTGCACTGAAGGGTGAAAAAGGCCTGGACATAGGGAATCTCTGACCATTTTCCATTGCAGTGACAGCAATTCTCTAAATTGCACAATGTGTTAAAATGGAAAGTGCTGTTTTCAGGACATTGAGACTTATTATCTCGTTTATATTGTGGCCAAATAGTGTTACAAAGGAAAATGAGGTGTTTAGGCATGATCTCCCCCATGAGTTTGCAGAGGGAGTGTGGCGTGGGCCACGAGAGAGGAAGGGTGACAGGCCCCAAATCCAAAGGTGACTCTTTAGGGAAGGTTTCCCACTGCTAAACAGATCACCACTGGGCATCTCCAGTCCAGAAGGACCCAAAGCCGAATGGCTGAGGAATGTTCTGGTGTAGCACTAGGACTTCTTTTGAGAAGTCAGTGAGAGAGAGTTGGCAGAACTCTGAAGACAAGGGAAATTGTGGAATGCCACTCACCTAGAGAAGATTGGCTGGTGTGGAATGGAGGGTCAGCAATGGAGAAGGAGAGGTTGCAGATCCAGCCTCCTCCTTGGCTGGCTCAGGAGGGCCTGTAAGGGAGGGAGGCCTAATCGAGGCCCGTGATTGAGTCACCCGAGTCGGATTTGGAGGTAAGACAAGCTTGAGCTGCCGCTGTCTACTGTTCTCTGAGTAGCACACTTGGCGTGACTGAAGCTGGGGCAGTGGCTCCCCTATCCACTGGAACCTTCGTGGGTTTCTGCACCAATTATTAGAGTCGCTGAAGGAGGACTGCACGAGGCCAAAGCGGTAAGGGATAATGAACTTATTAGCTCATCTGGATACCAGATGAGGTGAGCCCCCAAATGACATCAGTATCCAGGGACGGGGAGTCTGAGGTTTTAAAGGACCCTAGGCGGGCTTTTTCTGGGCGGAGAATTCTCTGGGCAGGTCTGCATCCTGGGAAGGTCTTGAGGGGGAGAGATAATTGTCTTAGAAAGTGGAATGTGGTCTAAGCAAAAGGGAATGTCCATTGTAAAGTGGCCTAAAGGTCAGTTCCCAGGGGAGGGGTATTGATTCATTATTTGATCAAACTTAACACTTTCATTTTACTTTTTATCTAATTCCAGAGGTCCCTTTCCCCCCACATCCCCACAGCTTTGTGATCTCCCACCTCCCTAACCTATCACCAATGGATTTCATATAACCTGCTTCCATCTCATCCTTTGATTATAAAATATAAAACAAGGTGAAAACCTGCCATTCTGCAGAGCATTACCTCACACTTTGACATTCTGCTTCCTGGCAATTGTCCACAGTTTGGCTCTAACTCACAAAGTTCTTTACAGGTTTGAATGTTTCTTACATTAACAGGACTGAGATTAAAATTGGCTTTGGGGGCTGCCCTTAATCTGAGAAGGGCTATAGGTAAGAGTTTTACCTATGTCTCTGAAGTCTCCTGACACAGTTTGGATAGAATTCTGTTAACAGTCTGAATCGCTCTTTCAACTCTGCCTAGGAATTGGGGCCACCAACTACTGTGGTGATGATATTGTATGCCCAAAGCAGAGGACACTTGCCGAGTAATTTTAGGAACAAAAGAAGGACCATTATCACTTTCTAAAGACTTAGAAGGTCCAAATCAGGGACTGATTTCTTTTAATAAATACTTAGTAACATCCTGGGCCTTCTCAGTTCTACTTGGGTATGCTTCCACCCACCCCATGAAGGTATCAATGAACACTAGTATTTATTTCCATGGGAGAGTGGCATTGGGGCAAAATCTATTTGCCAATCCTCTCCTGAGTAGGTTCCCCATCTTTCAATGGGGGTTAAGAGGGCAGGGGCCTAACCCCTCCTCCTGGGGTGCTAGCATGGCATAAATCACAGGCCTTTGTAACTTCCTTGGTAGTCTAAAGGAGTCCGAATCCTGTAAAAATTCTATCAACCAGTGAGGTCATTGCATCTCTGCCTAAACGAGAGGAATTGGGAAGCCCCTTAATGATTTTGCATGGAAGGTTTTGAGGGAGGACTAATTGGTGATTCAATTCCCACCATCGCTCAGCTTTTAGCTGATATTCTCATTTCCAAGCCCAGTCATTTTTGTCCTTTGTGTATTGTGGTCTCTGTTGGGGGGGCAGAATTGTGTGGGAGTAGGCCAGCCTGTAGCAAGGCTGAGTGTAAAGCAGCCCCTTTGGCTGCCGTATCAGCCAGGTTGTTTCCTGTAATAATGTCTGTGTCCCCCTTTTTGATGTCCTTTACAGTGAATTACAGCTACCTCTGCAGGTTCTGATACTGCTTGTAGGAGAGCAAGCATTTCCTGGTGATGTTGAGTAGGGAAGTTCTTTGCTGTTAACAGTCCCTGTTCTTTCCATATTGCTGCATGTGCATGCAGGATGAGGAAGGCATACTCAGAGTCTGTGTAAATATTGACTCTTTGTCCCTTTGCCAGCTATAAGGCTCTAGTCAAGGCAATGAGCTCAGCCTTCTGGGCAGAGGTGTTAAGAAGCAATGCCAGGGCTTCAATGACCTGACTAAGATCTACCCATGCATATACATCCTTTTAGATTCCTTCCTTTATAAAACTACTGACATCAGTAACCCATACTTTATCTGGATTATCTAGTGGCTGGTCCTTTAGATCAGACCTGTTCTAAACTTGTTCTACGACTTCCATGCAGGAGTGTAAAAGCTCTTTTTCCTCCTCAGGCAGGAAGGTGGCTAGGTTAAAGTTTTGACATACTTTAAGAGTTGCTTCAGGGCAGCCTAGGAGTCAATCCTGGTACCTAGTAAGATGTCCCCCTGTCAGCCATTGATAGTCTTTAATTTCTAGGACTCCTTGAACCTGATGTGGGGTCAGGACCTCTAGTGGGTGTCCCAATGTTAACTTTGTGGCCTCTTCTATCAGGAACACTGTGGCTGCAAGGGCCCTTATACATGCTGGACATCCTGCTGCCGCTGGGTGTAATGATTTAGGAAAATAGGACAGAGGTCTTGTCTCTGGCCCTAATCTTTGGGTAAGAATTCCTAATGCCACTTCCTGTTTCTCAGCCACATATGGCTTTCCCAGATTGGGATCTTCAGTGCTGGGGCTGTTGTGAGCAAATCCTTACATTTACTGAAGGCCTGCGGCTGCGTGTGTATCCATTCAAGTGGGTCAGAATCAGGGCCTTTTAGGGACTCATATAGTGGCTTAGCAATGAGTCCTAATCATGGCATCCAGATTCGTCAGGAACATGCCATGCCAAGAAGTGTTCAGGGTGGCCCTATACATAGGATAGGCTCTTTTTAAGTATATTTTATTGATTTTTTACAGAGAGGAAGGGAGAGGGATAGAGACTTAGAAACATGGATGAGAGAGAAATATCGAACAGCTGCTTCCTGGACACCCCCTATGGGGATGTGCCAACCAAGGTACATGCCCTTGGCTGGAATCGAACCTGGGACCCTTCAGTCCACAGGCCGATGCTCTATCCACTGAGCCAAACCGGTTAGGGCAGATAGGCTCTTTACATTGGGTGGACAACTTTTGCTCACCAGTGCTAAGGACATGGCCAAGATATGTTACTGTCTGTTTAGAAATTTGGGCCTTTGCAGGGGCAACTTTGTATCTTCATATTTGCCAATGATACACTGCTAAAGGGTTAATATCCAAAATATATAAAGAACTCATACAACTTAACAAAAGTAAGACAAACAATCCAATTGAAAAATGGGCAAGGACCTAAATAGACACACCTGTCAGAATGGCTACCTCTGACAAATCAACAAATGACAAGTGCTGGCGAGGATGTGGAGAAAAGGGAACCTTAGTACACTGCTGGTGGGAATGCAGACTGGTACAGCCATTATGGAAAACAGTATGGAGTATCCTCAAAAAATGAAGTATGGACCTGCCATTTGACCCAGTGATCCCACTTCTAGGAATATATCCTAGAAACCCAAAATACCAGTCAAAAAGTTTATATGCACCCCTGTGTTCATAGCAGCACAATTTACAATAGCTAAGATCTGGAAACAGCCAAGTGCCCATCAGTAGATGAGGGAATAAAAAAGCCGTGGGACATTTACACCATGGAATACTATGCAGCAGTTAAAAAGAAGAATCTCTTACCCTTTGAGACAGCATTGAGGGTCCTGGAGAGTATTATGCTAAGTAAAATAAACCAGTCAGAGAAAGGCAAGCATCACATGATCTCAACTCATATGTGGGATCTAATGAACAAAATAAACTGTTAAACAAAAGAGATCCAGAGACGTAGAAGCATGGAACAGACTGTGGCATCTCAGAGGGAAGGCAGGGGTGGGTGTGTGGTTGGGAAGAGATCAACCAAAGGTCTTGCCTGTGTATATGCATAATCCATGGACACAGAAAATAGTGTGGTGAAGGCCTGGGGCAGGGGTAGACTAGAAGGTGTCAATGGTGGGGAGGAAGGAACGTATGTATGGTGTCAACAATAAAGATTTTTTAAAATGCAAAGAAAATAGAACCAAAATCCAGCACTTACCTACACCTCTACCAGCACCATCTCACACCAGTTACTTACAGCTTTACTCACCTATAGTCAACTTCTAACACAGCAAGCAGGGCAACCTTTTCAAAATATAAGGTGAATTGAGTTCTAACTTGGTTCTATGTCCACCAATGCTTTTCCACTTCACAAAAAGTAAAGCAAAAGTCTTTACAATGACCTGTCAGGTTGCACAAGATCTAAACCCTCTTTATTTCTCTGACCGGACCATAAGCAGAAATTTCAAAGTGTATCATACTTTGAACAACGGTACAAAAAGCACAGCTTCCCCAGAAGTTACAACTGGGTACCTGCTTTTCCTCTGCCATATTCCTGCCACATGACTACATTCCAAACTCAGTGTTGCCTGCACGGATCCTGTGACATACCTACAGTAGCCTGAACATGGACTCTGCAGGTGCACCCAAAGAAGTGGACGGCAAGGACAGTGTTCCTGGCACACACATTCAGAGTCTTTGGGTACCTACAAAGATTAAGATTGACTTCTTTCTACTGAAACCAAAAATAGCGGTATTCAGAAAGCAGGATACAGGGCAAGGAGAGGACAAGGAGTTAATGATTTAGGCAGAAGGACAAGGTCATCCCTTCTATTTGTTCAGGCCTGAGGATTGGTGATTCGTGTGTGACCTGAGGAGTGATGGTGTTTGAGGTAGCTGAGCCCACAGCCAAGCCAGTGGGTCTCAAAAAGGATGAAAGTCGAGGATTTGCCTCCAAACCCTGGGGCTCATCCTTTGCCTCCCTTCACCTCCCTACCCCAATGACTCCCAAACATGTAGTTTTTAGACTCAGCCTCTCCTGTAAATGTCAGACTAACTTACTCAACTACTAACTGCAGATAGCTATATTAGAGACTTCTAAAGCCAAACCTTTCCAAAATAGAACTCTTAAGCTCCTTCCAAAATCTGCTCTTCCCAGAGACTTTGCCATACAATAAACGGTGCACTCTTCGCCGAGTTCCTTAGTCCACAAGTCTAGGCATCTTCCTTGATTCCTCTTTTCTCTAATATCCCTTCTATAATCCATTAAAAAAGTGAGTCCTGTCAGTGCCACATTAGACTTATATCGTGAACTTGATCAGTTCTTACCAAATCTATGGCTAACACATGAAGCCGACCCCAATCATTTCTCCCTTAGATTACCACCAAGGCCTCTAGCCAAGTCCCCTGCTTGTGGGCTACCACACACTGTCCGGTGCCCTCCACAGTACTTCTCCATGGAGAGCAACCAGAAGGATCCTTTTTAGCAAGAAAATCAGAGCATGTCACTCCCCTGCTCAAAACACTCCAATGACTTCCCAGCAGGTGTCGAATAAAAGTGAAAGTCTTTAGCAGGGCCTTAGGGTCCTATGTGGTCTGACTCTACTTACTGCATACACTTCACCTCCACACACCATCCCATCAACATGGTCAGCTCTCTCCTGCCTCCAGGATTTTATACAGGCTGTTACCTCTTCCCAGAAAGTATTCCCTCAGGCGACTGGAAAGGCTGGACACTTCACATCATGTGGGTTTTGGTTCAAGTACTATCTCGTAGACCATCCTACCTAAAATAGCCTTCATCTCCACACTCTACATAAGACCCCAATAACATGTTTTCCTTCTTAGTGCTGAAACCTCCTGAAATTATATTCTCTTAGTTCGTTTGTTTAATACCTGTACCTTTCAAAAGAAAACAATTTCCCTCTGAGGTCAAGACTTTGTTTCATTCGCCGTTGTTTCTTCAAAACGCACACCTGTGCCTGGTACATAGAAGTTGCCGAATACACATTTGTTCAATCAAAACACAGTCTCAGGACAGAGCAAGCTAGTGCCAACCTGCCAGCCACAGAGCATGATGTTGGCTTCAATTCCACAGATGAAAGTGAAATTTATACTTGAGAAAAATTACGTAGCGTAAATGGTTATTAGACAGAGGAATCCCAGAGATCTCCTTATAACCCCAGGAAAGGCGGAGAGCAAGGAGAGGGAAACAGAATCAGTGGGATCCTGGCTTTCCTTTTCCTAGCTGTGTGTGACTTTAAGTAAGAGACTCAACCTCCCTCAGCCTCAATTTCTCATTTGTTCCAAAGATCAAATGAGATTGTAATATAAAGAGCACCTTAAGGTTAGATCCTGAGCAACGCTCCTTCCTTCCATGCCTACTTCTCTCTTTCTCATGACAATAATGAAATCTTGCATCTAAAATGGTGACACATAATGAAATCTTGCAGCTAAAATGGTGACAAATAATGAAATCTTGCACGTAAAATGGCACAGAAATAATGACATGCATCAGTCAGAACCCGGGACCTCAGACCAAAGAAACCTCTGAGAAATAGTTGGCACTTCCATTTTACAGAGGAGCATAGTGCTCTATCAGTAAATGCTTATCTATTTAAGCATTCAAAAGACACTGAAAGACACAAAGATAAATAGAATGTCATAACCACCATAGTGCCAATGGAGGGCTGAGCATGTACCAGGCACTGTGCTAAGAGCTGAAGACAGGTTACCACACTGAATCTCCACAACAACAGGGTGAGAGTTCATAATCAGCAAACTGAGGTTCCAAGTACCCTGTTTACTGTCAGACAGCCAGCAAGTGGCAGCTAGGATTTCACTGACCAGTCTGTTTATTTCTATAACCTGGGCTGCAAACCTAGTAGAAATTTCTGCTTTCCACAGACCAAACCAACCAAAACCTTATTTGGGAAAATTTGAAAACACCAAAATAGTGTTTCATATTATAAGATCACACATTTTGTAAAGTATTTTATATATTTAAAACGTATCAGTGCAGATATGAACCCCCATTTTGCCCCCCATTGCCTCCCTCCACACAGCTCCTGCCACACCAAGACACATCATGATTAAAATGCCAAGGGCTAAAGACAAAGAGAGAGTCTTAAAAGCTGCAAGAGAAAGGCAGTCAGTTACCTACAAGGGAGCTCCCATATGATTGCCAACTGATTTCTTAACAGAAATATTTCAGGCCAGAGGGTTTGGCATGAAATATGCAAAGTGATTAAAAACAAGAACCTACAACCAAGGCTACCTTACCCAGCAAGGCTATCATTTGAAATTGAAGGAAACATAAAGAGCTTCCCTGACAAGAAATAGCTAAAGTGCCCTAACCGGTTTGGCTCAGTGGATAGAGCATCAGCCTGCAAACTCAAGGGTCCCAGGTTCGAGTCCGGTCAAGGGCATGTACCTTGGTTGCAGGCACATCCCCAGTAGGGAGTGTGCAGGAGGCAGCTTATCGATGTTTCTCTCTCATTGATGTTTCTAATTCTCTATCCTTCCCCATTCCTCTCTGTAAAAAAATCAAAAAAATATATTTAACAAACAAACAAAAAGCTAAAGTAGTTGTTAGTACTAAACCAGAATTATAAGAAATGTTAATGGGCTTGCTTTAAGATGTAAAAGAAGAAAAAGAAAGAAAGAAAGAAAAAAAAGAGGAACATAGTGCAAGAAAATAAAATGGCAATATATACATACTTATCAATCATCACTTCAAATGTAAATGGCTTAAATGCTCCAATCAAAGCATGTAACGTAGATGAATGTATAAGAAAACAACATCCGATAAAAGAATAAATGGGAAAACCAAGATGGCGGCATAAGTAAACACCGGAGTTAGCTGCCTCGAACAACCACTTCACAAATACAACTAAAAGACGGAACGGACATCGCCCAGAACCACAGGAAGACTGGCTGAGGGGAAATTCTTCAACTAGAAGGAAAGAGAACAGCATACAAGACTCAGAGGGGGCGCAGTGTGGAAAATACAAAGGTGCGGAGGTACATGCAGAGCGGGCTGGTAGCTGAGGGCGCAGTTGTCATTTTCAATCTGGAGGGAGTCTCAGATTCTGAGCTCCAGTTCTGGGCGAGTCTCTAGGGACCCAGACTCAAACGGGAGAAGTGGGACTGTCTGGCATTGGTCGGAACGCGAGGGCAGCTTTCTCTCCAAGGTTTGCAGCGGTTGCTGGGACTCTGAGAGGCAGAGGTTCTGGGGATGGGACTGAGAGCAGCCATAACTGCTCCCCCCACCCGCTCTGTTGATCCCCTGTGACCCGCCCCGCCCAAGCCCTGCACAGAGCTATTTGCCAGATAGCCTCAGGCAAAGGTTAGATTAGCACCTCCCTAGAGGACAGAAGTTTTCCCACTGCAGACACAGCTGATTCTCACAGCCAGTTGGCCTGGAGGTCAAATCCCCCTAGTATTAACTACAACAATCAAGGCTTAACTACAACAAGACTGCGCACAAAGACCACTAGGGGGTGCACCAAGAAAGCATAAAAAATGCGGAGACAAAGAAACAGGAAAAAACTGTCAATGGAGGATATTGAGTTCAGAACCACACTTTTAAGGTCTCTCAAGAACTGTCTAGAAGCCGCCGATAAAGTTATTGAGATCCTCAAGAAATCTAATGAGACCCTCAATGTTGTGATAAAGAACCAACTAGAAATTAAGCATACACGGACTGAAATAATGAATATTATACAGACTCCCAACAGCACACCAGAGGAGCGCAAGAATCAAGGCAAAGATTTGAAATGCGAAGAAGCAAAAAACACCCAACCAGAAAAGCAAAATGAAAAAAGAATCCGAAAATATGAAGATAGTGTAAGGAGCCTCTGGGACAGCTTCAAGTGTACCAACATCAGAATTATAGGGGTGCCAGAAGATGAGAGAGACCAAGATATTGAAAACCTATTTGAAGAAATAATGACAGAAAACTTCCCCTACCTGGTGAAAGAAATAGACTTACAAGTCCAGGAAGCGCAGAGAACCCCAAACAAAAGGAATCCAAAGAGGACCACACCAAGACACATCATAATTAAAATGCCAAGAGCAAAAGACAAAGAGAGAATTTTAAAAGCAGCAAGAGAAAGAAACTCAGTTACCTACAAGGGAATACCCATATGACTGTCAGCTGATTTCTCAACAGAAACTTTGCAGGCCAGAAATAGAAAGGGAATGGACTCACTATTCTTGTTGGGGAAAGGGGTGTGGGAGATGCGGGAAGAGGCTGGACAAAAATTGTGCACCTAGGGATGAGGACAGTGGGGGGGGGGGGTAAGGGCAGAGGGTGGGGTGGAAACTGGGTGGAGGGGAGCTATGGAGGGGGGAAGAGGAACAAATGTAATAATCTGAACAATAAAGATTTACCAAAAAAAAAAAGAATAAATGAAAGAAAAAAGGAAAACAACATCCATGTATATGTTGTCTTCAAGAGACTCACCCCAGAATGAGAGATGCACACAGACTAAAAGGGATGGGAAAAGACATTTCATGCAAGTGGAAGGGGAAAAAAAGCTGGGGTAGCAATACTTATATCTGACAAAATCAACTTTAAAATCAAGGATATAGTAAGAGACAAAGAAAAAAAATGATAAAGGCATCAATCCAACAAGAGGATATAACCCTTGTAAACATATTTTTAAATATATTTTTATTGATTTCAAAGAGGAAGGGAAAGGGAGAGAGAAATGGAAACATCAATGATGAGAGAGAATCATTGATTGGCTGCCTCCTGGTAGCACGCTCTCCCCCCACTCCCTCGGGGAGGATTGAGCCCACTACCCAGGCAGGTGTGCAGACTGAAATCAAACTGCAGGATCCTGGCTCATAGGTCAATGCTTAACCATTTAGCCACACTGGACAAGCAACCCTTGTAAACATTTATGCACCCAACATAGGAGCACCTAAATATGTAAAGAAAATCTTGATGGACATAATGGGAGAGACTGACAGTCATGCAGTTATAATAGGGGATTTAAAAACCCCATTGACATCAATGGATAGATCTTCCAGACAGAAAATCAATAAGGAGATGGTGGCCTTAAATGACACACCAAATCAAATGGATTTACTTGATACATTTAGAGCACGCCACCCCAAGGCAGCAGAATATACATTCATTTCAAGTGCACATGGGATGTTTTCTAGGATCGACTACATCATTTTTAAAAGCTGTTTTAAAAAACAAGAAAAACACCAAATATTCTTAGTGCTTCTCTTAGAGTTATAGTACAGGTGATTTTAAAATGTTTTATATGTTATAAAGTATGGGTAGAGGGAGAAGGGAAATAATGCTCCACTCTTAAATGGACTCAACTAAAACTCTATAAAAACCTTTACCCATCTCTGTAGGACAGCAGGCAAGAAAGGGCCATGAGCCCTGGTCTCCACATGCCCTCATCACCGGTGGTCCATGGAGCCTCCTGTTTACCTTGCACATGTTCCCTAGTGAGGTGGGTGCCAGTCCTCGCCGCTTGTTGGGTATTTTGGGAGCACGGCATACCACATCTCTGTCTCTGTCTGCTTCTTGTTCTTCAATTGCTGTGTGAAAGACAGAAGCAAGAATGATACAACCCAGAGAGAGAACAGGTCCAGACGGGGATGGGGCCAGAAATCTGGTGCCAAGTCTACACCATGGACACTGGCAGAGTCTGGGGGGCTCACATGGCTACCCTTCCCCCGTGTCAAACTGGGTTCATTTACCCTTTCCTGCTTGGCTCACTCTCTAATGCAGTGGTCGGCAAACTGCCACTCGCGAGCCACATGCTGCTTTTTGGCCCCTTGAGTGTGGCCACGAAGTTTCAATCGCACTGTACGTGCACGCCCGCACATGGTATTTTGTTGAAGAGCCACACTCAAGGGGCCGACCACTGCTCTAATGGATGCATCTCCCATTGTCTGTTTATATGCTCCATTAATTTCTGCCCATTTACCACAAATGCCTTTGAACGCTCCTGTTCCCACATGTCAATCTGGGCCTTCAATTCCTCTCCTAGCTGAGACCAGACACAAGGACATGTTACTTAGGTCAAATCTTTGGTGTGAAGCACAAAGGAAATGATTTCCCCAAAATGATCCCTCCTTCCCCAGAGCATCACTAGGCTGACTTCAGGGAAAGGTTAGAGTAGCTGGAAATCAACAGTGAGGGATGGCTTGTTCATAGTACACATGCAAGTGGGAAAGGTGAGGACCAGCGCTGCTACTGAGTGAGGTTATGGTGATGAAAGCAAGAGGAGCACTAGGAAGACCAGCAACATTCAAGAGGTGGTGTACAGTAAGAGTAGCACTATCTGGTTCCAGCTTGGAATCTTCCTCCTGTTATGCCCAGATTTCAAGATTCCCAAGAGCCCACCAGGGAGCCAGCGAGTCCAATGCAAAAGCAAAGAGTCTTTTATTCAAACCCGGATCTGGCTCCCCTACCCTCCTTACTGACACAGCAGCAGGTGGCAGAGAGAGACCTAGCCCGATGGGAAGAGGAGTTTTATAGGGGGGTGGAGAGGTGACTGTGGGTCCTGCCGATTGGCCAGGCGCAAGTCGGTGTCTTGTAAAGAAATCCTGGGCATGGCTAGCAGAGGCTTGGGCTTCCGGGAAGAAGGTACTTTCCTGAGCACATGGCTGCTGCCCCAACATGGAGGATACGGGGCAAGATGGAGGGCATAGCCCTCGCCCTTTCACCTCCTACTAGTCATAAAAAGGGGGGCAAGTTTCTTAAGTAATCAGTGCCTCAGTTTCCTCATCTGTTAAAATGGAAAGAATTTTGAAATAATATCTGGCTCTTAATTCAATAAGTGCTTATTATTATTATTATTATTATTATTATTATTATTAAAATAGAGAGGAGTGTCCTGGCAGGTGGGCTCAGTGGTTAAAGTGCTGGCATGCATACTCAGTCAAGGGAACGCGTACCTGGGTTGCAGTTTAGATCCATGGTCCCAGGTTGGAGCACGTGTGGGAGGCAACCAGTCGCTATGTCTCTTTCACAACACTGTTCCTCTCCCTCTCCTTCTCCTTGTTTTCCCCTCCCTCCCTCCCTCCCTCCCTCCCTCCCTCTCTCTCTCTCTCTCTCTCTAAAAAGCAATGAAAAAAATATCTTCAGATGAGAATAACAGAAAAGTTTAAAAAAATAATAGAGACTAGGATTTAAGCTCACAGCACTTGCTAAAGAGCTTGCCTTGTGTTATTGGCTAAATTGTGCCCCCCACCCTCCCCACACACATCAACCCCATTCATATGTTGAAGTCCTAATCTTCATTGCCCGAGAATGTGGTTTTATTTGGACATAAAGGTAATGAAGTTAAAATGAGGTCGTTATGGTGGATCCTAAACCACTATGACTGGTGGGAGCCTTGTGAGAAGAGAAAACATGGCCATGGAAACATCCACAAGGAAGACCATGTAAAGATACAGGGAGAAGGCAACCACCTATAAGCCTCAGAAGAAACTAGCCCTGCCTAGACCTTGATCTCAGACTTCTAGCCTCCAGACTTGTGAGAAAATAAATGTCTGCTACTTAGGCTACCCAGCTTGTTTTATTTTGTAATGGCGGCCCTAGAAAACTAATACACCTTGATATTCAGTGGCTTATGTTAGGAAGGCCCAATATTACTTATCATCCTTGCCTAACCTTTGGAAAAGAAGAGTTTGGGGAAAATTATTCAAAGCAAATTATATACAAAAAGCTAGGTATTTTGCAGCCAAGCACCAAAACTCCTAACAAGAAAATTCCCTTAGGGCAGCGGTTCTCAACCTGTGGGTCACGACCCCTTTGGTGGTCGAATGACCCTTTCACAGGGGTCGCCTAAGACCATCTTGCATATCAGATATTTACACTATAATTCATAACAGTAGCAACATTACAGTTATGAAGTAGCAACGAAAACAATTTTATGGTTGGGTCACAACATGAGGAACTGTATTTAAAGAAGGTTGAGAATCACTGCTTTAGGGAGTGTGTTTTTGGGTTTTTCTTTTTGCTTTTTGAGCCTGGCTCTTTGCTTTTCTTCTTTCAGAAGATTTCCTCCTTGGTTCTGATGATTTTCTCTGTGAAAATATATTTTAATCAGGGCACACCCTGGGACAGGCAATCAGACCAATTACTTCTGCAAGACCCCTTGCTGTCATAATCGGATTACATTATTAAGGAGACTGAGTTTTGCATTCCCACTCCTTCTTAGCAATGAGGAATGGAGGGATCCTAAGGCACAAGAGGTATGTATGAGCACATCCACTGGGATTCAGGAAAACTAGTGCTTCCTTTGTCATCTAAAAAGGAAGATAGGCTTAAACACTTAATGCACAATATCACTGGGTCCCTTCCTTGGTTCAGATGTCAAAATATTACACATTACTTACAGGAAATGAGCTATGTGGAGGGACAAGGGGAAGGTCTACACTAAGACGGTTTGGTGGGCAACCCTACTTGTCCACTCACTTCTGGCCTATTGAGACAATGCAGCTTAAATGTTGAAGGTTAAGGGTTACAGATAATCTGGTTTCCACAGCAAAAGCTGGAATGATAGAGTAAAATTTCTTGCCTGGCCCAATATCCATTCTTCTCTCCCTCCTATTAACAGAACCCAAATTCCTCTCTGGCAGAAATACCCACAGCCTTACCAGTGGCCAGTGTATCATATGAGCAGAGATGTTGGGATGAGAGGCTGGGAAGAGCCCTTAGAGGGGCTAGGGAAAGTGCCTTCAGTGTTTCCTTCCTTCACCATGCTGCCTGAAGTGCTATGGCTGAAGCTCTAGAGCCAACTTGAACCTGAGGATAAGGTCCACCTCTGAGTGGTGGATGATCCATGAGCTGGAGGAGCCTGGGACCCCACTGACTGTGGAACTGCCATACCTGCCCTGCACTGCTTCCCTCTGGCTTCCTTCATGCCAGAAACTTCTACCTTATTTAATCCATTTGGTTGGGGGTTTTCTTTTATATGTTCTGTATGTAAGTCTCACAAATACAGATTGGTTCACAGAGACTCAATGGTGAAAACAGGCTATGACAAACCCAGTAAAAAGCAAAGGAGACTGGGCTTTGACTCTATAAAGGACGTGCTGTCTTTTTTTAAAGTTTATCCTCACCTTAGAAGATGTTTATTGATTTTAGAGAGGGAGGAGGGGGGGACAGGGAGGGAGGCAGAGAGGGACAGAGAGGAAGAGAGAGAGAAATATCAATCAGTTGCCTCCCATATGCACCACAACCGGCCTGGGATTGACCCCGCCACCTTTTGGTGTAAGGGAGGACACTCCAAGCAACTGAGCCACCTGGCCAGGGCAAGGACATGCTTTCTCAACACTTCACCATCCTCTAAGGAAAACAGGAAAATTAGGGCAGTACATCAAACTCTCAGGAAAACCTCCAGCCTTATTACCACTTCCACGTGCCTTCAGAGAGTTTTTTGTGAGCCTCATAATAGTTTTCAACTGCACGATATCAGCATCATGGTTTTGGAGCAGACTTTCTGTGTAATCTTCCGCAAGATATATACGCAGTAGTTTAAAAAATTCCTCTAATGTTTAGTAACTTAATTTACTAACTCCTCATCCCCCTAAAATAGAAATACATTATTCTTTGCTACAGTAAAAAAAATTACATGAATAAGTATATATTGTGGGTAATAAAAGCCAGTTTTGTCACCATCAGTCTGGAGGAACTAAGGAGTAAGGGACTAGGGATTGGACTGCAATGACTAAGATCCTTACATTTCTGTGTCATCTCTCACCTTCTCTTAGGTTTCTTTCATATTCTTCCTTTCCACCCTACCCAGTAGAGTGTTGGGTCACATAAAATGTCCCAAATGTGGACTTGACTAGACAGCCTCATCTTTTTATTCAGTTCAGGTCAGACTGGAATTCTCTTGGGCTCTGGGGTCAGACTCTGTGGGCTCAAATGTGAGTTCTGCCCTTTACTTGCTATGTCTCTGGTTTCAGTTGCTCAACATTTATGCACCTTTGTGTCCTCATCTCTTGACATGAGATCAAAATCATATTGTTAAGAGTTTGACAATTGCATCTGGAATAGAGTAAGTAAGCACACAATACACTTGACATTCGCAACTACAGGCTACAGCAGGGGTGGGCAAACTTTTTGACTCGAGGGCCACAATGGGTTCTTAAACTGGACCGGAGGGCCGGAACAAAAGCATGGATAGAGTGTTTGTGTGAACTAATATAAATTCAAAGTAAACATCATTACATAAAAGGGTACGGTCTTTTTTTTTTTTTTTTTTTAGTTTTATTCATTTCAAATGGGCTGCCCGCGGGCCGTAGTTTGCCCACGGCTGGGCTACAGTGATATGCTCCTTCAGAAATCAAGACATCCCTTATTTCCCAGTAGCATTTGCAAATGCTCATCTTCCAAATGATCCATTTCTAGCTGCAGCTGAAACACAGATATCTGTTAAAGGTGCCTGTTATACCTTTATATTCATGAGACTTAGCAAAAATGTCCCCTTTTTAAATAAAATTACAGCACAAAACCATAGAGGTAAGTTGACACTCTCTGTTATCAAAGGAGCCAGAAGGCTAAGAAAGGTACACAAAAGATGAAAGATGAGCAGGCTACTGCCACATTTTTCTGGTGCTTGCTTCAAAATAGGCTTGTTCAACGCAGAAGTTGGTAAAGACATGAGACCAGACACAACAATTCCCATAGACACTGCTGACCCAGCACCCATTGTGCTTCCTCCTGATTTCTAGACCTTGGCCTTCAATCCAGTCATAACCATAACCACAGCTGCTCTAACTTCTGCTGGCATTTGCAACCTGCCCAGTGCTCTGGGACCTGAGCACACAGCCCCTCACACACTGTTTCATTTTGTGATTTTCATGTTTCCAGCTGTAGCAAGGAAAGACGCTGGTTATGGAAAAGGCAGCAGCACAGAGGCTAGCCCTCTGGCCTCCCACAAAGAATTATCTGGACCCAGATGCAGAAGAAGCACTTTTATAAAATTGTGAAGAGGTGTGTTTTCATGATTTCTGAACACAAACTTTAAGGCTGTCATGGCAAGATCTCAGACTTCAAAAATTAGGATTCAAATTTTGAATTAAAATTTTTTCAATTAGATACTAATTCAATGACTTATTTCATACATAATTTCATTTTCATATTCTTAGAGATACATATAACTTAAGTTTATTGTTAAAAAATTTCAAGTGTTGTATATTACATAATACTATCTGTATCCACCTCATTCTCTGAACTTACATTGGCTCCTTATGTAACACTACAAGGAAAATAACTGTCACTTTTTTCAAATTGCTGGATACAATGGAGATGAGATCTCAGGACATATTCCAAGTAGACATTAACTGCTGTAACAACTTCTGTAGTGCTGCAATATTTTCCAAAGATAAACAAAAGGCACCTTCATCTTCACACACCACATCTCTTTTGAAGCTTGTGTCTGGGGTGTGATTTAATTCTTCCATGCACAGTATGATCTGTGTCTTTATGTTGACAAACTCCTCAGGTTGAGATGCCTATAAAACAGAATGATTATAAAATACCTACAGGAGTGTTAAACAGACTTTTAGGAAGTATGGATGCAAGCAGTGTACCTCTGTTTGCCCCAAAGTTGCCACATGTTATCTGAACTGGCTCAACTATTCTAAGCTGGGAAGAGAGTCACACTGTCAATGTCATAGTGTGGCATGCATGCAAAGAATTCGCATAGTTCTTAATCTTATTCTTGAAGTCATTTCAGTTTATGTTTTCTCTTCTTTTTCTGTTTTTGTATAGGTTCTGATTGAGTATGCCAATCCTTTTCTAGTTTTTGCAACCGTTCTAACCGAGCACATGAATCTTCTGTAGATTTTTCACCACTTTTTCCTGACCACGCAAATCCTTTTCGAGCTACAAGATGGTCAGCTTTCCTTCTTCCTGTATAAGACAATGCACTATTGTTACAAGACTCCAAGTAGATTTCCTCAAAGGAAGGGTAGGACAGCAAAAGAGGGCTACAACAACAGGTTTTTAGTTAAACTTACAAATAAGCCAATTCATGGACAACAGGATATGACACAGAGGGTCTCCACAAGGGAAGGTACCAGGGCACTTATGCAAGAGGTGAAATGGTTGGAAAGCTTGCTATGGGTTAGCTATTGGTTGGTACATTTAGCTCATAACTAAATGCTCACCCAATAATGCCAAAAATATCATTTAACCAGTAAAAGCCAATTAGTACTTCTTGCTCTACTCCTGAGAAGCAAAAAAAAAAAAAAAAAAAAAAAAGGGTTGGGTATTATATGTCTTATAAATTTTACTCAGCATTGGGGAACTAAGAACAGTCATGCAATTTAAGGGAGTTAAACCACTGTATATCTAACTTCACCCAATTTCTCATTGAAAGTTAAAAAAAAAGAAAGACTAGAAACTCCACTGATGCCATGGCCTGCCTGATTGCCCTTGGCTGTCAGGTATGAATTATCCTTAATCCTTTAAAGGCAGTTTTCCCCTCCTCGGCCGACTCCATCTGGACACGCAGTCAGTTAGTTCTTCCTGTAACAAGGAGAGGGACCTGAGGACCTAGTGGTACCACAGAAGCCCTCACACTCTGTCCCTGTATTCTCATCTATTTTAATTACCCTCACAAACTCCACACTTGTCTTTATTTTTATGACTCTAACATTGTTTTCACTGTTTCCAACCATCTGTTACCGGTTTCATGCTTGCTGGTGTCCTCATTTAAGCCCTGACTTGTGCAGGAACACAACACGGCAGCCTTTCAGCTAGGAGCACACAATCACAGCATGCTCCCAACTTGATTGTGCTCTCCTGATAACCAAGCTTTGGAGACATTTCTTTTTGAGCAGCAATTTTGGCTGGCTCAGTGGTATGCAGCTTTTGGGTATGACGAAGCCCACAAAGGCAGGGTTTTGGATATCTTTCCCTTATGTCACTAGTCACTTTTGTTCCCTAAGTAGCTCTTTTCATTTTCTTTCAAAGAAAAAAACAGCATAGTATCATCTATGCCTAATTTTTCCTCAGAGTTCAAACAATGTCTTATATGCCCCACAGACGGATAGCAAGAGGAAGTGTGTTTTGGATTAAAGCATGGCAACATTCATTAGCTGCTTCATTTCTGGCAAGCTCTCTCTCCCTCGATCACACCCATACCTTTCTCCCCTCTCAGGCATCCATCTCCTAAACTCTAAGAGTTTCTATGAGACTTGTAACCAGAGAAGCAATGGACAGTGGCAGTTTGCCCCAGGTTAACCCCCAAAACTGTCTACAAGGCCCCTGATTTCTGACTTCTCCCATCCTAAGCTGCCGGGGTCCAACCCCAGCAGATCCAGGGGTCCCCAAAGGTGTGGACGGAGTTGGCGAAGATGGAATGATACGGAGACAGCGTTCGGGTGATCATCATAGCCAGGTTCCTCTAGCCAGGTTCAGTAGCCAGGTTCTAGTCAGGCTCTCTTGCCAACCTCTGCAGTCAGGTTCAGTCCAGGATCCCTTGCCATGTTCTCCCGCTAGGCTCTGTCTCTAGGCTCCGAGGCCAGTCCCTCTCCAGGATCCTCCGGCATGCTCTCTCCAGCAAAGTTCTTCTGTCTCTAGGCTCAGTGTAGGCTCTGTCTTCTTGATTCTGTTCTAAGTTCTGAGTTCTGTGTGTTTCTGTCTTGTTACAACTGTATTTATACCAGTTGATTCAATCCTATCAATCTCTATTACAAAGGTTAGGGCGTTTCTTATCTCCATTCCAGGGAGAAAAGATTATGTAGTTTAAGCATGATTGTTCGTAGTTAAAGGGATTAATTACCCGCCTGGCACTTAGTTGAGGGGTTTTATTCCCTCCCTAACTTCAGGGGAAAATCCCTACCTGGGGATTCAACCTTTCTCGGAGAGGTGACCTTGGTTAAAACACAGCGCCAAGAAGGTGAGCAAACATATTAAGAACCGTATGCCATATATGCCAGGTCCCTTGAAACAGCGAGGATGGACCGGCTCCCGGCACTAAGCCCTTCCTTGTTTCACTGTCCCTAGCTTAAAGACGAGAAAACACACACACACACACACACACACACACACACACACACACACACACACATACACACACACACACACGACATTAGCTGTTTCGCTTCTCAACAGGGCAACTCTTTAGATAAATAAAAATAACTTCTGGAACTGGATGACTAGGAAGCACATTTCCTCCATTTCTCATGTCCAGGACTACCCTGACACAGAAACCTTCCCCCTCAGCCCCAAGGCAAAGTTCCATCCTAAATCTCAGACCCAAGCAGGAGCCTGAAAGATTCCATGTACCTGAAATGGTTCAACATGTAACTCGCTGCACAGGGTAGTCTGTTCTTTTTGACAGTTGCCTATGCTTTTGATGAGACTTTCCTGTTCAGCCATCATCATATCCAGGTGGTCCTACAACAGAGAAATGAGTCCCATAAAAGTTTGGGGCCAACGGGGAAAAAAGAACCCAAACCAACAAATAACACAAAAACACTAATAATTTCAAACTTTTAAGTAAGGACTTAGAAACCAGCAAGAGCCTGTGATCTTTCAGTGTCACTTTGATATGCTATCTCAGATGAGACACCAACATCCTTACCCATGTCCCTCTCAAAATACACCAGCACTAAACTCACCTTGATATGCTTCATTTTGAGAATGACCCATGTGCACTTGAGAAGAATGTATATTCTACAACTTTGGGGTGAAATGTTGTGTAAATGTCAATTAAATCCATCAGATCTAGTGCATCATTTTCAGTCACTGTTACCTTATTTATTGTCTAGATGATCTATACAGTGAAGTCAGTGCGGTGTCAAAGTCCTCTACTATATTGCTATTGATCTCTCCCTGAAAGTCCTCCAAAGTTTATTTTTTATTTTTTTTTTTATATTTATGTTTGTATGTTTGTTGTTGTTTTTTATTTCAGTGCTCCTATATTGGGTGTATATATGTTTACCAGGATTATATCCTCTTGTTGGATTGATTCCTTTACTATTATGTAGTGACCTTTATTATCTCTTGTTATGGCCTTCATTTTGAAGTCTATTTTGTCAGATATGAGTATTGTTAACCCATATTTTTTTGCATTTCCATTTGCATGGAAAATATTTTTCCATCCCTTCACTCTCCTGTGTGAGTCTTTTGTTCTGAGGTGGGACTCTTGTAGATAGCATATATTTGGGTCATGTTTTCTTATCCATTCAGCTACCCTAAGTCTTTTGATTGGAGCATTTAATCCATTTATATTGGAGGTTATTATTGATAGGTACTTAGTGCCATTTAACTCTTTATGTCTGTTTTTCTCTATTTCTTCGTATTATTACAGCAGGCCCTTTAACATTTCTTGTTATGCTGATTTGGTGGTGATAAACTCCTTTACCTTTTTCTGTCTGGGAAGCTCTTTATTTCACCATCTATTTTGAATGATAACCTTCCTAGATAGAGTAGTCTTGGTTTCAGATCCTTGCTTTTCATTACCTTAAATACTTCATACCATTCCCTTGTGGACTGTAGAGTTTCTAATGAAAAATCAGCTGACAGCCTATGGGAGCTCCTTTGTGGGTAGCAAATTGCTTTTCTCTTGCTGCCTTTAAGATTATCTCTTTGTCTTTAATTTTGGACATTTTAATTATGATGTGTCTGGGCATGAGCCTGTTTGGGTTCTTCTTGCTTAGGACTCTCTGTGCCTCCTGAATGTGTGAGACTTTTTTCCTTCACCAGATTAGGCAAGTTTTCTGCCATTATTTCTGCAAACACCTTCTCTATCTTTTGCTCACTTTCTTCTCCTTCTGTCACACACATTATGTGACTATTGTTATGTTTCATGTTGTCCCACAGCTTCTTTAAGCTGTCCTCCTGTTTCTTAATGGTTCTTCCTTTTTTGGTTCTCTGCTTTTTCTACCCTGTGTTCTAATTCACTGATTCAATCCTCAGCTTCCCCTAATCTGCTGTGTATTCCTTCCAATGTGTTCTTTGTTAGTGCTATGTCAGTCTTCATTTCTGACGGGTCTTGTTTCATAATTTCTATACCTTTTTTTCATGCTGTTTGGGGCTATCAGCAATCCACAGCTGTGTTTCCCTCTGCTGGCTTGGGGTGATTTTAGAAATGTACAAGATGAGCACCAAGATCTGCTTTTCCTAGCCCAGAGTCCTGAAGCCCATCAGGTATAGACTGAAAGCCTCCAGAGATCTGCCTCTGCCTGCACTCTGATTGTTATTCTCAGTTTCTTAATGAGCCTCAGAAACTCCAGAGGGTGGGACAAGAAGTTTTCCAATAGGATGGGGCAATTGCCCCCGCCTCGTGCTCAGGGCAAAAGCTGCCTGGATGATAAAGGACTGCCTGACAAAGATTTCCTCTGCCATATGGTGGAATGACACAGCACAGGGAACTGGGCAGCTGCCTTCCAAGAGCTAATTCCAAAGCCCCCGAACCCAGGAATCTCCTTAGAGCTCTTGTCCACTCTCCCCATCCTCTGCCAGAGCCCAAGGTGAGTGGCTACACATGAAATTGTGTGCATTGGCCCTTTAAGAGAGTGCCTGCCTTTCCAGCCATTTCTTCCTGACAGAAGCAGTCCCATTGCTTTTCACAATTCAATGTTATGTGGGCACCTTTCTGGGTTCTGATGCTCTGGGCTGGGGATCCCAGCTTGGGGTTCTCAATGGGAACCCCCCCCCAAAGGTGGGTTATCCCTTCTGAACTTCATCTGATGTGTGTATGAGCCTGCCCAGCCCTCTTGTGCCTCCATACTTCCTACCAGTCTCTATGCAGTCACCACTTTCCATCCTTGGTTATAAGGGTTCTCTCCAACCAGTCTTCAGTTGATTATTCAGGATGTTTTTCTATATTTTAGTTATAATTCCAGCTTGTTTGCCATGTATCCCTAACAATGAGTTCTGAAGATATGACTTTTCTAAAGATCCAAGAGAATACCGTACCTTCCCTCCACGTACAGTTTCAGCATAAGATGTGCAGTGTCCATGATTTTCCCTGCATTTCACTCATTCATTCACTAAATACCACACAATTACTGTGTAATCCTTTCATGTACTCATTCAGATTAACACCTACTCCATTATCATCATTTTATAATTAGCAAGATCACCCCAATTCTTCTTCTAGGAGAAGAGGCACTAATCTGCATGGGACTCCCCTCTTGGCTCTTGTGACTGATAGATCTATCTGCAACACACTGTAGGACCTTCTCCTCTGGAGTTTCTTTTTCTAATGGAGATTCTTTGAATGACTCAAATATGTCCAATAAAGTTTGTGAACCACTCCTCTGAAGTCACTACATTTACTTCACAGACACGTGTTCTCCACTTAACATTTTTAGCCACGACACAGGTGCCAGTTGTGTTGGAACTGCAGTTTTACAAACTATTCTCAATGGATTCCCTTCTTCGCTGAGCTTCTAAGCTTCCAAGATCTTGGCAGCTGGGAAGTAAAAGGCAGAGGGAGGGAGCATGGAGCAGGAGCAGCACCTGTGCATGTGCCCACAGGAGTCAATATGCTTCATTTCAACCCCAGTTATTTGTAACCGCTGGCCCATGGGAATCCCAAATAATTTCCATATTTCCTGATGACGAATCGGGAATTTCTGGAGATGTAGTATGGGCTCCTCCTTGAGCATCTCTCTGAAAAGCAAAAGAGAAACTAGGAACTAATTTTCTGTTAGAACATAGGATCCTGGCTCTTCTGACCTATTCCAATGAATACACCTACTGATTTCTGGGAGCAAAGCAACAGAATTACTAAATAAGATTTGCTGAAAAACTCTTCTAGAGGAGCCTGTTTTTACTGTAGAAAGCCAGGTAGCCTTAGGAAGGGTTGTAGACAACTAAAATCGGATTTAGAAAAATAAACAGAAGCAAGCATAGGATTGCTCCAAGGACTATGAGAGGTTATTTCCCCTTCTCCCTAGTAATACTTTAGGAATAATTGAAATCACCATAAAAGGTGAAATTACTGCCCTGACTGGGGTGGCTCAGTTGGTTGAGCACTGAAAGGTTGCTGGTTTGAATCCTGGTCAGGGCACATGCCTGGGGGGCTTGCAGGAAGCAGCTATTTGATGTTTCTCTTTCTCTCTCTCCCTTTCCCTCTCTCTTTAAAAATCAATTAAAAAAAAAACCCTTTAAAAAAAAAGGGGGGGGAATTACTAAGGTCATTTCAGATACTGGGGCTACTTTATCTGTTCTCAATCCTTCCCAATGAAGTTGCCCTCCTCCTTGGACTAAAGCTTCTGTACAAATGATAGAGATATCTAACCAACTATTGTCCTTTTTAAAAGCATAACCTGTTCCAGTCCAACTAGGGAATGTGATGGGGCAACATATATTTTTACTAATCAAATTTGCCCCAATTCGCCTCATAGGGCAAGATTGTCTTTTTTTCTTTTCTTTTCTTTTTTCTTTTTAAAGTGAAAGAGAGTTTTCTAGTGAAGTAGTGAGACAAAGAATGGGCCACCCCACAGACAAAGCAGCCAGGATTTTCTTGAAACTAAGGATCCCACATATCCATTTTCCAGAAGGGTGGAATGCATTTAAAACTAAATCACTCAGATACTGAATCAATAGGCAAAATAATGATTTTAAAGGAACCTCCACAAGAGGAAACTAATCTTGAAACTGACTGAACGTTTGTTATAGGACATTTTAATACAACTTTAGGACTTTACCAGTCACAAATATCCTTTATGGACAAGCTGGAATTTAGCCCATTATACAAGATTAGTTTAAAAAGGCATGCTTGTAATTCTAAGTATGATCCCTGTAATATTCCTATTCTTTCATTAAAAACAAACAAACAAACAAACAAACAAACAAAAAACACCAAAACCAAAACACCCAAATGGGAAAGGATGGAGATTTGTGTAGGATCCCATAGCTATATGGGGAGGAGCAGGGGGTGGGAGTGGGCAAGGCTAGTTCCTTGTGAGTAGTGCCCCAATGAGGAAAGGGGAAGCAAATGGGGAAGGGAGCCCAAACCCCTCCTGCCCCCTTCCTGTGCAGGGACTAGGCAAGGTGGGGAAAGGAAAAAAAGTGGGTGTGAGCCCTACCTGATGAGACACAGGTTGTTTGGGGCATCTTGGGGCCAAGCAGCCCTATCCGTTGGCCACACCTGCTGCTGCCACTAGTACAGTGGAGTGGGCATGTCAGAATGAGACGAGGCTCTGGCCCCTTTAAGGCCAGGGGAGGCCTCCCAGGCCTCTTAGTGGGAAGCCAGAGGGAAGATTGGGGAAGAAGGGACCTTCCCCTACACCAGGAGCCCAGTGAGCAATTTCCCTGCTAGTAAGGGAGTGGGGATGCAGCAGGGGCAGGGTGCAGCTAAGTGGAAAGTCAGTCCAGGAGAGCAAGTAAATGAACGCTCCTGGGTGAGAGTGGTTGCTGGGAAGCGAAACCAAAGGAAAACTGCTCCCCCTTTGGACTACCAGGGCCTTGCAGCAGCTGCTGTGCTGTGTACATTGGAGGTGTGGGCAGGCACAGGGCTGTGGAGTGATGTGTGGGCCTAGAGGAAAGGGGCTGCCTAGCCGCTCCAGGCTGCTAGGAGCAATGGAGTTGGACACGGAGGCTGCCTGGCCTGGCTCCTTGTTGAATGTTGCATGTGCCTTCTTGGAGCCACGCCAGCACCAGGAGGACTGTATTGCTCTTAACACAAAATTATCTTGGGTAATTTTTATTTTAGAGGTGAGAAAACTCACATTCAACATCTTGCCTAAAGTCACAAGGCTGGTAAATGACAGTGTGATGAAGCCTGGCCCCAATTTCAAGTCGGACACTCCCCCAGCACTGTCTGAAGAGTTAAAACCACTGGGAAAGAATTCCTTAAACTGAGTCTCTTAACTTGCAGGGAAAGCAAGCTATCTTTCCCATTCAAGTAAAATGTTAAAACTGCAGCCAGGATACATAGGAAACAAGGATAAACACGAACTTCACGGCCTTATTTAAAGACAAAGGGGACAAGTCAAGCCTACCATTCAGGACACAACTCCAGCCATCCCAGCCCACAGGCAGCACCTGGCACTCAGTGCAAGCAGGGAGGGTGGAGGCTCCGGACGCGGGCGATTGCTGGACCCCCGGCGGGGCGCTGCTGGGGCCCAACGCTCCTCCCTGCCTTGCTGACCTGTGGATCTCCACGCACCTGCGCTAGGCGCCCCCCTCCCCCAGGCTTTGGAATCTGTGGTTGGCCAGTGGCCGCAGGGAAGCTGCGCGCCCGCCTGTCCTCAGCTCCGCCAGGGCCGCTACCCCTGCTTCTGCTCACCGCTGCCAGCCCTGCGGCGCGGCACCCTGGCCTCACTGGGGCGCTGGCTGAGGTGACACCCTAGCTCCGGACTAGGGGGGCCTCTGGAAGTCCGCACCGGGTCGGGCGTCGCTCCCTCCCGCGCCCCTCAATGGCCCCGCAGCCCGCACCTTCCACTCATGGTGGAGGGTCCCAGCAACCGGACATCGAGGTCCAGGACCTATTCCACAGGGGACCGAGCACAACCTCCAGCCACTACCAGCCGTGGGCAAACTACGGCCCGTTTGAAATGAATAAAACTAAAAAAAAAAGAAGACCGTACCCTTTTATGTAATGATGTTTACTTTGAATTTATATTAGTTCACACAAACACTCCATCCATGCTTTTGTTCCGGCCCTCCGGTCCAGTTTAAGAACCCATTGTGGCCCTCGAGTCAAAAAGTTTGCCCACCCCACTGGCTGAGAGCATTCGCAGAGGCTTGCCCCTTGGCCAGCTCTTAGGGATTTTAAGCCAAGACCCAGGCAGAGCAGCCTTGCGATTGGTGCCCTATCCCGTCGCTCATCGCGAAACCCCGCCTCGTTCCGCCCCCAGCAGCATAATACACAGTTGGGTCTCACTCAGCTGCCTGAGCTCAGAGCCAGGATTGCTCTTGCTGGCTTTCCTCATTCTGCTGCAGGTGATGCTCTACAAGAGAAGCCTGTCCCCAGGTGCAGTTCCTTAAATCATCGCCTGAGGATATGTGTTGTTGTTTTTAAATTGATTTTTAGAGAGAGAGAAAGTGACAGGGAAACATCAATCAGTTGCCTCCAGTTCTCGCCTGACCATGATGGAACTGGCAACCCAGGTATGTGCCCTGACTGGGAATCAAACTCCCAACCTTTTGGAGTACTGGGCCCCTTTCCAACCAACTGAGACACCCGGCCAGTACTGTTTTTATTTTTAATTTTGATTTTTTTATTAATTTGAGAGAGAGGGAGAGAGAAAGGTGGATTTGCTGTTCCACTTAGTTGTGCATTCATTGGCTGCTTCTTGTATGTAACCTGACAGAGATCAAACATACAACCTTGGCACATGGGAGAAAGCTGTAACCAACTGAGCTATCTGGCCAGGGCCCTGGTGCAGTTTTTATTTGAAGCTCTCTCAGCAGCCTGCTGACTGCCAGGAAGGGGCAGAGAGAGCCAGCTGGGCCAGGTGTGGTGGGAGCAGATTAATAGAAAGGCCTTGTTTCCCTCGCTCACCCACTCATCCAGGTAGGGAGCCTGGGAACTCATTTATAGTGGCAATATTCCACAGATGCAGGAAACCATGCCCTAAATGGTGAGGGTACCCTGCTCATGGGCCCGGTACCCTTCTAGACCAGTGATCCTCTTTAATTACCACAGTAATCCTGTTAGGTGAGTTTGACTCCCATTTGACAGAGCAGGAAACTGTCTCAAAAAGGTTTGAGTGACTTTCCCATGGCACAGGATTGGCAAATAAATGGAGATCACCTGGGTCCTGGTTCTCTTTCAAGTTACATGGGTTTATATAATTGTTATTAAAATTTCAAAAGTCAAATTTGACAGTACACTCAATTGCAGATTCTCATAAGGGGGCACATGGTATGCAACCACAAGTTATGGTACTGAAAAAGATGAAAAGAATAAAAACAACAAATGCCTCTTTAAGACCAGTAATACTGGGCATCCAGGAGATTAGTTTAGACAAATAAATACCAAAGAATCCCTCTCTCTGTTTTATCTGGAAATTATTTCAGTTAATTGCTTTACTTTATGCTATCTGAGCTGTGAATTATCAGTCAGGTTGAAAGGGCAGAGCCCACTGGATTTTATTGGGACATACTCCCTTTTCTACATGGGATCTGTTAAACTGGAAAAACTCAAGTCTTTCTTATAGGGATGATCCTACTAAAATGACTGACTTAGTTATATCAGTTTTCACCACCCACCATCACAGTTGGACAGGCATACAAGTCTTGCTGAATATTTTGCTTACAGGGGATGAGAGGAGGTAGGTATTGGATAAGGCAAATGAAGAAGCTCAGAGAATATCCAGATGGGGCTCCCATCCCTACTAAGGCGATATTTTAACCTAGCTCAATGGGGACTCTAATGAGAATGGTCTTCCTCAGCACATTATGAGAGGTACATCCTTGAGGGACTGAAGAAAGGCTTCCCTAAGCAGGAAACTTGGAATGTGGCAAAGAAAATACAACAAAACCCACAGAGGACCCCTCTAAGTTTCTTGAAGGAATCTTCCAGGCCTATAGAAAATATGCTGATTTGGATCCACAAGCCCCTGAAAATATTATAATGGTGAATATGACCTTTATCTCTCAGAGTGCACCTGACATCAGAAACTTCAGAAGATAGAGGGGGGAATAGGCTTAAACCCTCCCCAATTAGTAGACATTGCCTTCAAAGTTTATAATAACAGCTCGCCTTCAGTCTTTGCTCCAATGCTTGGAGCCTACTCATGCAAATTAACCGTCATCTTTGTTGGGCTAATTTGCATACTCTCCTGATTGGCTGGTTAGTGTAGGGAAGGTACGGTCAATTTACATGTTTGTCTATTATTAGGTAAGATGACTGTCAGTCTCTCCCATTATGTCCATCAAGACTTGCTTTACATAATTAGGTGCTTCTTTGTTGGGTTCATAAATGTTTACAAGGGTTGATCGGCCAGTGTGGCTCAGTGGTTGAGCATTGACCTATGAACCAGGAGCCTGCAGTTTGATCCCAGTCTGGGCACCTGCCTGGGTAGCGGGCTCGATCCTCCCCGGGGGGGTGGGGGAAGAGGGCGCTACCAGGAGGCAGCCAATCAATGATTCTCTCTCATCATTGATGTTTCTATCTCTCTCTCCCTTTACCTTCCTCTTTGAAATCAATAAAAATATATTTAAAAATATGTTTACAAGGGTTATATCCTCTTGTTGGATTGATCCCTTTATCATTATTTTTCTTTGCCTCTTACTATATCCTTGATTTTAAAGTTGATTTTGTCAGATATAAGTATTGCTACCCCAGCTTTTTTTCCCCTTCCACTTGTATGAAATGTCTTTTCCCATCCCTTTACTTTTAGTCTGTGTGCATCTCTCATTCTGGGGTGAGTCTCTTGAAGACAACATATACATGGATGTTGTTTTCTTATCCATTCATCTACCTTACATCCTTTGATTGGAGCATTTAAGCCATTTACATTTAAAGTGATGATTGATAAGTATGTATATGTTGCCATTTTATTTTCTTGCACTATGTTCCTCTTTCTTTCTTTCTTTCTTTCTTTCTTTCTTTCTTTCTTTCTTTCTTTCTTTCTTTCTTTTTCTTCTTTTGCATCTTAAAGCAAACCAGTTAACATTTCTTGTAATGCTGGTTTGGTGGTAACAACTACTTTAGCTTTTTCTTGTCAGGGAAGCTCTTTATGTTTTCTTCAATTTCAAATGATAGCCTTGCTGGGTAAGGTAGCCTTAGTTGTAGGTCCTTGTTTTTAATCACTTTGCATATTTCATACCAATCCCTCTGGCCTGAAATGTTTCTGTTGAGAAATCAGTTGGCAATCTTATGGGAGCTCCCTTGTAGGTAACTGACTGCCTTTCTCTTGCAGCTTTTAAGACTCCCTCTTTGTGTTTAACCTTTGGCATTTTAATCATGATGTGTCTTGGTGTGGGCCTCTTTGGGTCCATCTTGTTTTGGGCATGCACTTCCTGGACTTGTATGTCTTTGTCCTTCACCAGGTCAGGGAATTTTTCAGACATTATTTTTTCAACTAGCTTCTCAACCCCCTTCTTCTCTCTCTTCTCTGTCTGGTACCCTTATCATGCAGGTGTTTTTATGTTTGTACTAGTGACCTGGTGCATGAAATTCATGCACATTAAAAGGGAATTAATTAGAGGAATTATTTTAATATTGCTATTTGCCCTTTCTCTATAATAGAAGTGTCAGAGATGAAAGAAAATAAGTAAATGTATATGAAAATCTTTCTCCTGTCAGGGTCTGGGGTGCGCCACGGGATCCAGAGTCAAGTCCCCGCCCACTGATGTGCGCCTCAAAATCATATGAGACCCAGACCCAGACGGCCCCAACCCCATTAGGTTAGAGCCAGACCCGGCTGGCCCCAACCCCTTCAAGCCCCCAGGGTGGGGGCTGCGGACTCAGGTCACCTGGCCCAGCGCCAGGCCATGGTCACCACCTGAGGTCCCCTGGCCCGGACCAGGGGGAGAAGCCAGAGCTGGAAGCATGGCCTGAGGTCCCCCAACCTCAGCAGGGGCCATGCCTTGAGATCACCATCAAGCCCCACAGGGCAGGGGCCATGGCCTGAGGTCCCCCGTAGAGCCCCGCAGGTGGGAGGCGCAGCCTGAGTTCCCCAATCAAGCCCCACATGGTGGGGGGCATGGCCTCAGGTCTCCTGGACTGGCGCTGGGGCGGGGGTTTGGCCTGAGGTCCCCCATCAAGCCCTGCCAGGATGGGGGCATGCACTGAGGTCCCCCGTCAAGCTCCACCAGGAGGGGGGGGGCACAGCCTCAGGTCTCCTGCTACAGACCAGTGCCACACACCCTCAGGTCTCTGCTGACAGCTCATTAAAACTCATTA
This sequence comes from Myotis daubentonii, assembly GCF_963259705.1. Taxonomy (NCBI): domain Eukaryota; kingdom Metazoa; phylum Chordata; class Mammalia; order Chiroptera; family Vespertilionidae; genus Myotis; species Myotis daubentonii. The sequence continues at coordinate 100,889,899 of NC_081861.1, read as the reverse complement.
TGGGAACTAGGCCTCTGCTGTGGGTGCAGCCACCTTGTGTTACTGAATCCCTGCCTCAGCTGTGGGCGCAGCCATCTGGGCCATTATGGTGTGATGGTCAATTTGCATATTCTATCTTTATTGGATAAGATTAATTTCAGAGAGGAAGGGAGAGGAAGAGAGAGATAGAAACATCGATGATGAGAGAGGATCATTGATCAGCTACCACCTGCATGACCCAACTGGGGATTGAGCCTGCAACCCTAGCATGTGCTTGGACTGGGAGTGGAACCATGACCTCCTGGTTCATAGGTAGATGCTCAAGCACTGAGCCATGCTGGCCGGCCTCCTCATTTTTTAAAATCTTTCTTTTTTTTCTGTTCTGATGGGTGTTTCTTTTTGTTTGTTTGTTTTTCCCACCTTGTCTTCCAATTTGCTGATTTGGTCCTCTGCTTCATGGAGCATGCTGTTTATCCCTTCCAGTGTATTCTTTATTTTAGTTATGATGGCATTCTTCACTTCTGACTGGCCCTTTTTTATGGTTGCTGTATCATTTTTTATGCTGTTGAGCATGCTTATAATCATTACTCTGAACTCTATATCTGATAAATTGCTTACCTCCACTTCCTTTAGATGTTGTTCTTGAGAATTCTCCTGTTCCTTCATTTGAGGCCTGTTTCTTTGTCTCCCCATTTTGGCTGCCTGCTTGTGTTTGTTTTTATGTATTGGGTAGATCTGCTTCCACTCGCAGTCTTGGTAGGGTTGCCTTATAGGTTACCTGTGGAACCCAGTGGCACAGTGTCACTGATCACCAGGACTAGGTGCTCTAAGAATGTTCCTTGTGCATGTTGTGTGCCCCCCCCATTGTAATTGAGTCTTGATTACTATTGGCCATTCATACATGGGCTCTACCCTCAGGCTAGCTGACAGTGAGACTCAACCCCCAACGCAGAATGCAGATCGCACCGAACGGAATTAGCCTCAGCAGCATTTGGGGCCTGCCAATATCTGCCTGTGGACATGCTACTTGTGAAGGTTATAGGGGTGGTTTCAGGTGGGCATATAGGAAGAAAATGGACACTAGCAACTAGACATTTAACCTGGATCCTTCTGCTTAAGAAATACCATTCCCTGGATGCAGGAGGTGACCCTTCTAATCACTGCCTTGGTGCTCTTTTGGTGGAGTTTTTAGTAATTGTATTAATTATCTGTTCTTAGAAGGAATCATCCCACTCTGACAGCTCCACTGTTGGGCTTCAGGTCTGTATGGCAACTGCTGCATGTCACATGTCCCTTTTTCAAACCAATCTGTCATTGGTGGCTTCATTCCCATCTGGGCATAAGGCTGCATACACTAACCAATAATCGTCAGCTGTGCTATCACAGGACCTTTTTACAAAGGAAACAGGAATTCCTGATACAGACTGCAGAAGTAATAACTGTATGGTTCAAGTTCCCAGCATTCTAACCTGCTGATTAACAAGAAAACTCATTGAGACTTGGAATTGGATTCTTAGCTCCACCTAAAGTCAGACAAAGTTTTTGTATCACGTTATTTCACAACAGAAAACTTTCAGCATCCCCAATTGTGACATCAGAGGCCTCCCATGTGCTGGAAAGAATAGCAGCCCCATCACCTGGGGAGGGGTGCCCCAGCTGTGTGCTGCTTGTAATGAGGTTCTTGGCCTTTGTAATGATTATTTCCTGGAGGATATGCCTTACTAACTCCTCAGGGCTGAATGCTAACTTTCTGTCCACTCTGAGATAGCCAATGCTCATCTCCTTGCCTTTGCCTGTTTCTACCACACTGAGCTGCTAAAGCATATATGAGGCTGTGGAAGAAAGTAATTTTTTTTTTCCAGAATGCTCTTCAGCTCCTAGTACCCTATTCCATATTTACCAACAATTTCAATGCTCTTTACTTAATGTGTGTTCTCTCTTCTCTCAGTATCTTCCTGTTGACAGGCGAGGCTACCTTACTCTTGTGGGGATGCTAAGTTACAGGCTAGGGTGCCAACTCTCTTCTTGCTGCATGGATGGAGAATGGCCAAGTTATCCACTAGAGCTCATTTGGAACATTGAAGTTAGCTTCATATTCTGGCACTTTTTTTTTCAAACTACAAAGCTGGTGTGGTTCTACCTATAGAAGTGGGTGCATACTCTTTAGCTAACTGATTGCTGGACTGAGGGTCCAGGTTTCTTTTCTTTTCTTTTCTTTTCTTTTCTTTTCTTTTCTTTTCTTTTCTTTTCTTTTCTTTTCTTTTCTTTTCTTTTCTTTTCTCTTCTCTTCTCTTCTCTTCTCTTCTCTTCTCTTCTCTTCTCTTCTCTTCTCTTCTCTTCTCTTCCTTTCCTTTCCTTTCCTTTCCTTTCCTTTCCTTTTTTTTTTTTTTGGCTTGCTCAATCAAGTTCCATTTCATCATCCGCTTGGAGCTTAAATGTATCTGCTTACCCCTACGTTTAAGCCGAAGGAGGTACATTTGGTTTTGGTTGCTGTGGGTGGCAGGCTCCACCAGTAGACTAAACCTCTACTAACATCTGTCCTTTTCAGGGTCATCTGTGCTTTATCTTCTCTTTCTGTGCCATCTGTTCCAGCATGAGATCAAATCACCAGAAGGTTACAGGCCCTCAGCCCCAGGGATTGGTGGATATATCATCTGGCCCATTGTATTATAAAGGGCTCAAAGACCAAAACTTGTTGGCAACCCATTTTGACAACAAGTGACATATAAGGGATTTCTCTTCCATGGGGCTTTAATAAGATGGACTGGCTGAGTAAAGGGTCACATGTTTAATCTGTGACTAATAGAATGGTGCTCAGAGTGCCTCAACTGTTTGTTCCTAACACAGGCTGTGCTATGCACCTCTGTGTCAGAGAACCCGCAGGGAGCCTTATGCTAACACTTAACCCCTAACACTTAGTAGAGTGGGACATGAATGATTGGCGAATATTGCCGGGAGCCGGTCCATCCTTGCTGTTTCAAGGGACCTGGCATATATGGCATACGGTTCTTAATATGTTTGCTCACCTTCTTGGCGCTGTGTTTTAACCAAAGTCACTTCTCCGAGAAAGGTTGAATCCCCAGGTAGGGATTTTCCCCTGAAGTTAGGGAGGGAATAAAACCCCTCAACTAAGTGCCAGGCGGGTAATTAATCCCTTTAACTACGAACAATCATGCTTAAACTACATAATCTTTTCTCCCTGGAATGGAGATAAGAAACGCCCTAACCTTTGTAATAGAGATTGATAGGATTGAATCAACTGGTATAAATACAGTTGTAACAAGACAGAAAGACTCAGAACTCAGGAGACAGAATTCAGAAGACAGAACCTACACGGAGCCTAGAGACAGAAGAACTTCGCTGGCGAGAGCATGCCAGAGGATCCTGGACCGGGACTGGCCTCGGAGCCTAGAGACAGAGCCTAGCGGGAGAACATGGCAAGGGATCCTGGACTGAACCTGACTACAGAGATTGGCAGGAGAACCTGACTGGAACCTGGACACTGAACCTGACTGGAGAGCCTGGACAGAACCTGGCTGGAGAACCTAGCGAGGGAACATGGCTACAGAACCTCGCTGGAGATCCGAAGCAAAACCTCTCTGGAGATCCGGGCTAGAGATCCTAGCTAGGCTGCTGATCAACTGAACGCTGTCTCCGTATCATTCCTTCTTCACCGACTCCGTCCATACCTTTGGGGACCCCTGGACCTGCTGGGGCTGGACCCCGGCATATGGCGCCCGAACAGGGACCCCTAAGTAAGCGCCCCGCACTCGGGACGGATCGGACTCCACCGTAGGAAGAGGGTGGATAGTCTTCGCCGACTCCGTCCACACCTTTGGGAACCCCTGGAACAGGATTCCCTTAGGTAAGCCCCCCCCCTCATTGAGAACCCCACACTCGGGACGGATCAGACTCCACCGTAGGAAGAGGGTGGATAGTCTTCGCCGACTCCGTCCACACCTTTGGGAACCCCTGGAAAAGGATTCCCCTAGGTAAGCCCCCCCCCATTGAGAACCCCCACACTCGGGACGGATAGGACTCCACCAGGGTGCTACAGACCCCCCTATAGAGGATAAATAGGGTAAGAAGGTGGATAGTACAGAACTTAGATTGAGAAGATGTGCCATACTGAGTCCAAAGAAAGAAGACTCTGTATTGATCTTTAGATTAAGAAGATGTGCCATACTGAGTCTAAAGAAAAAAGACTCTGTATTGATCTTTTAACATATATGCTTGCTAGCAGAGGAATTAAGGTTACTCCCAGTCAGACAGAACATTTTATACAAGAAATATGTCCATGCTTTTCTGAGGAAGGAAAGGTAAATGTAATGGCATGGGAGAAGGTAGGCCCAAGGAGCCTTATCCTTAACCCCACTGCAGCCTTTCCACCCTGGGAAAGTGCAGGATTGGCAAGCTCTTCCTGGGGTGATAGATCAGGACTCAGGTAATAGCAGAAAGCGCCAATCCTACTCTTAAAATGGATACAAGAGAGCGTTTCAGGTTTTTCTTTTTAATGCTTGCTTTTAAAAAATAAAAAAGGGGGAATTTGCCGGGAGCCGGTCCATCCTTGCTGTTTCAAGGGACCTGGCATATATGGCATACGGTTCTTAATATGTTTGCTCACCTTCTTGGCGCTGTGTTTTAACCAAAGTCACTTCTCCGAGAAAGGTTGAATCCCCAGGTAGGGATTTTCCCCTGAAGTTAGGGAGGGAATAAAACCCCTCAACTAAGTGCCAGGCGGGTAATTAATCCCTTTAACTACGAACAATCATGCTTAAACTACATAATCTTTTCTCCCTGGAATGGAGATAAGAAACGCCCTAACCTTTGTAATAGAGATTGATAGGATTGAATCAACTGGTATAAATACAGTTGTAACAAGACAGAAAGACTCAGAACTCAGGAGACAGAATTCAGAAGACAGAACCTACACGGAGCCTAGAGACAGAAGAACTTCGCTGGCGAGAGCATGCCAGAGGATCCTGGACCGGGACTGGCCTCGGAGCCTAGAGACAGAGCCTAGCGGGAGAACATGGCAAGGGATCCTGGACTGAACCTGACTACAGAGATTGGCAGGAGAACCTGACTGGAACCTGGACACTGAACCTGACTGGAGAGCCTGGACAGAACCTGGCTGGAGAACCTAGCGAGGGAACATGGCTACAGAACCTCGCTGGAGATCCGAAGCAAAACCTCTCTGGAGATCCGGGCTAGAGATCCTAGCTAGGCTGCTGATCAACTGAACGCTGTCTCCGTATCATTCCTTCTTCACCGACTCCGTCCATACCTTTGGGGACCCCTGGACCTGCTGGGGCTGGACCCCGGCAGAATATTGCCACTGATGTTGTTTATTTTTCCACAGCAAGAACTTTGAAAGGCTTCCATAGTGAATGGTCCTTTTAGAATCCTTGATTCAATCAACATCCATTCCTAAGAAGCCCAAATCAGTCAGGTAGCTGTGGCTTCCTGTGCCTACACTGGACTATTTTACAGGAATGGCTTTAATTTCTCTTCAGTTTAGGTGTGCTTGAAACCCTGGATAGGTTCCATTACCATGGGCCTAACTTACTTACCGATAAAATTCCCTCATTGGCTTAGTGCAGCCATGGGCAAACTACGGCCCGCGGGCCGGATCCGGCCCATTCGGCTGTTCTATCCGGCTCCCGGAGCCGAAAGAGCGGAGGGTTCTCTTGCTCTCCCCTCCGCTCCTTCACCAGCAGCAGTGTTAACATGGCAACGTTGGGAAACACGGCCACAGCTCCTTCTTCTGAGTCCAGTTTAAGAACCCATTGTGGCCCTCGAGTCAAAAAGTTTGCCCACCCCTGGCTTAGTGGGTCCTTAGACACTGTTTGGGCTCAAAAAAATACTTTAAAAGTGTACTCATAGCTATAAGTACAAATTTTAGATATGGAACCTCTTTCCTCTACCCCCTAATTGCACTTGCTAACGCATGATCAAAGGTGTGTATGACTCCACTGTGTAAGAAGATGATTGACACCCCCTCCTTGGGGTATGGGATATGAAGTAATTTTAGCTTGTACATGTGAAATTAACAATTAACATCTTTTTTGTTTAGGATGTTCAAGTAATGCTGTAGCTGTGAGAGCTTTATCCTCAGTTAAAGACCTGTCCCCACCACACAGGACAGCCTTACTCCTGATGAGGGTGTCTATGCGTCAGAAGTTGAGATGGCCTGACCTAATGCCAAAGTGGTGACAGGGAGTTCGGAACTCCTTTTGTAAACGATGTACAGCTATGTTACCTGGTATGAACACACGTGCTTATCTGAACTCTAGTTCTGCAGTTGTGCTGTGTCCAGCACCCTCCACTCCCATACCTGTGCCCAGTATGCCTGAATTTGTCCACTTTCTGCAGCTGGAAGCCATGTTTGGAGGCTGTTGGAGAGATCTAGAACTTTGCAGTCAGTCCCGGGGAGTTGTTCCCGTCGAGGGTACACTGTGAGGCCCCTTCTTTAGCTACACTACTGGTCACTACGATTCTCCCCAAAGCACTACTATTTATCCCTACTCTGCCCATGTGGTACTGTTGTCAGAACCCTAAATGGTTCTCAGAGGCTTCCCAGTATGGCTGGTCTGCACTGTGAGCCCTGTTGTTTAATAATATATATATGTGTCTTCTTTTTAAAATATAACTACATTGTTATGAGTAAATTAAACACAGACAATGGTGGTGTGAATACTATGCATATGTAAAAAAGAAGGACCTCTTGGGGAAACTAAGATGACGGCATAGATAAACACCGGGAAATTCCTGCCTCCCACAACAATTGAAAATCACATCAAAAACACAAAACGGACATCACCCAGAACTTCAGGAAAGCTGGCTGAGTGTAAATTCTACAACTAGAAGGAAAGAAAAGCACACTGAGAGCCAGAGGAGCTGCAGAGGTGGAGTGCAGAGGTACGGGGCCCGTGCGCCCGCGGAAAGGGTCTGGCACCTGAGGATGCGGCTGTCTTTTTGAATCCTGAGGGAGACACAAGCTCCCGACGGCTCTGAAATCCGGTTCCGGGAAGTCTCTGGGGACCCAGGACTCATACGGGGAGAAACTGGTCTGTCTGGCAGCAGGAGAGCTTGAGGGTGGCTTTCCCTCAGAGGTGCTTGCAGCCATTGCCGGGACACTGGGACTCGAGACTCCTTAGGGTGGGGCTGAGGCTCCGCCATAGCTGCTTGCTCCGCCCTTTGATTCCTTGAGACCCCGCCCCGCCCAGGGTGTGGCAGAGGCTTTTGCATATGAATGCCCCGGTCATTTGCAACCTGTAATTACCTAACTGCAGCCGGGCCAGATAGACCCAGAGCTTCCAAGAGAAGGCCCAAGGCCCCACAGCAGCTTGCATTGCTACACAGCTGAGCAGCATCAGGGCACTTCCAAACTCCAAAAAAAGGAAGGGGAATCTGCAGTTCTCTTCGTAGTTCCTGCTGTGTAACCTCAGGCAGAGGCTAAATTAGCACCTCCTTAGATCCAAGAGCCACTGTACCCAGTGGTCAGAGGGGGACCATCCAGATCACAACTCCTCAGATCCATAAGGGACACACTCAGGGTGCAGTCTCAGTGAGCACCAAAGCCCCACTGAAGCAAGTCTTGCCCCAGAAGGGTGTCTCCAGCACAGAAGTTCTCCCACTGCAGACACAGCTGATTCTCACTGCCAATTGGCCTGGAGGTCAATTCCTCCCAGTGATCCTACAACAACCAAGGCATAGCTACAACAAGACTGTGCACAAAGCCCACAAGGGGGTGCACCAAGAGTGTCCACCTCAGGTAACTGGGGAGGCTGAGCCACTGGGCCCTACAGGACACTTAGCACACAAAGCCACTCTATCAACACAGGGAAGCAGCCAAAATGCGGAGACAAAGAAACAGGTCACAAATGACAGAAACGGAGGAAAGCAAACGACTGGATATAGAGTTCAAGGCCACGTTTATAAGGTTTTTCAAGAATTTTATGGAAACCGCCGATAAATTTAATGAGTCCCTCAATAAGTACAGTGAGACCATGGAGGACATGAAAAAGGACCAACTAGAAATTAAGCATACACTGACTGAAATAAAGAATAATTTACAGAGATCCAACAGCAGACAAGAGGATCCCAAGAATCAAGTCAAAGATTTGAAATACAAAGAAACAAAAAATACCCAACCGAAAAAGAAAAAAGAAAAGAGATTCCAAAAATATGAAGATAGTGTAAGGAGCCTCTGGGACAACTTCAAGCGTACCAACATCAGAATTATAGGGGTACCAGAAGAAGAGAGAGGGCAAGATATTGAAAACCTATTTGAAGAAATAATGACAGAAAACTTCCCCTACCTGGTGAAAGAAATAGACTTACAAGTCCAGGAAGTGCAGAGAACCCCAAACAAAAGGAATCCAAAGAGGACCACACCAAGACACATCATAATTAAAATGCCAAGAGCAAAAGACAAAGAGAGAATCTTAAAAGCAGCAAGAGAAAGACAGTCAGTTACCTACAAAGGAGTACCCATACGACTGTCAGCTGATTTCTCAACAGAAACCATGCAGGCCAGAAGGGAGTGGCAAGAAATATTCAAAGTGATGAATAGCAAGAACCTGCAACCAAGATTACTTTATCCAGCAAAGCTATCATTCAGAATAGAAGGTCAGATAAAGAGCTTCACGGATAAGAAAAAGCTAAAGGAGTTCATCACCACCAAACCAGCATTATATGAAATGCTGAAAGGGATTCTTTAAGAAGAGGAAGAAGAAAAAGGAACTCTTACCATTTGCCACAGCATGGATGGAACTGGAGAGCGGATAAATACCACAGGATCTCACTCACTTGTGGAATATAATGAACAACATAAACTGATGAACAAGGACTGATCCAAAGACGGAGAGGCATTGATTGGACTGTCGGGCTTTGGAGGGAGGGTAGGGGCGGGTGGGGGTAAGGGGGAAAGATCAACCAAAGGACTTACATGCAGGCATATAGGCCTAACCAATGGACATGGACAACGGGGGGGGGTAAGGGCATGAGCGGGGGGGGGGGGTAGAGGGTAACGTGGGGACAAGGACACATATGTAATATCTTAATCAATAAAAAATATATTAATAAAAAAAAGAAGGACCAATTACCCTTTGAGAGAACATGGATGGACCTGGAGAGTATTATGCTAAGCAAAATAAGCCAGTCAGAGAAAGACAAGTATCACATGATCTCACTTTTATGTGAAATCAAATGAATACAATAAACCGACAAACAAATAGATCCAGAGACATGTAAGCATGCAACAGAATGACCAATTTCAGAGGGAAGATGGGGGGCTGGAAGCGATTAATCAAAGAACTTATATGCATCTCTGCATAACCCATGGACAGACAGTAGTGCAGTGAAGGCCTGGGGCGAGGCAGGGAGCTGGGTGGAAGGGGTCAATGGGCGGGGGTTGAGGGGAGACATCTGCAATACTGTCAACAATAAATATAAAATTTTTAAAAAGAATAAATTTAACACAGATAATGGTGCTGTGAAGGACTGGGGTGTGGTAGGAGCTGTGTGAAGGGAGGCGATGGGGGGGGGGAAATGGGGGTACATATCTGCACTGATACGTTTTAAATATATAAAATACTTTACAAAATGTGTGATCTTATAATAAGAAACACTATTTTGGTGTTTTCAAATTTTCCCAAATAAGGTTTTGGTTGGTTTGGTCTGTGGAAAGCAGAAATTTCGACTAGGTTTGCAGCCCAGGTTATAGAAATAAACAGACTGGTCAGTGAAATCCTAGCTGCCACTTGCTGGCTGTCTGACAGTAAACAGGGTACTTGGAACCTCAGTTTGCTGATTATGAACTCTCACCCTCTTGTTGTGGAGATTCAGTGTGGTAACCTGTCTTCAGCTCTTAGCACAGTGCCTGGTACATGCTCAGCCCTCCATTGGCACTATGGTGGTTATGACATTGTATTTATCTTTGTGTCTTTCAGTGTCTTTTGAATGCTTAAATAGATAAGCATTTACTGATAGAGCACTATGCTCCTCTGTAAAATGGAAGTGCCAACTATTTCTCAGAGGTTTCTTTGGTCTGAGGTCCCGGGTTCTGACTGATGCATGTCATTATTTCTGTGCCATTTTACGTGCAAGATTTCATTATTTGTCAGCATTTTAGCTGCAAGATTTCATTATGTGTCATCATTTTAGATGCAAGATTTCATTATTGTCATGAGAAAGAGAGAAGTAGGCATGGAAGGAAGGAGCGTTGCTCAGGATCTAACCTTAAGGTGCTCTTTATATTACAATCTCATTTGATCTTTGGAACAAATGAGAAATTGAGGCTGAGGGAGGTTGAGTCTCTTACTTAAAGTCACACACAGCTAGGAAAAGGAAAGCCAGGATCCCACTGATTCTGTTTCCCTCTCCTTGCTCTCCGCCTTTCCTGGGGTTATAAGGAGATCGCTGGGATTCCTCTGTCTAATAACCATTTACGCTACATAATTTTTCTCAAGTAGAAATTTCACTTTCATCTGTGGAATTGAAGCCAACATCATGCTCTGTGGCTGGCAGGTTGGCACTAGCTTGCTCTGTCCTGAGACTGTGTTTTGATTGAACAAATGTGTATTCGGCACCTTCTATGTACCAGGCACAGGTGTGCGTTTTGAAGAAACAACGGCGAATGAAACAAAGTCTTGACCTCAGAGGGAAATTGTTTTCTTTTGAAAGGTACAGGTATTAAAGAAACGAACTAAGAGAATATAATTTCAGGAGGTTTCAGCACTAAGAAGGAAAACATGTTATTGGGGTCTTATGTAGAGGGTGGAGATGAAGGCTATTTTAGGTAGGATGGTCTACGAGATAGTACTTGAACCAAAACCCACATGATGTGAAGTGTCCAGCCTTTCCAGTCGCCTGAGGGAATACTTTCTGGGAAGAGGTAACAGCCCGTATAAAATCCTGGAGGCAGGAGAGAGCTGACCATGTTGATGGGATGGTGTGTGGAGGTGACTTGTATGCAGTAAGTAGAGTCAGACCACATAGGACCCTAAGGCCCTGCTAAAGACTTTCACTTTTATTCGACACCTGCTGTGAAGTCATTGGAGTGTTTTGAGCAGGGGAGTGACATGCTCTGATTTTCTTGCTAAAAAGGATCCTTCTGGTTGCTCTCCATGGAGAAGTACTGTGGAGGGCACTGGACAGTGTGTGGTAGCCCACAAGCAGGGGACTTGGCTAGAGGCCTTGGTGGTAATCTAAGGGAGAAATGATTGGGGTCGGCTTCATGTGTTAGCCATAGATTTGGTAAGAACTGATCAAGTTCACGATATAAGTCTAATGTGGCACTGACAGGACTCACTTTTTTAATGGATTATAGAAGGGATATTAGAGAAAAGAGGAATCAAGGAAGATGCCTAGACTTGTGGACTAAGGAACTCGGCGAAGGGTGCACCGTTTATTGTATGGCAAAGTCTCTGGGAAGAGCAGATTTTGGAAGGAGCTTAAGAGTTCTATTTTGGAAAGGTTTGGCTTTAGAAGTCTCTAATATAGCTATCTGCAGTTAGTAGTTGAGTAAGTTAGTCTGACATTTACAGGAGAGGCTGAGTCTAAAAACTACATGTTTGGGAGTCATTGGGGTAGGGAGGTGAAGGGAGGCAAAGGATGAGCCCCAGGGTTTGGAGGCAAATCCTCGACTTTCATCCTTTTTGAGACCCACTGGCTTGGCTGTGGGCTCAGCTACCTCAAACACCATCACTCCTCAGGTCACACACGAATCACCACTCCTCAGGCCTGAACAAATAGAAGGGATGACCTTGTCCTTCTGCCTAAATCATTAACTCCTTGTCCTCTCCTTGCCCTGTATCCTGCTTTCTGAATACCGCTATTTTTGGTTTCAGTGGAAAGAAGTCAATCTTAATCTTTGTAGGTACCCAAAGACTCTGAATGTGTGTGCCAGGAACACTGTCCTTGCCGTCCACTTCTTTGGGTGCACCTGCAGAGTCCATGTTCAGGCTACTGTAGGTATGTCACAGGATCCGTGCAGGCAACACTGAGTTTGGAATGTAGTCATGTGGCAGGAATATGGCAGAGGAAAAGCAGGTACCCAGTTGTAACTTCTGGGGAAGCTGTGCTTTTTGTACCGTTGTTCAAAGTATGATACACTTTGAAATTTCTGCTTATGGTCCGGTCAGAGAAATAAAGAGGGTTTAGATCTTGTGCAACCTGACAGGTCATTGTAAAGACTTTTGCTTTACTTTTTGTGAAGTGGAAAAGCATTGGTGGACATAGAACCAAGTTAGAACTCAATTCACCTTATATTTTGAAAAGGTTGCCCTGCTTGCTGTGTTAGAAGTTGACTATAGGTGAGTAAAGCTGTAAGTAACTGGTGTGAGATGGTGCTGGTAGAGGTGTAGGTAAGTGCTGGATTTTGGTTCTATTTTCTTTGCATTTTAAAAAATCTTTATTGTTGACACCATACATACGTTCCTTCCTCCCCACCATTGACACCTTCTAGTCTACCCCTGCCCCAGGCCTTCACCACACTATTTTCTGTGTCCATGGATTATGCATATACACAGGCAAGACCTTTGGTTGATCTCTTCCCAACCACACACCCACCCCTGCCTTCCCTCTGAGATGCCACAGTCTGTTCCATGCTTCTACGTCTCTGGATCTCTTTTGTTTAACAGTTTATTTTGTTCATTAGATCCCACATATGAGTTGAGATCATGTGATGCTTGCCTTTCTCTGACTGGTTTATTTTACTTAGCATAATACTCTCCAGGACCCTCAATGCTGTCTCAAAGGGTAAGAGATTCTTCTTTTTAACTGCTGCATAGTATTCCATGGTGTAAATGTCCCACGGCTTTTTTATTCCCTCATCTACTGATGGGCACTTGGCTGTTTCCAGATCTTAGCTATTGTAAATTGTGCTGCTATGAACACAGGGGTGCATATAAACTTTTTGACTGGTATTTTGGGTTTCTAGGATATATTCCTAGAAGTGGGATCACTGGGTCAAATGGCAGGTCCATACTTCATTTTTTGAGGATACTCCATACTGTTTTCCATAATGGCTGTACCAGTCTGCATTCCCACCAGCAGTGTACTAAGGTTCCCTTTTCTCCACATCCTCGCCAGCACTTGTCATTTGTTGATTTGTCAGAGGTAGCCATTCTGACAGGTGTGTCTATTTAGGTCCTTGCCCATTTTTCAATTGGATTGTTTGTCTTACTTTTGTTAAGTTGTATGAGTTCTTTATATATTTTGGATATTAACCCTTTAGCAGTGTATCATTGGCAAATATGAAGATACAAAGTTGCCGCTGCAAAGGCACAAATTTCTAAACAGACAGTAACATATCTTGGCCATGTCCTTAGCACTGGTGAGCAAAAGTTGTCCACCCAATGTAAAGAGCCTATCTGCCCTAACCGGTTTGGCTCAGTGGATAGAGCATCGGCCTGTGGACTGAAGGGTCCCAGGTTCGATTCCAGCCAAGGGCATGTACCTTGGTTGGCACATCCCCATAGGGGGTGTCCAGGAAGCAGCTGTTCGATATTTCTCTCTCATCCATGTTTCTAAGTCTCTATCCCTCTCCCTTCCTCTCTGTAAAAAATCAATAAAATATACTTAAAAAGAGCCTATCCTATGTATAGGGCCACCCTGAACACTTCTTGGCATGGCATGTTCCTGACGAATCTGGATGCCATGATTAGGACTCATTGCTAAGCCACTATATGAGTCCCTAAAAGGCCCTGATTCTGACCCACTTGAATGGATACACACGCAGCCGCAGGCCTTCAGTAAATGTAAGGATTTGCTCACAACAGCCCCAGCACTGAAGATCCCAATCTGGGAAAGCCATATGTGGCCGAGAAACAGGAAGTGGCATTAGGAATTCTTACCCAAAGATTAGGGCCAGAGACAAGACCTCTGTCCTATTTTCCTAAATCATTACACCCAGCGGCAGCAGGATGTCCAGCATGTTTAAGGGCCCTTGCAGCCACAGTGTTCCTGATAGAAGAGGCCACAAAGTTAACATTGGGACACCCACTAGAGGTCCTGACCCCACATCAGGTTCAAGGAGTCCTAGAAATTAAAGACTATCAATGGCTGACAGGGGGACATCTTACTAGGTACCAGGATTGACTCCTAGGCTGCCCTGAAGCAACTCTTAAAGTATGTCAAAACTTTAACCTAGCCACCTTCCTGCCTGAGGAGGAAAAAGAGATTTTACACTCCTGCATGGAAGTCGTAGAACAAGTTTAGAACAGGTCTGATCTAAAGGACCAGCCACTAGATAATCCAGATAAAGTATGGGTTACTGATGTCAGTAGTTTTATAAAGGAAGGAAGCTAAAAGGCTGTATATGCATGGGTAGATCTTAGTCAGGTCATTGAAGCCCTGGCATTGCTTCTTAACACCTCTGCCCAGAAGGCTGAGCTCATTGCCTTGACTAGAGCCTTATAGCTGGCAAAGGGACAAAGAGTCAATATTTACACAGACTCTGAGTATGCCTTCCTCATCCTGCATGCACATGCAGCAATATGGAAAGAACAGGGACTGTTAACAGCAAAGAACTTCCCTACTCAACATCACCAGGAAATGCTTGCTCTCCTACAAGCAGTATCAGAACCTGCAGAGGTAGCTGTAATTCACTGTAAAGGACATCAAAAAGGGGGACACAGACATTATTACAGGAAACAACCTGGCTGATACGGCAGCCAAAGGGGCTGCTTTACACTCAGCCTTGCTACAGGCTGGCCTATTCCCACAGAATTCTGGCCCCCCAACAGAGACCACAATACACAAAGGACAAAAATGACTGGGCTTGGAAATGAGAATATCTGCTAAAAGCTGAGCGATGGTGGGAATTGAATCACCAATTAGTCCTCCCTCAAAACCTTCCATGCAAAATCATTAAGGGGCTTCCCAATTCCTCTCGTTTAGGCAGAGATGCAATGACCTCACTGGTTGATAGAATTTTTACAGGATTCGGACTCCTTTAGACTACCAAGGAAGTTACAAAGGCCTGTGATTTATGCCATGCTAGCACCCCAGGAGGAGGGGTTAGGCCCCTGCCCTCTTAACCCCCATTGAAAGATGGGGAACCTACTCAGGAGAGGATTGGCAAATAGATTTTGCCCCAATGCCACTCTCCCATGGAAATAAATACTAGTGTTCATTGATACCTTCATGGGGTGGGTGGAAGCATACCCAAGTAGAACTGAGAAGGCCCAGGATGTTACTAAGTATTTATTAAAAGAAATCAGTCCCTGATTTGGACCTTCTAAGTCTTTAGAAAGTGATAATGGTCCCTCTTTTGTTCCTAAAATTACTCGGCA
This sequence comes from Myotis daubentonii, assembly GCF_963259705.1. Taxonomy (NCBI): domain Eukaryota; kingdom Metazoa; phylum Chordata; class Mammalia; order Chiroptera; family Vespertilionidae; genus Myotis; species Myotis daubentonii. The sequence goes on along the minus strand of NC_081861.1, from coordinate 100,874,618 downwards.
AGTGTCCTCTGCTTTGGGCATACAATATCATCACCACAGTAGTTGGTGGCCCCAATTCCTAGGCAGAGTTGAAAGAGCGATTCAGACTGTTAACAGAATTCTATCCAAACTGTGTCAGGAGACTTCAGAGACATAGGTAAAACTCTTACCTATAGCCCTTCTCAGATTAAGGGCAGCCCCCAAAGCCAATTTTAATCTCAGTCCTGTTAATGTAAGAAACATTCAAACCTGTAAAGAACTTTGTGAGTTAGAGCCAAACTGTGGACAATTGCCAGGAAGCAGAATGTCAAAGTGTGAGGTAATGCTCTGCAGAATGGCAGGTTTTCACCTTGTTTTATATTTTATAATCAAAGGATGAGATGGAAGCAGGTTATATGAAATCCATTGGTGATAGGTTAGGGAGGTGGGAGATCACAAAGCTGTGGGGATGTGGGGGGAAAGGGACCTCTGGAATTAGATAAAAAGTAAAATGAAAGTATTAAGTTTGATCAAATAATGAATCAATACCCCTCCCCTGGGAACTGACCTTTAGGCCACTTTACAATGGACATTCCCTTTTGCTTAGACCACATTCCACTTTCTAAGACAATTATCTCTCTCCCTCAAGACCTTCCCAGGATGCAGACCTGCCCAGAGAATTCTCCGCCCAGAAAAAGCCCGCCTAGGGTCCTTTAAAACTGACTCCCGTCCCTGGGTACTGATGTCATCTGGGGGCTCACCTCATCTGGTATCCAGATGAGCTAATAAGTTCATAATCCCTTACCGCTTTGGCCTCGTGCAGTCCTCCTTCAGCGACTCTAATAGTTGGTGCAGAAACCCACGAAGGTTCTAGTGGATAGGGGAGCCATTGCCCCAGCTTCAGTCACCCCAAGTGTGCTACTCAGAGAACAGTAGACAGCGGCAGCTCAAGCTTGTCTTACCTCCAAATCCGACTCGGGTGACTCAATCACGGGCCTCGATTAGGCCTCCCTCCCTTACAGGCCCTCCTGAGCCAGCCAAGGTGGAGGCTGGATCTGCAACCTCTCCTTCTCCATTGCTGACCCTCCATTCCACACCAGCCAATCTCCTCTAGGTGAGGGGCATTCCACAATTTCCCTTGTCTTCAGAGTTCTGCCAACTCTCTCTCACTGACTTCTCAAAAGAAGTCCTAGTGCTACGCCAGAACATTCCTCAGCCATTCGGCTTTGGGTCCTTCTGGACTTGAGATGCCCAGTGGTGATCTGTTTAGCAGTGGGAAACCTTCCCTAAAGAGTCACCTTTGGATTTGGGGCCTGTCACCCTTCCTCTCTAGTGGCCCACGCCACACTCCCTCTGCAAACTCATGGGGGAGATCATGCCTAAACACCTCATTTTCCTTTGTAACACTATTTGGTCACAATATAAACGAGATAATAAGTCTCAATGTCCTGAAAACAGTACTTTCCATTTTAACACATTGTGCAATTTAGAGAATTGCTGTCACCGCAATGGAAAATGGTCAGAGATTCCCTATGTCCAGGCCTTTTTCACCCTTCAGTGCAGACCCTCTCTCTGCCATTCCTGCTCTACCCACCAGATCCTTCTCCTTCACACAAAACATCCTACCCCTAACACTTCTGATTCTGAATCTACTTTTGACCCAGCAGACCACTGACCTCCACTTCCTTATGTGCCCCCTCCCTCACCTGCAGTAGATTCCCAAACCCCAGACCCTCCTAACCAGCAACCACCTTCTTCCCTGGCCCCTGAGAGCCCAAACCCCAAGAACACGAGCTTCAATACAGACTTTTCCCCACCTAACACTTGCTCTCTGGCCACCCAAAGACCGCCTTCCTCAGCAGCCTCTTCTATTCCCGCACCCATTCTACCGCTGAGGGAGGTAGCCGGAACTGAGGGTATTGTCTGGCTACACATCCCATTTTCCATGTCCAACCTCACACAGATTATGAGGCATCTCAGGTCTTTTTCCACCGACCCAACCAACTTTACTAAGGAGTTTGAGTACCTGACCCAGTTCGATGACCTGAGCTGGCACATCTATGTCATCCTGTCCTCCTCTCTAACCGCAGAGGAAAAGGAGCGCATTTGTCTAGCAGCCCAGAACCATGCCCATGCCCTCCATCGCCAGGATGTGGCAGCAAACCATGTTGGCACTGACGAGGTAACCAGAATTGACCTGAGATGGGACTGTCAGGTTAAATCTCCAGGGTGCCAGCTCTCTAGCCATATAATCACCTGTCTCATTGCCAGACTCACAAAGGCTGCCCATCAGGAGGTCAACTATGACAAACTCCATAAAATCACTCAGGGCCCTGACAAAAACCCAGCTCTCTTTCTCTTCCTCCTCACGGAGGCCTTACAGAAATTTGCCACCTTAAACCTTACTTCCCCAGAGGGAACCCTTCCTCTGAACACTCATTTTATATCCCAGTCAGCCCCCGACATACGCCACAAACTTTGAACAGTAGACCTAGATCCACAAACCCCTCAAAAGACCTCGTTAACCTGGCCTTTAAGGTCTTTAATAATAGAGACAAGGAGACCCAAATCCAAAAGGAAATGCGAGATCAGGCCAAGACTGAGACCCAGAAGGAGGCCTTCCAGCTCCTAGCCGCTGCTCTGAGGAACCCCAAATGAAGTGCCTATCCTCTAACCAAGGGTAAGACAGAGGCTAAGCCTCCTCAGGGCCCATTCTTCAAATACAACAAGGAAGGACACTGGGCCAAGTCCTGCCCAAACCCGAGACCCCCTGCTCAAGGTGTGGAAGGGAAGGCCACTGGAAATCAGACTGCAGTCTGGCCTCTCCAGGTTGGACTTCAGCAAGGCCACCCTCTGCATCCTGTTTGGAGCTCCCAGACATCCTGGGACTGGCCACTGAAGACTACAGCTGCCCAGGCCCTGACAAGACCCCACAGACTTACATCACCAGGACAGAGCTTTGGGTAACGATTTTGGTGGCAGGTAAGCCAAACTCCTTTATAATTGACACTGGGTCACTTATTCTGCCTTCCCTGAATTCACTGGGACCCTTGTCCCCTCCTCAGTCTCTATTATGGGGTTGATGGATTAGTCTCACAGCCATTAGCCACCTCACCTCTATGCTACATCTTACTAGACAGCCCCTTTATCCACTCTTTTCTCATTCCTACCTCAGTGCCCAACCAGAGCTACCACCCATTCCCTCATAAAGCCCAGCTGCCCCAAATAGTAGTCACCTACCTTTGTTTCATTCTCACTCCACAAATTGGAACCATTACCTTAGACCAGTGGTCGGCAAACCGCAGCTCGCGAGCCAAATGCAGCTCTTTGGCCCCTTGAGGGTGGCTCTTCCACAAAATACCACGTGCGGGCACACACATACAGTGCGATTGAAACTTCGTGGCCCATGCTCAGAAGTCAGTTTTCAGCCTGGGCGAGTCGATTTTGAAGAAGTGGCCTTAGCAGAGGTGGGGTTGGGGGGTCGGTCAGTTGGGCAATGGGAGATGCAGCGCAGGTGGGCCGCGGGATACGCAGCTAGGAGGGGGCACGTGCGATTCATGCAGGAGTTGAGTGAGCCAGTCAGTCAGCAGTCTCATTGTGCAGTGGTTAGTGCTAGTGATAGACGAAACAAGTATACAAGACGAGTGTGGATGGGAGAGTTGGAAGGGGTCGACCTCAGTGAACGTACCTCAATCAGAGTGAGGACGTTTTTAGCAAAGGCCAGCTTAGGAGTACTCTAATTAAGTTAATAACAATGTACCTACCTATATAGTTTATGTTTAAAAAGTTTGGCTCTCAAAAGAAATTTCAATCATTGTACTGTTGATATTTGGCTCTGTTGACTAATGAGTTGGCTGACCACTGCCTTAGACAGTAAATGCATTATCTCCTCCATAACTCTACCCTCCTCTACACAAGAATAGTTTCCTTTCTTGGGCTCGCTGGATACTTTTGCCTCTGGGTTCCCAACTTTAGTCTTCTCTCAAAGCCCCTCTATGCTGTGGTGAAGGGACCCCTCACTAAGGCTTTATATCCCAAGGTCATCATTCCCAACCCTTTAAATGCTCTGAAAACTGCTCTCACTTCAGTGCCTTCTCAGTCACCCCTCCTTCCAAAGAACAACTTTCTTTCCTGCCAAACTGCAAATGCTTACTTAGCAGTCCTGCTACTATCAGAAGCTGAACACATTATTACCCAAACCTTAGCATGTTATCTCTAAGGAAAAATGTGGCAGTTTTAAATCCCAGTGGCCAGAGGCCTGGGAACAGGCTGCTGGGCCTGCTCCCTCCTCCCCCCTGCCTTTTTCCCAGCCTCATATGCCTATACATAACTTTCCCAAGTCTTTGGTAACCTAAAGGTTTTGCAGCATTGCTGGGTTAAATGATAAACATCTAAATATTTTATAATAACATACAATATTGACACATTGATTGCTAGACAAGTTTTAAATGCATCTGCTCTGAAGCTTTTATTACAGCAGGTTTCTTTTATTTGTTGAAGGTATATTTTCTTGAAAGTAAGAGTGTGCTTAAAGTGTGTTCATAAATTTCAGTCTAAGACATGCTGGCTGTTTACTTTTGGCTAACGCTGGTTATTTGTGAATGGAGAGAAGGTTTGTGAAAGTTGTTAAAAAGTTTGTCCGTGAGTCAGGGCCTGATCACCCCTGACATCAAAGGGACCCTTTCTCTCATAGTAAGCTAAAGCAGCCCTGCCCAAGCTCTCTCCTGTTGCTTAAGACCTTAGATTGAAGACTAGATTTTCTTTATTTCCATCAAGCATTCACAGCCTCAACAGGTCTTCCTGCTTGGTATGTAGGAACTTCTCTCCCCTTTTCTAGCCTTCTGAAAAGTCATATACTGCAAAGGACACCAAGGAGGGGCTGATCCCATGATACAGGGAAATAACAAAGCAGGCCAGGAGGCCAAAGCAGTGACTCAGGGGAAGCCTCCATCTCCACAACTCTTAGCTAAACCCCATATAATGCCCTGATACACTCAACAGAAACTTCAGTCCCTATTCACTCTTGGGGCCACTCAGGAAGATCCACGGTTAAAATTTAAGGGAAACTATATCCTTCCCTAGGGACAGGCCTGCAATGTCATATGGGCTATTCACAATTCCCTTCACATAGGAATCAGACCACTTTGACAACTCCTAAAACCCCTCATCACATAGCCTAGCCTAGCCTCCCTACTGCCAAGACATCACAAAACCCTGTTCTACTTGTTACCTGCTCAGAATCTCCAGAAGTACAGGTTAGACCTCCTTCTTTCCCTAATCATCAGACTAGTGGCCAAATCCAAGGACAAGACTGGCAAATTGACTTCACTAGCATTCCCTCTATTAAAAGAACCAAATATCTCTTAACCCTCGTAGATACCTTCTCAGGCTGGGTAGAAGCATTCCCCATTAGGTATGAAAAGTCCTCTGATGTCACACAAGCTCTCATTCAGCATATCATTCCAAGATTCCAGCCTACCCTCCTCATTATAATCAGATAATGGACCTGCTTTCATATCTCAAATAACTCAACAGATCTTCTCCACTCTGAACATCCAGTGGAACTTACACACTCCCCTATCAGCCCCAACCTTCAGACAAGGTTGAAAAGACAAATTCCTTAATTAAGTCTCACCTAACTAAATTAACTCTTGAAACTGAAGAACCTTAACCTACTCTCCTACCTCTAGCCCTTATGCAAAGCAGGGCAACATCCCCCTCTGCCCCCCACCCCATGTACCCTCTTTTCTTAGTCCTTTTGAACTCATGTAAGGAAGACCCTTCTTATTAGGAAATTCACCTTCCACAGAGACCCTTCTAGGAGACTGTATCCCCATTGTAAATCTCATCTGACAATTACTGAGAAAACACGCTGATCAGGTCCTGCCTCAACCTTTTAAGGGAAACATCCCCCCCACCCCCCACCGCAACCCCTTACTCCTCTACAGCTAGAGGCCTGGGTCCTCCTAAAGGAAATCCATCCATCAAATAATTTACAGCCCTGATGGCGAGGCCCTTATAACTACCCCAACTGCAGCTAAATTGCCGGGGCCTACCCCATGGTTCCACCTTTCCAGATTAAAACCTATCCCAGGAACACCTCCATCACATGAGCTGGAGTCCCCTAAGTATTACAGCCACCAGACTGGGCCCACCAGACTCTGCATTATCTGCATCCCAGAATAAGAGGATGGATGAGTGAGCACTACTGCAGATACCCCCTATCTACCGACCCTAAAAGCCCTGACCTCCCTGAAAGCCCACCTCCTCTCCCAATACAAATCCTCCAAGTTCTAGCTACTGCCCCCCTCCCTTTGCATCAGGATTCTCACCTTGCTATGGGACTCCCTTCTACAAGGGGACTTTGATTACTCATGGAAAGAGATTTCCTTCCTTCTACATCCTGAACATACCCCTTTCCCACCTTGAGAGAATCCCAACCCTAGAAGTGATGATTAGCTCTCCTTCTCATTCTACGTCAACCCTCTTCTCCTATATCCATAAAGAATTTTCTCATCTCCACTCTTATCGAACGAACAATTAACCTTAGCCAGGAATTGTGGGCTCTGCCTTTCTCCCCTCTCCTCTTCAGCATATATCACCACCCCTATACCAATCAAGAGATGGAAGCAGGCAAAAAACACTCTAGCTTATAAGAGGGAAAGGGAACTATATTTCTCCAAAAGGCAGACACTCTTCTAGGTAATTATTCTACAGCCCAGGCAAATCAAGCCTCCCTTCTTTTCCATACTTATATGCAATCTCTCACTAAGATAGCTCCTTCCTCCACCTGGGTCGCAGGTCGTATCCCTCTACACACGCCACAAATCGCCCAAACCCCTTTATGCTTTACAAGGTCACAAGGCAATATATCAATAGGCCATCTCTCATCTTCAGCTTGCAACCAACCACTCAGGCCTGATACTTCAACTGCTCCTTTCCTTCCCTTTTGCTTTTCCCTTGGATAATAGCCCACTCTAGCATTCCTGCCTACTTTCACTGCAATAGAATCTCAACCATTCCTCTGTCACCACTTATTGGTAGAGCCATGGCAACTACCCTCTCGGTTTGGAATGCAGAACTGGGAAAAGAATTCTCATACCCTTTAGTCCACCTTTTCTCCTTACATCTTTCAGCTTGTCTCCATGGTCAGGGATTTTTCTTCCTCTGTGGGGAAAATACATACATCTGCCCCACTAACTGAACAGGAACCTGCACTCGCATTTATCTCTCACCCAATGTAGATGTAGCCCCCAATAATCAGTCCTGACCTGTTCCTGTAACTCATCACATCTGACACAAAAGGGCAGTCCAGATAATACCTCTTCTAATAACCCTTGGCATCACAGCAGGGTTGTGGCTGGCACAGGGGGCCTAACCACTGCTCTATCATATTTTGAAACCCTGTCTCAGGACCTACAAGAAAGCCTAGGTGACATTGCCAAAAGTTTAGTTCACATTCAGGATCAGATAGACTCACTAGCTGCCTTCTAAAACAGCGGTTCTACCTGTGGGTCACGACCCCTTTGGGGGTCGAATGACCCTTTCACAGGGGTTGACTAAGACCATCGGAACACACTTATATAATTACATATTGTTTTGTGATTAATCACTATGCTTTAATTATGTTCAATTTGTAACAATGAAAATACATCCTGCATATCAGATATTTACATTATGATTCATAACAGTAGCAAAATTACAGTTATGAAGTAGCAACGAAAATAATTTTATGGTTGGCGGTCACCACAACATGAGGAACTGTATTAAAGGGTAGCGGCATTAGGAAGGTTGAGAACTACTGCTCTAAAATCAGAGAGGACTAGACCACCTAACGGTGGAAAAAAGGGCTCTATGCCTCTTTCTGGATGAAGTATGCTGTTTGTATGTCAATCAGTCTGGCCTAGTCAGGGATGCCACCCAAAGAGTAACAGAGAGGGCCGCAAAGATCAGAGAATGCCAATCAAATTCATGGGGCTACTGGCTAAAGAATAGAAATTGGTATGCCTGGCTACTATCCTTCTTAGGGCCATTAACATTCCTGTTCCTCATCCTAGTTTCTGCCCATGTATTCTGTGCCTTTTGTCATCTTTCCATCAGGACCGCTTGAGCCTTCTCAGGGAAATCATGCTGCTGCAACCCCTTGCTCCAACCATGAGGAACCTATACAGTGTTCCAGCTGACTACTATCAAAGTCCATCCCCCTGTGATCTCGATGTCCCCCTCAGCAGGAAGTAACTGCGGAATATATGATCTTCATCTCTATTCCATAAAACAAAAAGGCTGGAATGTTAGGTTTGATCAAATAATGGAATCAATACGCCTCCCCCGGAAATGACTTTTAGGCCACTTCACAACGGACATTCCCTTTCCCTTAGACCACATTCCACTTGCTAAAACCATGTTCTCTCCCCTCCGGACCTTCCCAGGATTCAAACTTGCCTAGAGGATTCTCTGCCCAGAAAAGGCCTGCCTAGAGTTCCTTAAAAGCTCTAATTCCCCCATCCATGGGTGCTAATGCCATTTTGGGGCTCAGCCCATCTGGTATCCAGATGACCTCATAAATTTATAATCCCTTACCCGTTCCTCCTTCAGGGACACTAACAATAGACACATGCTTCTTTTACTAGAGGTGGGTAAGGGATAGTTAACAGTCAACAATTAACAGGATAACAATAACAATGAGGGAATTTGTGATCTCTGCCTGATGCACTGGTTGTGCCCAGAGGAGTCCAGAAAAAGGGAAACTACAAGTTACCCTGACATTCCAAAGGTATGTTATCATAGGTGCAAAATGACAATAGGCTCAGTTAACATCAAAGTTGATCTTTGTCAGGGAAAATACTGGCCTATTACATGACTACCCACTATAAACTGCTGTTTAATTGAAAAAGTTATAATTTGTAGTTACTTTAGGTCTCTGAGTTAGCGAGGCCGCCATGCAGGCCTTTCCTGAGTTAGTCAGGTTAGCACGTGTCCCCTTTTCCTCCACAGTCCCTTTGAAATGTTGTATGGAAGGCTCTTCCTCACCACTGACTTTCTATTAGACACTGAGACTCATGAACTTGTCAAATACTTAGCTAATTTAGGACAAGTACAAAAAGCCCTAACTGAATATGGCAATAAAATTATGCCTATGCCTAATAAAAATTCCATCTCTACGCAAGGAAGCCCAGGTGATCCAGTCCTTCTCAAAACTTGGAAGTCTCACCCCCTAGCCTGTTACAACCTAAGTGAAAATGAGGAGGAAACTGGTCTTGCAAGGCATGTCAGGCCATAAAATCTTTGAACAATGCACTGCCCTGGGGCGGGGGAGGTGGTTATCACTGGCCCCAGGACAGATCATCAGATATGGCCTGGGGACCCCCAACACCTGGGGGCCTTCCTGTTAGCCCATGAAAGGGGGCAGAACCATATCTGCAAGACAAAGACCCCAGAAGGTTATAAAAAGTGAAGCCCCCTGCATGTTACTTCACTCTGATTTGGAAATTATTCCCGGAGTCCACTAGTGTTAATAAATGGGGTCCCGCCCTTTCTCTAGGAAGCGTGCTTGGTACTTCTTTGGTCTTTTGCAACAAAACTGTAAGTTTTTCCCCAGGGAAACGGGTCTGAGTTCTGGCCTGTCATCTGGGACAGAAGAGGTAGCTGGCCCCTACCTAGGTAACTACCTCAGGATAGCTTGGCTCATCTGGAGGAACAGCTTCTAAATGGTATTCACTGTCTCTGGGACTTCCCGGGAGGGACTGGCTAAGGGGCTGAGCCTGGCCTGCCTTTGAAAAAGGTAGAAGAGAAGCTTTCCTAGGCAGTTTTCTACTGCCTCTGTTCAGGAACTTGTTCTGTATCTCTGTGCAATTGAAACTGATTTGGTGAATGCAGAGTATTGTGTGGTGTAAATGTGGCACGTGCCGGTGTAAAAATGTTTATTTACTGTTGGGAATTTATGTTTCTTTGATTCTGTTAAAAAACAACAACAAACAAACAAACAAACCAAAAAGTCCTTCTAAACCTCTCCTGCGTTTCCATGGTGATTCTAAGTTTTTAATGGGGAATGTTATCTGCCTTTATTGTTTAAATATGTTTCTTTGTTGTTTGTTTAAATTGTTTAGCTAGTGAAATTTCTGTTTATGTCCCTTAAAAAATATGAGTGTCTTGCTAATCTGAGAAATGTTAATGATTTACATGTCACCTAAAAATTAAGGCTAAGAGTTCTAACTAACGGGAAAGAAAGTATGGCTTTGGTGTAATGGAGGAAGTTAAAGAGAAATGTTGAAAGGAAGATGAATAAATGACAGGGAATTAAGCCAGCACAAGTAGAATAGGGAAACTGAGATGGTTAAAAATCCTGTCTTAAATCCTGTCTTTTCCAAATCAAGACATCGTCTAAAACATGTCTTCCCTAAAATAAGGACACTTGGGAGTAAATGATTTGCATTTTGCCTCCCTAAACAGAGGTTAAATACGTTAGGTCAATGTACTCAGGGATACTGGTAGTAGAAATCTGATTAGTGCCATTTGCTGTCCACACCCGCGGACAAATGAAGTTAGAAAATAAGCCTTATTTTGATTAGTTATTTTATTCAGGTATTTTTTTTAAGAGTAGGCAACCCGGTCCACCCCCCCTCCCCCTGAAACATGGGTAATAGTTCTTCCTCAAACTCTACTGTCTTAAAATGCATGTTAAGGAATTTTCAAAGGGGGTTTATTGGGGACTATGGGGTAAAACTAGTTTCCTGGGAGTTAAAAAGGATGTGTGAAATAGACTGGCCATCTTTTGGGGTACGACGGCCACCAGAGGGCACATTGGATGTCCCCACGATCAGAAATGTTCCAAGAATTATCACAAGAGACCCAGGTCATTCCGACCAGTTCCCTTATATTGACCAGTGGCTAGAAATAGCAGAGCTTAAGCCTCTTTGGGTCTGGTTTTGTGTATATAAGGAAAAAGGGCAGGATCCTCAGAAGGAGAATAAGCCTCCTATTCTGCACGAATCCCCTGAGGAAGGCCTTCCAGTTCTACCACCCCCATACGTTCCTCAAGTATGGTACTCAGTGCCCCTTTGCCTAGCCACCGAAGCTTAGATACACCACCTCCTTCTGTCTCCACACAACTGGACTCTCCAGAGCCAGTTGGATGATGTTTGCACTCAGCTGATTGGGGACCCAAACCACTCCCGGCTTTCCAGATGCCTCTCTGAGAAATGCAGGGCCCTCATATAATTGGAGAAAATGGGACCCCACAAGAGGGAGGATGGGTCTTTTACTATCACCCTTTCACTATGACCGATCTCTTAAATTGGAAGAATCACACTCCAAAAGCTTATTTCAAAAAACATCAAGCCATGGTTGACCTTCTGGAGTCCATTTTTCGGACCCGTAAGCCCACTTGGGTCGACTGCAAGCAACAACTTCTCATGCTTTTTAACACAGAGGAGTGCATGAGAATAATAACAGAAGCTCAGAAATGGCTCCAGACCCAGGCCCTGCCAAGGACATTAGACACAGACAGATGAGCCAGGGAGGCTCTCCCAGATGTGGAACCCATATGGGACCCAAATTTGTAGGACAGCAGGTCCAGATTAGAGAGATATCGGCTGGCCTCCCTCCAGGGGCTCTGGACTGGGGCCAAGAAGCTCATTAATATGGCCATGACCTCTGAGGTTTTCCAGAGACCTGATGAAACTTCTCTGCCCTTGCTACTCTGATGACCCCCTTGGGGAAGATGGTGAAGACTTGGCATGCTGAACCCACATTTTCATCGAGCCCCACCCCCCTTTAGCAGGAAGTAGCTAGAGTGGTCGTCGACCTTATCCCCAATTCCTGAGTCTTTTGTAATCCCCAAGGATAAGAATAACTTGTGGAACAAGAAGGGGGAATGAAAAGGAAAATGGGAGCGGGGGGTTGCAACCTAGTTCAGTATCTGGTTAAAACTATAGTCTTACTTCCCCACTCTGACTGATTTGGGCAGAGCTGTAGCACCTAACCCCATGGCCCTGGCACAGCTGACTTGGGTGGAGCTGCGGGGACACTCAGGGGCCCGCCACAGGAGGAGATATACAGGTCAGAGCCTCCCCAATAGTTCAATTCTGGCTTTGGATCTGGAATTCTCCTGGACTAGCAGATCTGCGAAATAAAGGTTAAACTTTCCTCCCTCAGAGTGCTGACTGATTGTTCTTCCGTGCATTCTGCCACAACAACATCATACCCATAACACGTCTGATTCTGAATCTACTTTTGACCCAGCAGACCACCAACCTCTACCCCCTTACACATCCCCTCTCTCACCTGCAGTAGATTCCCCAAACCCCGACCCTCCTAACCAGAAACCACATTCTTCCCTGGCCCCTGAGAGCCCAAATCCCCAAAATGCATGCTCCAAAACAGCCTTTTCCCACCTAACACTTGCTCTCCTGCCACCCAAAGACCACCTTCCTCAACAGCCTCTTCTATTCCTGCCCCCATTCTACGCCTGAGGGAGGCAGCAGGAACTGAGGATATTGTGGTCAATTATGACAAACTTAGTGAAATCACTCAAGACCCTGATGAAAACCCAGCTCTCTGTCTCTTCCTCCTCATGGAGGCCTTACAGAAATTTACCTCCTTAGACTCCACCTCCCCAAATGAGCCCTTCTTCTGAACACCCATTTTATAATCCCAATCAGTTCCCAACATAGGCCACAAACTTTGACAAATAGACACAGGTCCACAAACCCCTCAACAAGACCTGTTAAACCTGACTTTTAAAGCCTTTAATAATAGAGATAAGGAGACCCAAGTCCCAAAACAAAGGTGAGATCAGGCCAAGGCTGAGGCCCAGAAGGAATCCTTCTAGCTCCTAGCCAACACTCTCATGAACCCCAAACAAAGTGCCAGTCCTCCTACTGAAGGCAAGTCGGGGGCTGAGCCTCCTCCGGGCCCATGCTGCAAATGCAACAAGGAAGACACTGGGCCAAGTCCTGCTCAAACTTGAGACCCCTGCCTGGGCCCTGCCCAAGGTGTGGAAGCGAAGGCCACTGGAAACCAGACTGCAGTCTGGCCCCTCCGGGTTGGACCTCAGCCAGTCCAGCAAGGCCACCCTCTGGATCCTGTTTGGAGCTCCCAGACCTCCTGGGACTGGCCACCAAAGACTGAAGCTTCCCAGACCCTGACAGGGCCCCACAGACATCACCGGGACAGATCCTCAGGTAACAACTGTGGTGGCAGGTAAGCCAATCTCCTTTTTCATTGACATGGCGGCCACTTATTCTGCCCTCTCTGAATTTGCTGGGACCCTTGTGCCCTCCTCAGACTCTGTTATGGGGGTTGATGGATTAGTCTCATAGCCATTAGCCACTTCACCACTTACACTGCATCTTACTAAATACCCCCATTCACTTTTTTCTTATTCTACCTTGGTGCCCGGCCATGCATCCCCTCATAAAGCCCAGTTGTCCCAAACCACAGTCACCTACCTCAGTTTCACTATCTCATCCACAAAACCAAGCCATTCCTTGGACTGTAAATGCCTTATCTCCTTATCTCCTCCATGATTGTACTGTCCTCTGAACAAGAAATGGTCTCCTTTCCCGGGCTCACTGGATACTTTCACCACAGGATTCTCAACATTAGTCTTCTCCCACTGAGCAAAGGGACCACTCACTGAGCCTTTAGATCCCAAGGCCAGCATTCTCACCTCTTTAGTGCTCTGAAAACTGCTCTCACCTCAGCACCTTCCTCCTCCCTGACCCCATCTTTCCCAAAACACAACTTTCTTTACTGCACATGCTTACTTAACAGCATGGCTACTATCAGAAGCTGAACTCATTATCACCCAAACCTTAGCATGTTATCTATAAGGATAAACGTGGCAGTTTTAAATCCAAGCTGCTAGAGGCCTGGGAATAGTCTGCTGGGTCTGCTTCCTCCTCCCCCTGCCTTTTCTCCAGTCTCATATGTCTATACATAATTTTCCAAAGTCTTGGTTAACTTTAAGACTTTGGAGCATTTCTGGGTTAAATGATCAACATCTATATATTTTAAAATAGCACACAATACTGAAACATTGGTGGCTAGACACGTTTTAATTCACCTGCTCTTAGTTTTTATTACAGAATGTCTCTTGTACATTGTTGAATGTTCATTTTCATGAAAGTAAGAGTGTTGTTAAAGTGTGTTCATAAATGTAAATGCTGGTTGTTTACTTTGTGGCTAAAGCTGGTTATTTGTGAATGGGTAGAAGGTTTGTGTTGTCCAGTGAGTCAGGACCTGAACACCCCTGACCTCTGAAGGGACCTCTTTTCTGCTAGTACGCTAAAGCAGCCCCTCCCAGCCTCTCTCCTGTTGCTTTAAGTCCTTATATCTGAGCCTAGACTTTCTTTATTTCCACCACTCATTCACAGTCCTTGACACATCATTGAAAGCCTGAACAGGTCCTCTTGCTTGGCAGTTAGGAACCTTTCTCCCCTTTCCTAGCCTTCTTAAAAGTCATACACACTGCAAAGGACACCAAGTCAGGAATGATCCCATTATACAGAGAGATAACAAAGCAGACCAAGAGACCAAGACAGCAGCTCAGAGGAAGCCTCCATCTCCCCAATTCTTAGCTATACCCCATATAGCACCCTAATATACTGCAGAGGAACTTCAGGTCCTACTGGCTCTTGGGGCCACTAAGGAAGATCCATGGTTAAAATTTCTGAAAATATAACCTTCCCCAGGGTCAGGCTGTGATACCTTATGGGCTACTCACAATTCCCTACATACAGGATACATTTACAGCTCCTAAAACCCCTCACCACATGCTCTAGCCAAGCCTTCCAACTGCAAGATATCACCAAAACCTGTTCTACTTCTTACTCCGTATCTCCGCAAGGACAGGTTAGGTCAGACCTCCTTCTTTCCCCACTCATCAGTTACGGGGCCAAATCCCTGGACAGGACTGGCAGATTGACTTCACTCACATGCCCCCTATTTTAAAAACCAGATATCTTTGAACCCTCATAGATACTGTCACTGGGTGGGTAGAAGCCATTCCCCACTACATCTGACCCACCTCATTACAATCAGAAAATGCACCTGCTATCAGATCTCAAATAACTCAACAGGCCTCCTCCACTCTGAACATCCAGTGGAACTTACATTACCCTACCAGTCCCAGTCTTCAGGCAAAGTAAAAAAGGCAAATTCTTAAATAAGTTTCACCTAACTAAATTAACTTTTGAAACTAAAGAACCTTAAACTACTCTCATACCTCTAGCCCAGCCGTGGGCAAACTACAGCCCGTGGGCCCGATCCGGCCCCTTCGGCTCTTCTATCCGGTCTGCGGAGCTGAAAGAGCGGAGGGTTCTCTTGCTCTCCCCTCCGCTCCTTCACCAGCAGCAGTGTTAACATGTATTAGTTCACACAAACACTCCATCCATGCTTTTGTTCCGGCCCTCCGGTCCAGTTTAAGAACACACTGTGGCCCTCGAGGCAAAAAGTTTGCCCACCCCTGCTCTAGCCCCTATGTACATCAGGGCAATCCCCCTATGCACCCTCCTTCCTTAGTCCCTTTGAACTCATGTATCGAAGACCCTTCTTATTATGAAACTTCCCTTCCACAGAGACCTCTCTCAGAGACTATGTCCCCATGTTAAATCTCATCTGATAATTACTGAAGAACATGCTGATCATTTCTTCCCTCAGCTTTTACAGGAAACATCCCCCCTACTCCTCCTAAAGGAAATCCATCAATAATTTACAGTACTGAAGGCAAGGCCCTTATCAGGTACTCTTAACTGCCCCAACTGCAGCTAAACTATCAGTGCCTACCGCTTTCCAGGCTAAAACCCATCCCGGGAACACCTCCATCACATGAGCTGGAGTCCCCTAAGTATTACAGCCACCAGATTGGGCCCACTAGACTCCACCTTACCCACATCGCAGAAGAAGAGGAAGAATGAGTGAGCACCCCTGCAGGTGCTCCCTATGTACCCTAATAACCCCGACTTCCCTGAAAACCCACCTCCTCTCGCAATACAAATCCTCCAGGTCCTAGCTACTTCCCCCTCTCCCTTTGCATCAGGATTCTCACCTTTCTATGGGACGCCCTTCTACAAGGGGACTTTGATTACCTGTGGGACAAGATTTCCTTCTTTCTAGATCCTAAACATACACTGCTCCCCTCTCCCCACAGGCCTTGGGACAATCCCAACCCTGGAAGTATGAATTAGCTCTCCTTCTCATCCCATCCTTGCCCTCCTCTCCTACACCCACAAGGAACTTTCTCACCTCCACTCATCTTGAACGAACACTTAACCTTACCCATACCCTCCTTAGCCAGGAATTGCTGGCTCTGCCTTTCCCTCTTCTCTTCAGTGTATACCACCACCACTATTCCAATCAAGAGATGGAATCAGACAGAAAACTCTCTAGCTTATAAAAAGGAAAAGGGAACTATATTTCTCAAAAAGGCAGACACCCTTCTAGGTAATTATCCTACAGCACAGGCAAATCAAGCCTACCTTCTTTTCTATACTCATATTCTATCTCTTACTAAAGTAGCTCCTTCTTCCCTCCAAGTCACAGGTCCTATCAAAGTACACACCACACTAATTGCCCAGGCCCCTTTATGCTACAGTTTCACAGGGCAATATAACAAAAGGCCATCTCCAATCATCAGCTTGCAACACCACTGTTAACCAGTTAACCAAGAACTGCCAAATGGCCATTGGTTCCAATGGGTTGACTACCAGGTCTCCCTAGAAGCCAATGGTTCTTTCCTACAGCCAGTCCATTTTACTTCTTGTCCAACCAACCGGGTCCCAGGCTTCAGCTGCTCCTTTCCTTTCCTTTCTATTTTCCCTTGGATAACAGCCCATTCTAGCATTCCATCCCACTTTCACTGCAATAAAATCTCAACCACTCATCTGTCACCCCTTATTGGTTGTGCCATGGCCACTACCCTCTCAGCTTGGAGCATGGAACCAGGAAAGGGAACCTCATACCCTTTAGTCCACCTCTTCTCTCAATACCTTTCAGTTTGTCTCCATGATCAGGGATCCTTCTTCCTCTGTGGGGAGAACACATACATCTGTCTCCCCACCAACTGGACAGGAACCTGTACTCTCATCTATCTCTCACCCAATGGAGAGGTAGCCCCCAATAATCAGTCTTTACTGGTCCCCATAACCCACCATATCCTACAAAAGGGCAGTTCAGATAATCCCTCTCCTAATAACCTTTGGCATCACAGAAAAGTTTGGAACTGGCATAGGGGGCCTAACCACTGCTCATCCTATTTTGAAATCCTGTCTCAGGACCTACACGAACGCTCTGGATGCCTAGCAAGGGGCAAAACTGGGAAAACAAGAACCCCACCCCCAGGGCAACCTATGCTCCTCTTTCATATCACTAGTCAGGCAACTTACACCCCTGATTTTTTCCTCCCTAAAGATAACATCTAGGCCTCAGTTTTGTTTCAGCTCCAGGCCCAGAAAAGCAGCAAAACCAGACAATTGACGCTATGGCAGCCTCAGGACCAGCTTTTACCTCCCAAGTCACTCAACAGGGCTGTTTTCAAGCCTTCACCACCCAGTCTCTTGGGGAAATCATGCTGCTGCAACCCCTTGTCCAGCCTACTACTATCAAAGTCCACTCCCCTGTGATTTCGATGTCCCCCCTCAGCAGGAGGTAAATACAGAAGATATGACCTTCATTCCTATTCCATAAAACAAAAAGACTAGAACGTTAGGTCTGATCAAAGAATTGAATCAATACCCCTTCCCCTGGGAGCTGACCTCTAGGCCACTTCACAATGGACATTCCACTTGCTGAGACCACATTCCACTGGCTAAGACCATTATCTCTCCCCTCAGGAGTTTCCCAGAATCCAGACCTGCACAGAGCATTCTCTGGCCAGAAAAAGCCCGCCTAGAGTCCTTTAAAAACCTGACTCCCCGTCTTTTGGGGCTGGCACCATTTTGGGACTCAGCCCATCTGCTATCCAGATGACCCAATAAATTCATAATTCCTTTCCCCTTTTGGCCCCGTGCATTCTTCCTTTGGTGACCCTAACAATGTTAACCTAAAAATAAAAGCCCTTTCAAAGTCAGAGGCAAGGAGCATTTACGTGAGGTCAAAATAAAAAGAAAGAAAGAAAAGAATAGTGATTCAGGAAGCACTGACTTAGCCAGAAGCCCAAATAGTGTTCCCCATAGGAGACAAATGGGGAACAATTACATCAATATGTTAAGGTAAAACAAACAAACATTCAAACCTGTAAAGAATTTTTGTGCGTTTATTTGAGCCAAACTGTTGACAATTGCCTGGAAGCAGAACTTCAACAGATTGAGATAATGCTCCAGAGAATGGTGGGTTACAACTATATTTATACATTGAAATCAAAGGAAGGGACATAAGCGGGTTGCATGAAATCCACTGGAGACAGACTAGAGAGGCTGGAGAAAGCAAAGCGGAGAAAACCCTGGGATTGGATAAGAAATAAAATGATAGACACATACTTAGGTGGGTGCAGGAACAATTAACGTGGTAACAATGAAGGAATTTGTGGTATGTGTGGTGGTGACCAGGCACATTAGGTTGTGCCCCAGGAGCTCCAGAAAAAGGGAAGTTACAAGTTACCCAGACATTTCAAGGGTATGTTATCATAGATGCAAAAAGACAGACAGGCTCAGTTAAGGTAAAGGTTGACCTTGTTAGTGAAGATACCGGCCTAGGAGGTAACTACCCATCATAACTGCTTTTAGTTAAAGTTTAATTTCAGACCATCTTTTGTGGTTACTTTAGGTCTCTGAGTTTGCAAGACTGCCATGTAGGCCTTCCCTGAGCTTGTCAGGTTAGCATGTGGCCCTTTTCATCCACACATAGAAGGAAAACATTTTTCTATTGGTGCAGATAAGCTAACACAGGTGGTGCTGATTCTAATCATTTGCATTTTCAGTCTAGTAGCCTTCAGTCCCTTAGTCATAACACCTGCTTTCTTATTTTTGCAATCAGTTCTTTGAGACATACTGTTGGCTTAGGCCCAGTCCCAATGTTGTTTGTTTTGGGTGGTTTTTTTGTTTTGTTTTGTCTGTCCTGTTTTAATATTTCAAGGGATCAAGGCATAAGACATGCAAGACAGTTCCTCTGGGATGGCAGTCCCTGCTCCATATTAAAGTGGCTCTGTTTACATTCCTTTTTATAGTAGGAAGCTCATGTGAGGCTTGTATCCATTAAACTCAAATCTAAATTCATGGAGCTGTGTGATAAGTGTGTGATATGCTCCCCATCACTTACCTGAATACTGCCTTCCTCAAGTTCCCTCTTCAAAATGTTTATGCTCACTGCCCTGGGGGTTCTGGCTAGCAGGGGCTGCAGCCCACTCTGGGCATGTAGCTAGGCCTTGGGGAGCCTTCAACAAGTTCTGGTTGAGGTTGCCAGGGGCATGGGGCACCTGGGGTGCTCTGGTGGGCTGGATTTCTGGGGCTACAGAGAACATGGGGCATGGTGATCCAAAGTCCTTGGGCTCCTGGGGCTCCCCAGGGGCCTGGCTTCTGGGCTTGCAGGGTTTGCAGGGTGAGGGGGTAGGGGTATTAGGCTCCAGGGGGCTTGTTGGGGGCCCGGGTGAAGGGGACTGCAGCAGGTACTACCTGAGTTGGCCTTGGGGTCCAAGGCTCTGGGAGGCTAATGGGGGGTGCCCTGGCTGTCCAGCTGACTGGGGCTGCTTGAGTGGTCACTGCTTGAGTTGACATGGAGTGCAGGGAGCCTGGGTGCCCTGGTGGGCCAGCTGGGCTTGACTGGAGGTTTTGCAGAACAAGGTGGTTTAGGATGAAGAGGCCTGCTGTGGAGGCCTTGCAGGGGCCTGGAGTGCTATCTAGCTGGAGGAGGAATGTCAACAATGGCAAGTGCCAGCTCCTCAGATCCAAGTGAGTTCCTGCAAGTTTCCCCCACATTTATTTGGCAGGCGCCTGTGTTGCAGAAGACCAAAGGAAAACCAAGCAACGCTTTAGAGAAAAGGAGTGACACTGTTTATTTACGCCGGCGGACTCAGGGAATAACTTTCCAAATCTGAGTAAAATAACACACAGGGGGCTTCTCTTTTTTATCTTTCTGAGGACTTTGTCCCACAAATACGGATTATGGTTCCGGTCCTTTTCGTGGGGTTTGCAAGAAGGCCCCCAGATGTTGGGGGTCTCCAGGCCATATATAATGGCCTGGCCTGGCACCAGTGTTAATAACCCCCCTCCGGGAGAGTGCACTGTTCACAGTTTTATGGTCTCTGTAACAGGTTATGCAAGACCAATTTCGGGGAAGGAGGGAGTGACTTAATTATAGGTTGTCAAGAATGTACACTGAGCTTGCTGGCATGGATTCAGATTGCTAGCCTCCCACCCCCCCTCCCACCCCCCCAAAAAATCAGGGTTACATTGGAATTAGCCTTTTAACCTCCTCACCTGTGGTTTAGTAAATGGATTATTTTCATGTGTAGTCTAGTTGCCCTTTTAATTGCTGTGCCTCATAGCAGGCAAGTCTGCCCTCACCAACCCCTCAGTGATGTCACTCTCCACCACAGGTCTCCCCATTGGAGTGAGGTTCCTGTGATTATCACATCTCAGTCTCTCCTACCCTTCTCTATGTGGTCTTTCTCTATTTGTTGTTCGGGAGGAATTGCTCTATATGTAGGTGCATATTCCCTGTGTCCTACCCTACCATCTTGGACCCAACTCCAAGATACAATTTAAACTCAAGTATCCCTGGTGTCAACCCTGCCATCATCTGGATCACCTGTGCTTCCTCTCTCAGCAGAGCACTCACTCCATTCCGTAGTCATTGGCAGCTTCATCTCACTTTCCACTAGACCTTGGGCTCCTTAAGAATAGGGACCATTTCTTTGCCATGATGCAACTCCTAGTATCTGGCAAAGTGTCTGGCACAAGTAGGCATCCAAATATTTGCTGAATGAGTAATCTCTACTGCTTCTACTCAAATTGACTGAGGCTATTCAGCCATACTGAATGATCAAGTACTCCCTCTCCTAACCTGTTATGCTAGTCTATAATGTGGTGTAAAATGCCTCAACATTAAAATAAGAAAAGTACGCCCCAGCCGGTTTGGCTCAGTGGATAGAGTGTGTCTGCAGACCTAAGGGTCCCTGGTTTGATTCCATTCAAGGGCACATACCTCGGTTGCAGGCTCCTCACAACCAATCGATGAGTTTCTTTCCATCCATATTTCTCTGTCTTTTCCTCTCTCTTCCACTCTCTCAAAAAATCAATGGAAAAATATCCTCGGGTGAGGATTTAAAAAATGAATAAAAATAAATAAATAAGTAAATACTTAAAAAAAATAAAATAAGTACTTTGATTTTGCTGTTGCATATCCAATTTCCTTAATTTGTAAAACAAGGTTTTAAAGACACCCGTTGGCTTCAAATGTATTGATCACCCACTTCCCCCAAACCCAACCCCTGCCTCCTACCCACCAACCCCACTATATATTCAAATGAAAACCAGGATAGGGAAGGCAGAACTTCTCTCTTTGAGGGGAAAGGGCCAGAGGTGGGCTAAACCTCACTTGTGCAGCTTTCCATGAATCCTCCACAGCCGCCGCCCCCACCCGCACACTAGAGGGACTTAACCAGGAAGCACAGATGTAAACTATGGACTATATATTTCTCTTCAGCTCCACAGGTACACACAACAATAATTATACCTACATCCTTGCCAACTTTGTTCTTTCTCCACCCCCCATCTTTATCCTTATATAACTTTTGTCCCGGTGCACAAAATTTGTGCAGGGGGGGTTCCCTTCAGCCCAGCCTGAACCCTCTCCATAGAGAACCCTAAACCAACAGTCAGACATCCCTTTCAAAGTCTTGGACCTCTGGCTCCTAACTGCTCACCTGCTTGGTTGTCTGATTGCCCCTAACTGCCTCACCCTGCCTAACATATTGCCCCTAACCTCTGTGCCTGCCTGCCTGATTGCCCCTAACTTCCCTCCCCTGCTGGCCTGATCTCACACCCAACTGCCCTCTCCTGCAGGCCTATTCTCACCCCAAACTGCCCTCCCCGGCCGGCCTGGTCCCCTGCAACTGCCCACCTCTGTCGACCTGATCTCACTCCTAACTGTTTTCCCCTGATGGTCTACTCACCCCTAACTGCATCTGCCTGCCTGATCACCCCCAACTGCCCTCCCCTGCAGGCCTGATCTTGCCCCCAACTGCCCTCCCCTGCTGGCCTGATCTCACCCCCAACTGCCCTCTCATGCTGGCCTGATTGCCCCTAACCCCCTGCCAGCCTAATATTGCCCCCAACTGCTCTCCCCTGCCGTCCTGATCACCCCAACTGCCTCTACCTCAGCCCCCAACACCATGGCTTTGTCCGGAAGGAAGTCGGACATCTGGAAGATGGCCGGTGGAACTGGTATAATTAGCATATTACTCTTTTATTGGTATAGCTAGATTATATAGGATAGGATTGCTTAAATGGGCAGGGGAGCATTTTTCAGCAGGAGGAGATGCTCTTGGCAGACGAAAATACATAATCCCTATGTCTGGACTGATAGCCAGCCATATGCACTATATTGCCAAGCCGGTCATTAAAAAATTGAACCGCTTTCTTCCACCTTACACCAAACAGCTGTTGCCCTTAAAACCCTTCCTCACCCCCCACCTTACGTTCTGCCTTCTCAGTTCACCCAGATTAGGTTCTGGTTGGTCGGTCTCTATGCCAGTCAGCATCAAAAGCTCCACCTCCTAGGCATCCATTGGCTCCTCAGAGTTCACCCAGATTTGGTTCTGATTGGTCGGTTTCTATGTCAGTCAGCACCTCCAGGCTTATGATGGGAGGGACGGGGCTGATCAACTGCTGCCACGGAGGCTGCTTCTCTCTCCGGGCCTCTCTCCAGGCCTGATCTGCAGCCCCCTCAGCAGTCAGCGCTGAGTCACCGACCCTGCAGTGGCAGCAGTCAGTGCTTGGTCACTGCGGCAACTCAGCACTGACTGCAGGACTGACTCCAGGTGTTTGGTTGTCCGTTTGGTCGTTTTGGACGTTACGGACCCTGACTCTTTATATATATAGATAAAAGGCTAATTTGCAAATTGTCCCCTCAGGAGTTTGACTGACCGGGAGTTCGACCGCTTGCTATGACATGCGCTGACCATCAGGGGGCGGTGCGGAATGAAGGAAGGCCCCAGCTGGCAGCCAGCAGCTGGGGGAAGGAAGGCCCTGGCTGGCAGCTGGAAGATCCCTGATCGACCCTAATTGCAGGCTAGGCCTAGGGACCCTACTCGTGCATGAATTTCATGCACTGGGCATCTAGTTAGGATATAATTGACATTTAAAATAATGTAAGCTTAAGATGTATCATGTGATGATTTGATGCATGTATTTACTCTGAAATGTTTACCAAGATAAGGATAATTAACACATCTGACAGCTCACACAATTACCATTTTTTTGTTGATGTCATGTTGAGAACACTGAAGCTGTACTCTCATTGCAACTTTCCAGTATACCGAGGAATATCTTTAACTAAGTCATCATGCTGTAGATTAGGTACCTTTTGACCAACATCTCCCCATTTCTCCCACCTTCTAGCCCAGCCGTGGGCAAACTTCGGCCCGCGGGCCAGATCCGGTCCGTTTGAAATGAATAAAACTAAAAAAAAAAAGACCGTACCCTTTTATGTAATGATGTTTACTTTGAATTTATATTAGTTCACACAAACACTCCATCCATGCTTTTGTTCCGGCCCTCCGGTCCAGTTTAAGAACCCATTGTGGCCCTCGAGTCAAAAAGTTTGCCCACCCCTGCTCTAGCCACTCACGGTCCATTTCCTTTTAAATTCTTAAACGGTATTAGGTCAAATCCACAGAAAGACAAAAATACAGAGGAAGCAAATTCTGTTTTCAGAGAGCCAAATTGTCTTGCTTGTCATGATGTTTTGCTCAGTTTTTCCGTGTTTTGCCTCAGAGAGTACCTAAGCATTAAGTGTGGCTAGGTGGACTGACCCTCCAGACTTACTGCTCAAATGCAGGGTGGGAAGGGGTGGAGAAAAAGATAGTGATGGGGCCATTTCTAATCCTTTAGACCAGTGATGGCAAACCTATGACATGCGTGTCAGAGGTGACACGCGAACTCATTTTTTTTCGTTGAATTTTCTTTGTTAAATGGCATTTAAACATATAAAATAAATATCAAAAATATAAATCTTTGTTTTACTATGGTTGCAAAGATCAAAAAATGTCTATATGTGACACGGCACCAGAGTTATGTTAGGGTTTTTCAAAACGCTGACATGCCGAGCTCAAAAGGTTTGCCATCACTGCTTTAGACTATCCCGAGAAGTTCAATCCATAAGCTCAGAATTAGTCTTAAGTTATGACTTGTAAAAAGAGTGACAGGTATGATGTTTGCTAAAATTGGTTCTGATAAAAGGACTGAAAGGACTGTCTCAGTGTAGGTATGTGCTGGCAGGCTTTTAAAAAAAAACAGACAACGGCGATAACAGATAAGATGAACATGAAATGATTTATTGAGGAAATGACCATTCAGGTAAGTAATATGACACAATGTCAGATAATCTTCAATATCAGATCATCTTTGTTTTTGCATTAGAAAGAATATTTTTAGGTGCTCCATGTAATTCACCAGGGGATGTAGAATCATAGTTGTGATCCTGGTCAGATATTTTAAAAGAATGGATACAGAGGGGTGAGTGTGTGTGTGTGTGTGTGTGTGTGTGTGGTGGGGGTGTGTGTGTGTGGGGGGTGTGTGCGTGTGTGCACAGAAACTGCCAAGGCAGATGATAAGAGGGAGTTCAGAAATATACAGATCTTGTCGTTTATCTTGAGACCTTGGGGAAGGGCTGTGTCTTTCTGTCAGGGCATAAATCTAACAGTCAATATGGATGTTTGACTGTGTCGCGCCCAAGGGCACCTCAAGAGGACATCACCTGCAGCCCAGGCCAGGGAGTCCCTGGGAGGGGGCAGGAGTGTCACTGGGCCTGTGCAGCAGAGGTGGCATCTGCAACTGCGGCGTCCTCCTCTGAGGTGCTGCTCTGATTGTCAATGCAAGCGGGTTTTCCAGCAGGGTCCTTCCTGGTGGTGTCGTTGTCGTCCTCTCCTCCTTCAGGGCTGTGGTCCTGGGCACCAGGCAGCTGCTGCTGGCGGTGGAGGGGGTTGTTGGGGCCGCAGGCTGCAGAGCCAGCATCGCTCCCGCTCTCCTTGTTTTCTGCCTCCAGCTGCTCAGAGGACTTTGGCCCAGGGGCCATGCCTCGGCCCCTAGGGCGACTCAAGCGGTAGCTGGGGCCAGGCCCACGGCGTGGTGGTGAGCCCTCGGGCGTGGCGGGCGTGGCGGGCGTGGCGGGCGTGGCAGCTGGTGTAGACCCAGGCAGCTGGGCGTCCCGTGGTGGGCTGCTGGCGGGAGCGAAGGCCAAAGGGCGGCGGGTCACAACCAGGGCCCTGCGGAAGGGCGGAAAGCGCCTCAGCCTTTGGTCTTGGGGGAGGCCGTGCAGGTGCAGGCGGCGCCTCTGGCCCTGGGCGAAGGCGAAGTCTTCTCTGCTGCCCTGGTAGTCGTAGTCATAGTAGCCGTAGTGGTCGTAGTAGTCGTAGTAGTGGTAGCAGCCGTAGTAGTCGTAGTAGTAGTAGTCGTCGTAGTTGCAGTGGTAGTCATAGTCGTAGCCATAGAAGTCCCCCTCAGGGCCCCTGGCGCTGCGATGCTGTGGCACGCGATGGCCGGTGTGGAAGCCATGGCGGAAGCGGGGTCGTCGGTTCGCCGCAAAGCGGCTGCCCTCCACTGGGGCGCCGCCTGGCCCGGTCACGTTCGCAGCCTCGATGCCCTGCTTGCCCTGCACCACGTCGAACTCCACGGTCTCGCCTTCCCCCACGCTGCGTTGGAACTTGTGGGGGTTGTTCCGGGTGATGGCCGTGTGGTGAACGAACACGTCTTCCTGGGTGTCGTGCCTGCTGATGAAACCGTACCCGTGCTTTACATTGAACCACTTGACCGATCCACTCACCCTCTTGGCGATCACTTGCTTGGGCGCCTTTTCCCTGGTGCCGGCTGCCACGGTGGCCTCGGGGACGGAGTTTTCGCAGAGGTGGCTGGTGACTAGGGCCTGGACAGAATCTCCGCCTCCCAAGGACGACAGATCTTTCTTCCTGGCTTGGGGGGAGTCGGAGGCGGCCACCTCCGTGAGGGTGGCCTCTCCTGCCTCACTCATGAGGCCTTCCTTTCTCGCTCCTAGAGTCCCAGGGAAATCTGCTCCTAAGTAGCTGGGCAGGGGGTGGGGGGGCGGGGTGGGGGTGGGGGTGGGGGTGGGGGTGGTAATGGAGGTGGGAGCCTTGCTCTGGGAGGGTCTGGGTCAGCGCTGAGGACTCTCCTGCTGCTTGGCGGTGAGGCTCTTGGGAGAGGTCTGTGGCGTCTCCGTCTCCTAGGAAACAGGACCCGGATGAACCTGGCTGCACGGGTGACGTCTCAGTGGGGCTCCAGGCCCGCCTCTAGCCAGGGGGCGGGGCATATGAGCTCTGCCATGTGCTCCTGGCGCCCAGTTCACAGCGCCTCTTGGTTGGTCCCTAGTACAGAAGGAGCACGCAGAGCTCTAGAGAGTGGTCTTCCTAAAGACCCTCTTGCTTGCTTGAGTGGACGTGGAGAGAGGACCCACCTTACATCCCTCTCCCTTGGCTGGGGAGCTCCACAGCCTTCTAAGGGCACTCCCTACGCACTCTCTGGCAAAACCCCGGTCCTCTTCCAACCCCTTCTGGGCCCGCTATGTCAGTGTGACATTTTGTATAATTCCAGAGAACCGCATTTTGTGTAAATGGCAACACATGAAATGAGCGCCCAATCAAAGAAGCCCACTGTTTCATTTTGTTGCCGCTGCTGTTGTTTGTTTTCCTGCAGAAGGGCAGAGGAAACCTGCCAGGGCTACAACTCTACCACTGACAAGACATCAAACTGGTGCTAGTTTTCTTAAGCAGGGACTCTGAGTAGGAACACCTTTGTAGCTAGAATATTCTGAAAACCCTGATGGAACTCTGTGTTCTTGCCTACACAAAGCAAAGGATCACACAGAGTAAAACAGAGTTCAGGCAATTCTTCCTTGGGTTTAAATGCAGATACAAACTTTTATTTTTTTAAATATATTTTATTGATTTTTTACAGAGAGGAAGGGAGAAGGATAGAGAGTTAGAAACATTGATGAGAGAGAAACATTGATCAGCTGCCTCCTGCACACCTCCCACTGGGGATGTGCCCGCGACCAAGGTACATGCCCTTGACCGGAATCAAACCTGGGACCTTTCAGTCTGAAGGCCGACACTCTATCCCCTGAGACAAACCAGTTAGGGCAGATACAAACTTTTTTATTTTCCAAATAGCTGCCTCATCTTCATCCTGAATTGGGCTTCTGATTTAATTATGTAGAAACCCTCATACTTCAGCCTAACTTCAGGATCTTCTATATGGGAACTTCGTGATGCTGACTGTGATGGAGCCCTGTCCCTGCCTGAGTGCTCTGCTGCACTTCATCTCATTATGGCAGGGAAGACCCAGGGAAGGATGGCTATCCACTGCCCAAGGGCCTCCTTCCAACTCTGCAGCCAGAGTGCCTGCAAGCAGGCTTCCCAAAGCCTCCGTGGGAGTGACATTATTCCGAACCCATGTCAGCGGAGGATACTGTGCTACGGTACAGCTAGCTTTCTGAAATATAGCCTTTCCCAGGTGAGGGCAGAGCACGCTGAAATAGTAGATTGCAACTGATCATAAAACTCAGGTTTCTTTTATTGACAAGAAAAATAAGCCATGTTGTCCTGCCATTTGAGAGTTTAGAGAAACCTCTCCCATGTTGTGCATTTGATCGTTATCACAACCCACTCTATAAGGAAGTGGGACTGGTAATGTTTTTGCTTCCATTTGACAGATGAGGGACGGGGGCCCAGAAACAGGAAGTTGCTTGCTTACGTTCAAATATTTAGTATTGGGTAGACCCTTAAACTTGTCTCATATAAGTTTCACTCCAGGTTCAGGTCTCTTTCCCCCACATCTCACTGGTCTTCATGTACAGTTCTGTCACCTATTTCATCAGATGTCAGAGACCAGTGACCTATTTCAGAGAGGTAATGGTCTCATACAACCCAGCAGGGAACCAAAGAAATGCCTCTTGCATGGCTGACCTATCTCCTCTGTGTCCAGACTCCGGGGCCCGTCACTCTCCCAGAGCAAAAATTGCCTTCATATCAATTAACCAGTACCCCCTCCCTCTCCTCCTTGCACACACACACACACACACACACACACACACACACACACACTACTCTGCCTACAGCCCAACAGAGAGCAAACCCTACTTACTATGCACCCAGGGACCATTTCTTCACCATGCTGATGTAATAGAAAATGGAAGAAAGGGTCTTGATTTTTATTTCACTCTTTAAAACAAACAAACAAACAAAAACAACACTTCTTTAGGCATCATCTCTAATTGTTTTCACAGCTAGAGTTAGAGCAGCAGGCTAATGGCAGTATCCTCACATGACAGAGTAAGCCAGGGCAGCAGGGCAGGGAGCAGCTAAGTGACCTAACCAAGGACACCCACATAATAAGTGCAGAGCTAGAATGATACCTCTGGACCTGAAGGCCCTCTGATTCCTAGTCCACTGTTCCCTCCATGGCCCCATGAGGACACTTCTATGATGCCGTTAATAGTTCTTTCATATACAAACTTGTATATATTTATATAATGTTTTTTATTGATGAGAGAGAGAGACAGAAAAGGAAGAGAGAGAGAGATAGAGAGAGAGAGGGAGAGGGAGAGAGAGAGAGAGAGAGAGAGAGAGAGCGAGAGAGAGAAGACATTGAGACATCGCTGTGAGAAAGAAACTTCCACCAGCTGCCTTCTGCATGGCACCTACTGCGGATCTCGAGCCCACAACCCAAGCATGTGCCCTGACCTGGGACCAAACTGGGGAGCTTTGGTGCATGGGAGGACATCCAACCTAGTGAGCTACACTGGCCAGGGCAACAGCTATTTTTACATGTCCCGATAACTCTCCTTGCTGCTTCCCACATTTGCCGTGCCCATTCCCATCTCTGTGCCTGTGTTCCCTTTTTCCTCATTCTCTTAGGAATACTTTTTCTTCTCTCTTCCATCTGTGTAATTCTTACTCGCCCTTCCAGGCCCAGTTTTGCAATCCCCTGCCACCCCCATTCCAAATGCACCAGTCCACCTCCTTGTCTTTCTTCTGCCCTTTCTAGTTGCACTTATGGCCTATGATTAATGGCTACTCTGCTTTCCTATATGTAAGGTTTTCTGTCTCATTATTATTCCCAACTGAATTCTAAGGGCACTAATGATTGATTATTTTCCCCCTCTCAGTTTCCTTTCCAGGTAACATGGTGCCTGGGACAGGGCTGGCCGTATAAATGGCCACCGCATATGTGCCCTTGTGCATTAAACCTATGCCTCTTTTTCATCCTTGAATTCCTTACAGGTGCTAGCACATTGCCAGGCACATTGCCAGCCACAACATAAATTCACTGAGTTGGACTGACTATGTCCTCTTGAGTATCCTGTTGTTTTCATGATAGACAGGAAAGTGCTTTGGAGCCATCATGGAGATCAGTTGAGCCTTCTTGATTTGGGTGTATTTTATGCAAGAAGTAAGGCATTGTGAAAAATTAATATGATATGAATTGCTCGTTTGAGCTTATGGTTTAATTTACTGAGCCCATTGTATTATTTTTATTGAAATCATCAGGTTCTGTTTATCTCTTTTTCTTTATTTTGCACTTCATCCATCCTGTGAAGGATATTGTTTTAGTTTTATTATTTAAGAGCTGGAGGTTAATTCAGGTCGAAGGTATACTGTCTGATCCATGGGCTTATCACTTAAAACTAAAATATCTGCTGCTTCAGCCACAAAATGGGGCTGAAACCAAGACAGCACAGTCCGTCTAGGGTAGGCTCATGATGAAAGGTAATAAATCACATTGTCTAAGCTAAAGAGTAAACAAATTGGCAGTCTTATGAGAGGATGAAAATGCTTCAGGGCCTCTTTTCTTACCAGTTCACTGGTGGTTCCAGGTTGAAAGGTCAAATGGGCTAAAGGGAAAGAAGAAACTTATCCATCTGGCTCCTGTAACCACACCATCCATTCCAGGCTCTCTTGAGTGCTGCTCACAGTCCAAGGCAACACAAAGCTAACATAATACAGACAGAAATAATAAAAGGGGATCTGGAACATGCAACTGAGAATGCCTACCCTTGCCCCATGCCCTGCAAGTGACACAGGGTGACTCCAGGGATACTATGAATGTCAATAAGTGGTTTAAAATATGGGAAGGGTTGCAATTTTCAGTGCACTCACAGCTGAGGTTTGGGGAGCTAAACACCATTTGAAAGAGGTAGAATCTTAATTCAGAGGGTCTGGGTTTGACCCCTGGAATGGGCTAATGTTGTCTGGTTAGCCTTGAGCAAGTCACGTCGCCTTCCTGAGATGTGGTCTTGCATGTAAAAATAAAATGTAAATGCTTTCCTTATCTAGTTCATAGAGTTGTGGTGGCAATTACATAGAATACTTTATGTGAAGGAAAAATTATGTAAACCATAAGCCGAGAACACCTTTCCATACAATACTCTGTGTTAAAAAGAAAAAGAGATAAAAAGGGAATGAAATAGAAAAGACTGAAAGAAAGTGTGATGGTTAATTTTATGTGCCATTTTGGCTGGGCCATGGTGCCTAGGTATGTGAGTAAACATTATTATGGGTGATTCTGTGTGGGTGCTTTTGGATGAGAATAAGTTTTCAATCCATGGACTTGAGGTAAATTGCCATGTATAATGAGGATGGGCCTTATCCAATCTAGTGAAAGCCAGAACAGAACAAAAAAAAAATATCTCTCCTGAGCAAGAAGGAATTCTGCTGCAGATGACCTATGGACTTGATCTGCAACACTGGCTCTTCTCTGTCTCCATCTTAACGACCTTTGGATTTAAACTGCAACCTTGGCTCTCTCTTCAGTAGCTAGTCTGTGAGCACATCCTATAGATTTTGAACTTGCCAGTCTCCATAATCATATGAGCCAATTCCTTGAAATAGATCTCTCTCTCTCTCTCTCTCTCTCTCTCTCTCTCTCTCTCTCTCCCTTTACACACACACACACACACACACACACACACACACACACACACACACACACACACTCGTACGTGTTATTGGTTCTGCTTCTCTGAGAACTGACTCATGCGAACTTTGGCACTAGGGCTGTTTCTAAAGAACAGAATCTTAAGAATGAATTTTCTGAATTGGTTCCAGATTTAGCTCTCAAATCTGAATATATTTGAAAGCACTAATGACTGTATCTCCAGCAGTAAATTTGCACCCTGAGAGTCCATGGTGTGATGTGGCAATAGAGATACACATAGTCTCATCATTGGATACTCTTAAGCAAATACTTATAAGATGCAAGGAACTGAGTGACCATGTATATGATACCTTCAAACATTCTTGTCAAACTCAAGAATATCATGGGAATATCTGGTTGCTCCTAATGACACTGAACAAAGTGAGAAAGGAAAAAGATGAGCTCAGCGATTTCAATTCCCTGCTGAAACACTGCATAAAAGACCTAAAGACTTCTGTTTGCCCAGTTTTCTGTAGCCTGGAGGCTGAGTTTGCTGAAAACAAATTGCAGAATCTCATTGTGGGTGGCTAAATTAATTACAATGCGAATTGGATTCCCAACCTCACTGTGTATCTGCCATGAAAGTGAAGGCATTGAATGGGAAGGAATGGGATCCTGAATGCTGGGATGGGAATATGTGGGAAGACAGTGATGAACCTGGGAACAGCGAGCCCCTAAATACTCATGAGTCATCTTCACCAGTGGAAGCAGCCTCTCCAAACCCTGTAGAAGTAGCCTCCTCACCCTAGTCTGAGGAAATGAACCCTGAATTGCCAGAGCAAAGTGTAATGACCTCCCCTGAGGAAATGTCCTTGAAAGACACTGCTGATGCTCCACAGGTCCCCCTCCTCCTCCCCTCATGCTTCTACATCTAAAACAAGACTCAAGTCTCGCCAGGCCTCTTAGGGTGAGGGAAAAGGGTAACCCATGAGAAGGTGTGCTGTACTCCCAAAGAGCTACTAGAATTTTCTAATTTATACAGACATAAGTAGGGAGGGCATGGGTGGGCTTGGATGTTAAAGGTGTAGGAAAACAGTGGAAGGAACATAAGTTTGGACCAAGGTGACTTTACTGACCCACTAAGCAGAGATTCTGCATTTATTGTTGCAGCTTGGAGAGTTTTAAAAGATTCTAAGAGTTGGTTTGGATGGTCAGCTAACACATGGCCCAAAATGTGGCCAACAGCAAGTAAACTAGAAATGACCTTGGTTTACTGTAGAACAGTGGTTCTCAACCTTCTGGCCCTTTAAATACAATTCCTCATGTTGTGACCCAACCATAAAATTATTTTCATTGCTACTTCATAATGGTAATGTTGCTACTGTTATGAATCGCAATGTGAATATCTGATATTTAGGATGGTCTTAGGTGACTCCTGTGAAAGGGTCGTTCCACAGCCAAAGGGGCCGGGACCCACAGGTTGAGAACCCCTGCTGTAGAAGAAGGATTTAGAGGCTTGGGGACATTGGAGTATTAAAGTGCACTTGTTATTTAAAACCTGCTCACCTGCCCTGGCAGGGTCCTCAGGACACACCTTTCACCACAGCTGTGAGAAATGAATGTATGAGGGGAGCCCCAGCATCCTTGAAGAGCTCCAAGATCGCTCTTCTCTATAGATGAGAACTTACAGTTGGAATTGCAGCCACTGAACTGGGAACCTAAAGGCAATGGGAGCAAACTGTATCTCCAGGTAGCAGGAGCCAAGTGCTGTCATCCAACCTCCAAAGGTAAGGCAGGCATGGTTACCATAATGGCCAGCAGAGTCAAAGCAGAATCAGAATAGTCGGGCACCCAGAATCCTATTGGACCTGAGGCAAGTCTTTTCACTTTTCTCCATATAAACTAAGAAGTTCAGTTGATGATTACACTATTTCATCCATCTCTAAAAC